>NC_143586.1:178183324-178510843 GCF_048544385.1 Mastigoproctus giganteus
GATAAATTTTGTTTTAAACATTTATAAATTCACGGTGCAGTTTGGTAACAGCAAATCTAAGGCAGTAGAGAACAAAAAAGACCAAGGCTGATATTAAGTTGTCTGAGAAATGCAGGTAGGCTGTTAGGATAGTTATGGGTTCTGTTAGTAATAAACAGAAATTCTGTTAGCAGGAATAAGCAGGTGATTATCGTGTTGTATAAGACAATGGTTAGGCTGCATCTTGGGTACAGTACTTAAAGCTTCATCTTAGGAAAGATGTGGATCTGTCAAACCAAATTAGAACAAAAAGGATAGTCTTACTAAGAATGACTTGAGTTTTGTAAATTGTGGTGTTTGGAAACTAGGCCTATACAAGAAGATCTGACTGAAGTGTTTAGGGCTTTAAATGAGTTGTGTAGAGTAAATGCTGATGCCATTCTTATTCTCTCTCTCTCTCAATCAGATGACATATTTAATGTGGAAATAAATTTAAATTGAAAAAAGGATGGTTAAAGGATAAATGTGCAAAAATTTGCTTTCGGCTGTCGAGTAACTGATTTTTGTATGGGTTCCATTTAGTGGGATCCTTACCCTACATATAAAGGAACAAACTTCCATTTGGTGTTTTATAATGAGCACTTTGAACAAATTTAAAGGATTGGGTAGATTATTAGAAGAGATAGGCAAATGACTTGGGTAGTATTTTTTTTTTTGGCCGATGCTGTATAAGCTTCCTCTCGGGTCATTTTGACACTACTAATATTAACTTCAACTTTTAATAATACTAACTCCATTAGATTCTCATTGGTCACCTCATTCTAATATGATTCCAGCATCACCCTAGCATTACTTATGAACATTTTTGTCACCATAGCCAATCTCATTTGCAATTCCACAACCTTTCACTGAATGTTGGGAACATCAGCAGGTACTTGGTCATAGTGCATGCACTCTAGACATATAGTCTATTACATACTTTTCATCATAGACTGAGCAACTTCCTTTCATGATGATACAATGTTGCTTATGGGTGTCTGTCTTGGTATTCAGTCATCTGTCTTGGTATTCAGTTATTGCATGATCTGCCAGGTTTAAAAGACTTTGGAATATTGCATTCAACTCTTAGTCCATTGGTTGCAATAAATAGGTTGTATTTGTTGGCCTGAAAACAACTTATGTTATAATAATAAAGATAGCCAATAATGCAGGATGGCATGTTTCGAAAACAAGGCCCTTTCATTGAGATTTTGTTCCTTATGATACTTTTTGATGAAGGGAGAGATAAATTTTTTTTTTTTTTAATTTGGAATTAAAAATTTTAAAAGTTAATCTCACATTATATGGAAATGATATAAATCGGAGACTTCTGTATTTTAAATTTACCCATTTAAATTTATAAAAATGCCCTCCCCAACAGAGAAACTTTTAAATTGGAAGGTTCTGTATATTATTATTATTTTTTTTTGTTGTTAATATTTATTATTACAACAAACAGCTTCACATGGTAATTCACATTTTGCCAGTCATGGTACTAATAGAAATGGTGAAATTCTGAAACAATATTAAATGAAGAAACATTAAGCAAGTTACTATACAATTATTTATTTATACATATTCTCTCCCCTCTGGATAAAGCTTTTGGACAACTGGCTCACGTATGTATAAAAAGAAGTAACTTTTGTTAAAAAGGCATTAACATATTTTGCTAATGCTTGTTCCCCATAACCTATCTGCTGAAGATTCTGAGCATAGGATTTTTTTCACACTAAACCCCAAACATTAAATTAATAGCAATCTCTACCTGTGAAGCTAAATCCATGTATATCAACTAACCAGAATAACATTTGCTGTATTAGCTGCTTCTGGATCTTACGGATGGACAATGTTAAGGTGCCCATTTCACTGTTCATCAGCTGATGGATCAAACTTTTCATACTGGAAACCAGGGCAATCATCCATTTGAATCTGATCCTGCAATAGAGAATTAAGGTATAAATATATAAGTTTAAGAGATATATAATTATTATAAATAAGTAGTTTTCACCCTACATTATACACAATTCTGGGGATTCAGCAATGTTCTGTAAACGTTTTCTGGGTTTGACAGATGAAAAACACTGCTATTAATAATGAGTAAACGTGAAAACGAAAAACACTTTAGTGAAAAGTAGAGTAGCATACAGTGACAAACCAGCAGTATATCAGTAATCACACATTACTGAATGTTAGTGCTAATGCATCCACTTCCCAACTGGAAGTATATGCCATTTTTGGCAAATACAGCTCTTGTTAGTAGAATACCTCCTGATGTGAGAAAAAATAAATAAAAAATTATACACCCAATTTGAAAAATCATATCAACAGCTGTGCAATTAGTAGAGTAAGTGCTAACATGCATATACTTCCAGTTGGGAAGTGGATGCATTAGCACTAGCATTCAGTAATGTGCGATTCTGCATGACAAGAATATATTCAACTAGTTTTCCCATGTGGAGAGCCTCACAGGAGATGGTGCGTATTAAAATAACAGAGTAAACAAAAAGGAACAGAAGCAGTTTCCAGTTGGCTAGGTTTCAGAGCATATGCTTTGTTTGGTGAAAGATATATAGAAACTGTAAACTGATTCACAAAGCAAAACATACTATTACATATGCTATGTTTCTATTTCTAGTTATGTTTGCAATTTTCTGAAGGAAATCTGGAATTCATAAGAGTAATTCTAATCATAATTCACTATGAGCAGTAGCCATGCTATTTCTATCTTGTTGATAAATACAGTAAACACTTTAAAATCCAGCACCCAATGCAAGACTTTAGAATTTTCTGAATTTGAAAGGTTTTTGGATTTTCTGGACGTGTACCTAGTGGTTGAGCAGTTTCAGAAGAGCACATTTCAATAAATATTAGTCATAAACAATTGAACTTTTAACATTTATGATTATCTTTTCCCCCCATCTTTTTGTGGCAGAAGGATTTAAACCACTGGATAATGCAATGGTCTTCATTCTCATAACAGAACTAACTTGCCTTTGTAAGTTGCCCTGGTATTGCACTACTTTCAAAAGATAGTTTTAGGAAAGAAAGCTTGAATGGCTTGAGCAAACTGAATGCTGATGGGATTCTTCCTCTTGCTCAGATTAAGAAACTGAGGGGACACAGATTCAAATTGAGGAAAGACAGTTGTACAATAGATGTGTGGAAGTTTGCCTTTAGCCAGCAGGTAGTTGAATGGTGGAACGCACTTCCATCTTTTGCTGTGGAAGTTGATAGCCTAAATAAATTTAAGGCTAAGCTGGACAGGTATTTGGAACGTATGGAGGGGTGAAATCGGAGCTTTTTTTTTTTTTTTTTTTTTGGCTGATTCTGCATAAGCTTGCTTTCTTGCATTGTGTGCCTCTACTAATGCTAAATTTGCCTTTAGCCAGTGGGTAGTCAATTGATGGAACAGACTTCCATCTCGTTGTGGAAGTTGATAGCTTAAAGAAATTTAAGGCTGAGCCTAGATAGGCATTTGAAGGGAATGTATGAGTGAAATGGGAGGGGTTTTTTTCTTTTTTGGCTGATGCTGCATAAGCTTGCTTTCTTGCATCAATCGCCTCAACTAATGCTAATGGGGTTGCCACAGCGGAGGATGCAATGCATATCAGATAACATGGAGGTTAGCTATTGTTGTTGTTATTTGGTTTTTAGGAGCATTAGCAACTAAGGCCATATTGCTCCGGGGATATGCGGTGGTCATTCCCTGACCTTTCCGCATCCTCCATATTTGGTGGTCACGGGCTTGAACCCTGGTCTAATCAAGAAGCGTGTGCCGCTCTTGCCCACCTGGCTACGGAGGTGTCATGGAGGTTAGCAAACTGGGACTCTGGTTGGAGGCCCCTAAAGGTAGAGGCTTTCCATTATTTATTCAATTGGGAAAGACTGTTGAAGTGCCTGATTTTCTGATGATATGGAAAGAACTTAGTGGAAAAATGACTAAAGAGAAGATCTTGAAAGAGTTTACCTTCAGATGAGTCACTAATTCGACATCATCAGCCCTCTATAATTGTGGATATATCTCTCAGGGTATGGAAGCTGCTGCAAGGACAGCAGGAGCATATATATATATATATTTTGGGTGGACAAGCGACAGGTTCTACAAATACTACACAGCATTAAAGTGTTTCCACTGCCAGAGGTACAGTCACACCTCCCACACATATACCCAAAAAGGATAGAAGTGAATTGCACTTGTGGGCACTATGCAATCATAGGGCACACCTATAAACATCACCAAAACAGTACTCAACCAAAGCGTGCAAACTGTAAGGTGGCATGCCTTATACACATTCAATCCATTAGGACCCAAACTGCCCTTTTTACTAACATGCTGTAAGACAACACAAAATAAAAATAAACTATGACTAATGAAATGGCACTGAAGTTCCTGAAATTAAATGCTCAGTGAGCACGCACTGTAGTGGACCAGGTAAAACTGAAAATAGAAGAAGGGCACATTGATATACTAACCATACACACGAGATGGTAGTCAGGGGCTTATCCTGGTCATACAGGGTGGTTGAAACCACGTCTGATACTAATTGTGTGGCTATAGTAATCTGTAAACCGGCACTAACTCTAACTAAAGTGAAAACATTGTGTACTGGTTTTGCCACGTTGTAAAATCACATCACCTTAGATCCTTTCACATCTTCTTGTGTCTACTGGCAGTCTAGTGTGGATATAGCTCCCTATATTCACTACTTTCAATTCACTATCACTAGCATCACTATGAGGTCAGATTTCTGGTAGCAATTTCCAATCCAGAATCTGGCACAGCCTGATTGAGGACTGTACTGGTACTCACAATGGCACAAATAAAATGGAGGACTTTCTTTCTACTACGTCATTTATGGACCTAAACTGACAACACAACTTATCAACTTTTAGTCTGATCCTACGGGAGAGCAATTATCTGGATCTAGCAAACAATTAAAAACAAGAGTGGTATTGATATTTTATGGCACAAGGAAAACTGAGGCCAATGTGCTTATTCTAATATTATAATTTTATGTAATAATTTGATCCAATTTGGCATCAGAGGAATTCATATATGCATATTTGCTCAAGAAAGGTAAACAGTTCATCTAGACTTGCACTACTTTCAAAAATGCGGATAAGCAATTAAGGTTCTTGCAATTGTGACAGAGTGGAAAGTACATTTTCTGATATGGGAACGGTATGTACAATATAGGAGTATATGTTTGACAGTAAATGGCGATGAACAATGCATGGCATAGAGATGGGTTGCCTCTCCCTCATAAGAAGAAACATATGGGTAGGGTATGCATGTAATCTTGCAAGGGCACTTCCTTAGCCAGGTGGGCAGGAGCAGTAGTGCATAGCACACGCTTCTTGATTAGACCGAGGTTCGAGCCTGTGACCACCAAATACGGAGGATGCGGAAGGTCAGGGAATGACCGTATATCCCCGGCCCGAATAAAGGGTGAGGGTTGGCGTCAGGAAGGGCATCTGGCCGTAAAAATTGCATGCCAAAACAATAAAAAAAAAAAAAAAAAAATGCTGACCCTATATAATAATGGGAAAAGGCAAGGACAAAAAAAAAAAAAAAAATGCATGTAATCTTGCAAGTGTAATTTTGCTAGTACAGCCTCTAACTGTCTGTTTAACCTGAAGTTAGAATTCCATAATACTGTTTCATGTTCGATTTTTTGCTGTTTTTTTGACTTCCAGATTTCTGACCACTGGAATGTACAGACTTTTTATACGCTTCAAGTAATCTATAGATGATACTTGGTAATTTGCTGGTGTTGTACTGTTTGCCAGCCTGATCTGCTTTCTCTCATTACCTGTGATAATAGAATACCACACGATCGAGCAAAACTTCACTGAACGATTTTTATTTTGTTGATGGTTAAACAGAAAAAGATTTGTTTTATGATGGGATGTGACAATTGAAGAAAATTTATTGTCCAATGCACGACACTGCACTAATAGAATCGGTGCATATTACACTGCTAGCATTGTATAAAATGTTAATGTTCTCTAAAGATAATTTAATGGTGCATAATTCTGCAGTATAACTGCTACGTTCAAAGGGTAGTGATAGAGAGAGACTGTAAAAGAAGATAGCCATGGCACCAAAGGCAGAGTCTGTTTTCACGCCGTTTATATATATTAGGCAGCTTTGAGTACAGCCACTCCCCGGCTTATGTAATACTCAACTTACAAAAATTCGACTCTACGTAAGTTTTTGTTGGCCAGTGCAAACTTAAAAAAATTGTGGAAACGTATTCTGCATCCCGTAGGAATAAATGGAGGTATCGAGAAAATATCGTAATGTGAACCCAATAACACTTTTTTTTTTTTTTTTTGGTAATTCATTCCAAGACCTCGGAAGTTGAAATTTTCACTATACATCAAAGCTATTTATCTCTCTAAAAAAAGGTCATTTTTATAATGGAAATTGCACTACACTTTCATCATTATCATATGTTACATTATAAGAATCAATTTTGAATGCCTTTGATATTTTTCTAAAACACATTTCTGGAGGTCACTACCATAAAACAATAAAAACAATTTGCACTTTCTGCTTTATTGGGCTTTTCTGTTACCGCAATCTATTTTAAATGGGTAGCAAATTCGATATTATTGCATTTGCAATTTGGGTTTCTTAATGAGGGGTCCACGGACCCCCCAGGGGTCCGTGGAAAGATTTCAGGGGGTCCGTGAGCTTGGATGGGAAAAAAAAATCAGCTCATTAATTTCCTTCACTTATGAATGTATGTAATAAATTACAATTGTATTAGCTGTATCTGTAGTCACCAATAGAAATAACAGATATTTTCATATCATATTATAGTTATTGCATATCTCGAAAAATCGCTACTTTGAAATCACGGCAGTTATTAGACCTGCCGCTAGATCGCACTTGATTGCAGTCCTGCTGTGGACAGGCTATCATGCGATGTAGTTGGCAAACTAGCCAGCAAATCAGTGCCTAGTAGGCCACTTTTAACACAAATAGACACGGTGGCTACGAGGGTAAACCAGATATATTCAAACACATCCTACGGTTTAGATAACAGTTGAAGTGTGTAATTTAACCTTTTCGCTGCTATGTGCGTGTATACCGGTCCAACGGTGGAGGCCCCTGCAGTGCTACAGGTGTGTATGCACACCCACAGTGTGTCTGTCGATGCATACAGTCTTCGTATCTGTCTTTCTTAGTTGCTAATATTGCATTAATTATTTAACATTTGTTATAGACCAAATTTAAGTTGAAATGTTGAAGAAAAGGAAGAATGATAAAAACTGTATTATTTGGTTTCACCTGCATTAATGAACTTGACGGGACTCAAATACCGCAGTGTTTTTTGTGCAGAAAAATTCTTGCGAATGGAAGTACGAAGCCAGCAAAACTGAAAGACCATCTCAAGTCTGTCCATGCTGAAAATGCATCTAAAGATGCTGGTTTTTTTTGTGGGAAAAAATCTCAATTCGAAAAAGCAGGGACACTTCCAAAACTTCGATTTGCCATTTCACGAAAACCTTTTCTTGACGCATCCTATAAAGTTGCTTACCGGATTGCCAAGCAAAAGAAGCCCCACACTATTGGAGAGACTTTAGTAAAGCCATGTGCACTGGAAATGGTCGAACTGGTCTGTGGACTGGAACAGAGAAAAAAACTGGAAGCTGTTCCCTTGTCAAATGATGTAATACATTCTAGAATAGTTGATATGTCTTTTAATATTTTGAAGCAGGTCATCGAGGAAATGGCAGCCTCACCATTCCCCTTCAGTAAATGCAATTGGATGAAACTACAGACATTTCTCAATGCAGCCAGCTCCTTGTTTTTGTTCGCTATGTGTATGCTGACGCCATCAAAGAATTCTTCTTTGATGATCAAGATAAAAATAACTTTTAAAAGAGTTCTGTAATGTTTCCAAGTGTTCGCAGATATCTCTTTTCAAAAAAATTGAGAGAGAAGTTTGCATTTCAAATACACCTTGGTAAAGCACTTTCTGCAACAGTGGGAGTTTTGTAATTTTATAATTTTGAAATGCTAAAAATCATAGTATAACAGTGGAAAATTTGCAAGAATGTCGGTCTCTACTCTCTTCTTCCATATTGGTGACTTCATGACCTCGAATGTAAAGATTTATCTCATTCATATGATGAAAAATATCTGCCAGGTAAGCCAACCCATGGATAAAATCCTTCCTTTCAAAATGTTCCAAGAGTGAGTTTTCTCTTTCTTCCAGAAAAAGTGAAACTTCTGCCCTTAGTTTGAAGCACTTCGAGACTTGTCCTCTTGAAAGCCAGCACACTTCTGTGTGGTAGAGAAGCACTTCATATTCTGCTCCCATTTCTTGACAAAATCTTTTAAAAATACAATGATTCAGAGAACTTCTTTTGATAAAGTTGATAACTTTTATGGCTGCTGACAATACTTTTTTCAGGGTTGTTGGAAGAGTCTTTGTTGCCAGTGCATGTCTGTGTAAAAAGCAATGAGTGACGATGACTTGAGGAGCTTCTTTTTTTTTACTAAAGTAACAAAACCAGATGTATTACCAAGCATCACAGAGGCTCCATCAGTGCAAAGAGAATGAAGTTTTCCTTTCCATTCAAAGTTTCGTTTGTAAAAAAAAGCTTTTTACCATTTCGAAAACGTCGACGGCCTTTGTAGTTTTTGAAAGAGACTCACAAAATAAGAATTGAACCACGGATCCGAAATCCTTTTCTTTCTGATATAAACTGTATCGAAGATGTTGACTTAACCAAAGATGAACTCATTGATCTTAGGTCAAAAAACTTACTACGATTGGAGTTTACCTCAAAAAGCCTTGGAGAATTCTGGTGTTCCCTGAGAGAAGCCTATCCTCGTCTTGTAAAGCGAGCTATGGAAGCTTTGATACCATTTGCAACAATATATCTGTGCGAATCGGGATTTTCAGCACTCGTAACAATGAAAACAAAAAATCGAAATCGATTAGAGGTCCAACATGACGTGTGTTGCCTTGTCAAATACCACACCACAGTTTAATGTTCTTATTCAAGATAAACAACAACACTTCATATCAAGGAAATATCAGTCTTCACACTGATATGTCCTTAAAAAATTAAATTTAACTTCAACTTTTCTATATTTTAAATGTATTGTATTATTATTCAATTGTGTTAAGAAAGAAACACATATATTACAGTATAATGTTTTTTTTTTTTAAATTTTGGTAACTATTTCATTAAACTGGTTTTTTGTAATTTTATTTTATGCATTTAAAAACATTATTCTGAGAAGGGGTCTGTGGAACTAAGAAGGTTAAGAACCCCTGTGTTAAAGGATCAATACATTTAAGATCAACAGTGATCACAAAAGTGTTCAGGTGCTATATCGAAGATGGAAAAGCTATTAATAATATGAATCGAAAATTGGATTGAAACGCAAGTGCCCCTGAGTCCAATGGCCATTCAAGCAAAAGCAAGAAGTATTTATGAAGATATTAAGGATAAGTACGGCAAACCCTAAGCCAAGTTCGTGGCAAGCAATGGGTGGTTTAATAGGTTCAAGCATTGTACTGGTTTCCAAAACATTGTGTTGGAAAAAACCCATTATAAATCTCGACAGCCCTCAACTTCCGCAGCAGCATGCTTATCAGCTGGAGAGTTAATTCTCGCAACTATGCTCGAAAGGTAAAACTTGCTGATGTTACGCCCATCTCCTCTCTCCTTTTGTAATTTTATAATTTTGAAATTTTTGTAATTTTTCCTGCGCATGAGATAAAAAAGATTGAATAAATAATTTTATTTACATGTTCGCTGAACATTTCTTTTTTGCTTCAATCAGATCTGTGAGTGCTGCATAAGCATTTAGGGAAATTCCGTCTTGTAGAGTTCTGTGGAACGCAACTCTTACGTAAGTCGGGGAGTGCTAGTGGCTGTATTGTTGAGGGCAGGGCCTTTACATAGTTGTTTAATAGTTTCTGCACCCAGGGATTTCTTTTCTCATTGCTGAAAAAAATTGGTATCACAGTGAGGAAAATTTACAAACCAGGCTGGATTACATCAGTATCTTAAAGTATACTGTCAACGTGAAAGTTCCAGATGTGTAGAAATCTTTTAGTCTAATACCAGTGGGTCCATTTTCAGTTGGTTTACATTAAAGAACACTGTTCATTCTGGGGAGAAAAGTAACAGTTGAAAGGGATGTGTGGAAGGCCTTGAATTTTGGCTGTTTAATTTAGAAGCATATTCCTTCTAAGGTGAAGTGGAGGTTCATGTGTCTATTTAGATATGGGATGTTCTAAATGCCCCTAGAGCAGTGCAGAGGGCACTGTGTTGAATGGTATTAAGTCTGGTCAGTGTACTTTTCCTAGCTGAGTCATAGACAACAGCACCATAATCTAGATGAGAACTGATAAGGACAAAAGAAGAGCATATCTATTGGCACCCCATATTGTAGCAGAAATGGGCCTCAGTATTAAAATAAACTAAAAATAAGTTATTTAACTAACTGTAAAATATTTTGCAAACACAAATTCACAAAGTCACATGAAGATAGAAAAAAAAAAAGAAGGAAGTATTACATTTTTGACAGACAGCACTATGAACTTCTACCTTTTTGTGACATTACCCTAGTGCCAAATGATATTTTCTATTGTTCCTGCCTCGTGGGTAGCACAGTTGGTGGAATTGCCGTCCTCCCTATACCGGGTAAAAAACACCCGAGTTCGAGTACCATCAATGACAAGAGGAATTTTTATGGTGGGCCTTTTTCGCAGCATGGGGGGGGGGGAGCATGCTTTTTTCTTTCAGAAACTCGGGATTTTCTTCCAGCAATAGAGGAATAGAGCAACTCACAATTGTGAGTTGCTCTGTTTCTGTGAACATGACGCCCGAAAAGTTCTAGTCCGACTTAAGGAATGTAGAGAATAATCCCTTCCCCCCCAATATCCAATTTTATTAGACCCCTAAATTTAACTCTAAAGTCCAGCTATATTTGGTCCTATAGACCAAAAGAAATAAGATGTCCCACCTGGTTTACAAAATAGATATCGCCATCCTCAAGAATTATTAGCGAGTTGGACTAGGAGAGTTGGAAAAGAAGCTTCCTATATCTAAGATAAAGGTAATCCCTGTTGATTTATAATATAATAGAATATAGGAATTATCGAGCACTTAATAGCTCTCAATTATCAAATTTAATGATTAATATTTTTTCAAACTTTATCTAAGATTAAAATGATTAAAGTTGAATAACATATCTGAAAAATGCTGTTTTTTCGAAAAATTATTGCCCACCTAGGTATCAGAATTAGTATAATCACTGTCCTCTCCATAGCAGGTGAAGAAAACTTGAGTATGAATTCACTCAATGACGGGAAGAATTTCTTTGGGTCTTTTTTACAATGTGGTGCAGTTAGTCGGTCTCAGGAGAGGGTAGCACGGTCTTATCTCCTGGAAACTCGGAGGTTTCTGGGAAGATAAAACCATGCAGCAACACCCCAATTTAAAGGCAGGTGTGGCCTGCAATGGTCAGGCCACACCTGTACTCGAGAGAGTCTGGAAGCCTCATTTTAGGAAGGATGTAGAGTTGCTAGAATGAGTACAAAGAGAAACAAGATTGGTGAGGGAAACAGAGGGGTGCTCCTACCAAGAAAGGCTTAAGTTCTGCAAACTGTAGCGCCTGGACAGTAAACACCTGTGAGGTGATCTGATTGAGGTGTGGGCTCTCATCTGGTGAGTTGGGCTTGGCACACACCCAGGGTCCTGTGCTGGATATCATCATTCTTCTCTTTCTTGGTGATTCCCTTCCCTTCTAACTCTCATTCTGTCTCTGTCTCTCTCTCTCTCTCTCTCTCTCTCTCTCTCTCTCTCTCAGGGCAATTTAGAATTTTTTTTTTTTTGTTTGGCTGGTGCAGCATAAGCCTAAGGCTTCCTTGCATTATATGGCTAATAATAATAATATTACCTTGAATGGGTTGAGCAAGCTGAATGCTGATGGGATTCTTCCTCTTGCTCAGATTAAGAACCTGAGAGGGGACATAGATTCAAATTGAGGAAAGACAGTTGTAGAATAGATGTGCAGAAATTTGCCTTTAGGCAGTGGGTGGTTGATTGGTAGAACAGACTTCCATCTTTTGTTGTGGAAGCTGATAGCCTAAATAAATTTAAGGCTGAGCTGGACAGGCATTTGGAATGAATGGAGGTGAAATGGGAAAGTTTTTTTTTTTTTTTTTTTGGCTGATGCTGCATTAGCTTGCTTTCTTGCATCGTATGCCTCTACTAATGCTAATGTCTCTAGCTTATTGATGGAAAGTTGTTAGCTATCTTTCAATGGTATAAATATTTTGTGAACAACAACGTATAGTAAGATCATCAGCATACAAGTTAGTGTATAATCATCATCAGCATACATCACCTTCCAGATCAGCTAGTGTATAATCTTGCTACCTCTAATCTGCCAGATAGTGACTGGAGGTAGTCCGAGTAGTGTGTATGCAGGGAGCATTGTCGAGGCCACCTTATGTCAAGGATCTGGGTATATTCTTACAATGTGTATGCCATATCCAAAAATTTCATTATTTCATACAGCATGTCCCCCCCACCACTTTTTCTTACTATTGAATACACCATGAATTGTCAAACTAATAGAGTAAGCTTATCTGTGAAAAGATCTAAACCTCCCAAACACTTCCTGGTTCATTTCACAAATATACGTGGTCTCAATTCTAATCTCAACGATGTCCATTTCCACTTGCAGTCTGCCAAACCCATGTACTTTTTCTGACAGAATCTCAGTTATCGGTTGATTCAACCACTGCTCATCTCAGTTGCCATGATTCCTTTTGCCTCAAAGGTGGTACATATGTCCATTCCAATATTCCCCATCAGAGACCTGGTAATTTGGAATCTCGTCTTTTCGATATTCTCTGGCTTAAAATCTCTCTACCTCATTGTGTCATATTCATCTGTTGTCTCTACTGTTCTCCAAACTCCACTAATCACTTGGAGCTCTTTGACTTTCTCTCTTTGCAACTTGGCTTTCTCCAGTCCAACTTTCCTAACAGTGAGGTAATTTTCTTTGGTGATTTTAATGTTCACAACTCCAGCTGGCTTCCGTTTTCTAGTCACACTGACCCAGCTGGTCAAGATACTGAGGTTTTGCAAATACTAATGACCTTGCACAGATTGTTCATTTACCTACAAGAATACTGGACAATTCTAACCATACAGCCAACACATTTGATCTTTTTCTCACAAACAATCCTTCTAAGTACATGATCGAAGTGAGTGATTCTTTAGGCACCTCATACCACAACTTGGTGATTGTCTCTTCTCCAATGGAGCCTTTATCTCATGGCTATTCCCAGCCTCGTGTTGTTTGGCATTACAAGAATGCAAAATTGGATGACTTGGTCGGATTACTGTTTCAAAACTTCTGATGTCAAAGTTTGCTCAGATCATGTCAGTGAAATTATTCTTGTAGGAATGGAATCCTTTATTCCACATTCCACATTCCACTTTACAATCTCATCCTTTATCTAAACCTTGGTTTTCCAATAAATGTGCTAAGGCTGTTCAAGAGAAGAACGTTGCATATCTTAATTGGCTTGTTTCCAAAGCTTTAGTTTCATTTTCTGCCTACACCAAAGCTCACAACAATTGTAAATTGTAAAGCAGTTATTAATCAGTCCAAACTAGATTTTGAACAGGCTAAGAGTAGAAGACTTGCTTCTTGCCCTAATGGTAGCAGAGCTTTCTGGTCTCTTGCTAAAGCTATTAGCCGCAACTTTTGCCCATCTCTGCTCCCACCTCTGTCAAAACCAGTTGGTTCTGTTGTCCCTTCAGCCAAGGATAAAGCTGATCTGCTAGAATCCCATTTTAATTCCAAATGCTGTATTAATGATCTTGGTAAAACACCTCCCACCATTCCTAATATGCTCCATTCAATGCCTCCTGTGGTCTTCCGCCAAAAGGATGTCAGAAGGGTTTTCAGGAATCCTGATACTAAGAAAGCTCCAGGTCCTGATAGTATTTCTCTACTTGTTCTCAAAACACGTGGTCCTGAACTTACTCCTGTTCTTTGGTGCCTTTTTTCACTTTCTTATTCCAAAGGTGGTGTTTTTCCTTCTGCTTGGAAATTTGCTCATATCCAGCCATTTCCTAAAAAGGGTGACAAATCCCTCCCATCCAATTATAGTCCCATTGCAATTACTTCTACTCTTTTTAAAGTAATGGAAAATCAATCAACTGCCAACTCTTAAACTACCTAGAAACCTTCCATTTGGTCAATGATCACCAGTATGGATTCCCTCAGTGTCAATCCACTGGTGATATTCTTGCTTACGTTACCCATTTATGGACAAATTCAATGGAAAAGTTCGGGGAAACACAAGCAGTTGCTCTTGACATCTCAAAGTATTTCGATCGTGTTTGGCATAAAGGTCTTCTAAACAAGCTTCCATATTATGGTTTGCCAACTGTTTTTTTATAATTGGTTATGCAGTTTTCTCTCGGATCGCTCACTGGTGGACATTGACGGGATTAATCATAAGGAAGCGCTGCACAAAGAAGTGGGTCCTTCATCATGACAATGCTCTGGCCCACACATCTCTCGCTGTGGCAGTTTTTGGCATCCAACAATGACATTCGCCCCCCCCCCTTATTTTTTCCAGACTGAGGGTGATGGTGGATGGCTCTGTCTTTTAACTTTTCCACTAATGCTGGTGTCCCCAAGGTTCAGTTCTTTTCCCTACTCTTTTCCTCTTGTATATTAATGAGGAAAAGAGTGGGGGAAATTTTGACTTCCATTGACTGGAAATCCTATCCATAGTTTTGCCAATGATAGCACATTGCATTCCACTTTCCATTTTGAGAAACTTTGCTCTGCTCAATCAGCTTCAACTTCTTGAATGTCCGCTATCAATTCCTTAAATGCCAATCTCCAGGTAATTCTCCAGTGGGACAAAGACAACTTAGTTGATTTCAATCCTACTAAAACTCAGTCTTGTCTTATATCTCGAAAAAAGGAGTCTTCTGCTCCTATGCATATCTTTGGTGACACTACAATTTCTAGGCAAAATTATATATCTCTTTTGGGGAACCCTGACTTCTGATCTCTCTCTTGGCACAAGCACATTACAAATATTGCTTCCTCTGCATCTAAAAAACTTGGTTTTCTCTTTCGCTCTGTGTGTTACTTTTCTTCCAAACAGCTTTTCACTCTGTACAAATCGCAAATCCCCCCTACCATGGAATATTGTTCCCACATCTGGGGCGGTGCCCCCAAAACCTCTCTCAGGCTTCTAAATTCCATTCAGAAGAGGGCAGTCAGGTTAATTAATGACTTATCTCTAACAGAATCTCTCCACTCGCTGTCTCGTAGACGTACTGTTTCTGCTGCATGCCTTCTCTACAGATACTTCCATGGGCACTGTTCTTCTGACTGGCTTCTATAATTCCCACTCTCTCTTTCAAAACAGTCCGAACACATGCTGCCACCAGCCAACCTCCATTTACTGTCCAACTTTAAACTCACAGAACCAACTTTTCATCTTCCTCGTTTATTCATTCAACTGCCGTTTTCTGGAACAGCCTTCCTTCATACATATTTCCTAAAAATTATAGTCTACAGAAGTTTAAGTCTAATGTCAACAAATATCTTCTTTCGTCTTCTCAACCTCCAACCCAAGCACGGTACTAAGTACTAAAAGTTCTAATACCTCTCGTGTTTGGGGTTTTAATAAAAAAAAAAAAAAAAAAAGACTATCCACGATATTTGTGGCATTGTAGGAGTATCGTAGAGCAAATGTCAATGGATTTTGTCAGATGAATTGAACATGAGAAGAAATGCGGCCAAGTTCGTGCCATGGTTACTGAGTGAAGACCAAAAGCAGCATCACATGGAAGTTAGCAGAGATCTTCAAGAACGGGCCAGAAGTGATCAAAACTTCCTTTCTACAGTGGTGACGAGAGTTTTGTATACGGGTATGACCTAGAAACCAAGCAACAATCATCCCAGTGGAAGCGCCCATCTTTGCCTTGACCGAAGAAAGCCTGACAAGTGAGGAGCAATGTAAAGTCCATGCTGATTTGTTTTTTTGGACATTGACGGGATTAATCATAAGGAAGTGCTGCACAAAGAAGTGGGTCCTTCATCATGAAAACGCTCTGGCCCACACATCTCTCGCTGTGGCAGTTTTTGGCATCCAACAACCGGCCCCACCTCCCTTATTTTTTCCAGACTTAGCCCCCTACAACTTCTTCCTCTTCCCAAGAATGAAAATCAAGCTGAAGGGTCAAAGATTTGACAAGCATAGAGTATATCCAAACACAGAGGCGGTGCTGAACATTATGACGAAGGACTTTCTGGACGCATTCAAATCATGGGAGAAGGGTGGGATCAGTGTTTACGCTCTCAAGGGGACTAAGGTGTGACATAAGCACTGCAAAAGCAAAGATAAGAGTAGGAGTGTGTTATAGGCCTAATGACTCGAATGAGTACAATGAACAATTGTACAGAGAAATAGAGTGGGCCAGTAAATCAGAATGTCTTATAATGGGGGATTTTAACTTCCCAGATATTGACTGGAACTTGTGGGTTGGTCACTCACACACTAGTCAGACTTTTGTGGATTTATTGGATGATTGTTTTCTGCAGCAGCATGTTCGAGAGGCAACCAGAGAAAGTAATACTCTTGATCTGGTTATCAGCAGTGATCATTCGTGTATTAAGAATTTGCAGATAAAGGAACCACTAGGTGGCAGTGATCACAGTGTGCTGAAGTGGGATTTACTCAAAGAGGTAACTACCGTCAGGGGTAAAGGAAAGGGTTTTTGCTTCCGTAAAGGGGAGTACAGTGGTCTCAGACAGTTTTTAAATTCTGTACAGTGGGATCGACTGACGATCTTACAAACAGTAAATTCTAAGTGGGAAGCATTCAAGGAATTAATCGTGGAAGCTACTAGACTTTTCATACCGATGAAGAAATATTGTTCAAGGTTTAGGCCTAAATGGTTATCAAATGAACTAATGAGACTCGTGACAGAGAAGAAAAATGCATGGGATGCATATAAATTATCAGGCGACGCAGAAGCCTGTAGCAGATATAAGCTAGTCTGTAATCAGGTCACAAAGGAGGTTCGGCAGGCAAAGGCGGATTACGAGAAATCTTTGGCAAAAGATGCTAAGAAAAACAGCAAGGATTTCTTTACTTATATAAACTCTAAAAGGAAGGGGCTGAATATGATTGGTCCACTTGACATCGATGGTTCGACTGTTGATGATCCTGCTCAGATAGCAAACAAACTGAATGAGTATTTTGCATCTACATTCACACGTGAGGAATCATTACAGTTTGAAAATGGAAGAAGGTTATCAAATTGTAGCAGTGTGCTTAATGATTTTGTAATAACTGAGAGCAAAGTGGAGGAGAAATTGTTGAAGTTAAACATAAGAAAGGCACCTGGGGCGGATGGGATCTATCCAGTTATATTAAAGGAGGCGGCAAAGCAACTAAGCAAACCCTTAGCCATAATTATGAGAGCATCCTTGGATTCAGGGGAGGTTCCCACGGACTGGAGATGTGCAAATGTATCCCCAATTCACAAAGGAGGTTCGAAGGGTGACACGAATAATTACAGACCAGTTAGTTTAACTTCTGTTCCGGGTAAAATAATGGAGTCACTGGTTAAAGATGCATTGCAGGATCATCTAGACAAGACTGCAGCAATAATTCAGACACAGCATGGGTTTGTTAAGGGAAAGTCTTGTCTGACAAATTTGATTGGTTATTATGATGTGGTCACAAAGGAACTGGATGCAAAAAATAATTTTGATATCATATACTTGGATTTCAGGAAAGCTTTTGACATTGTTGCGCATGGAAGACTACTGTACAAATTGGAGCAGAATGGTATTAAGGGTAAGTTGCTACAATGGATAAAAGGATGGTTAAGTGGGAGAAGACAGAGGGTGGTAATCAATGGGTGCTGCTCTTCGTGGACTAATGTTATTAGTGGAGTCCTACAGGGCTCGGTGTTGGGTCCACTGTTGTTTTGTATATTTATCAATGATATTGATGAAGGTATATCAGGCTTAATGTCGAAGTTTGCAGATGACACGAAGGTTGGCAGGGTTGTTAATGACAGTAATGGCAGTGTGCTACTGCAACAGGATCTAGATAATTTGGGCAGATGGGCTAAGAAGTGGCAACTGAAGTTTAACCTTGACAAATGCAAAGTACTGCATATGGGTAGAAGTAACCCCAGAGAAACGTACCAACTGTGTGGTACTACACTTAAGGTGGTAGAAAATGAAAAAGACCTGGGAGTAATTGTGCAGTCAGATATGAAGTTTTCTGAGCAATGTACACAGGCTGCTAGGGCAGGTCATGGGGTTTTGTCAATGATATATAGGAATTTTGCTAGCAGGGAAAAGGAGGTGATTGTCCCTCTGTATAAGGCAATGGTCAGGCCACGCCTTGAGTACTGCGTACAGGTCTGGAGGCCTCATTTTAGGAAGGATGTAGATTTGCTTGAGCGTGTACAGAGAAGAGCAACACGATTGGTGAGGGGAATGAAGGGATCCTCTTACCAAGAGAGGCTTAAGTTCTGCAAATTGCAGTGGCTGGAGACTAGGCACCTGCGCGGTGATCTGATTGAGGTCTATAAGGCCTTGAATGGGTTGAGCACGCTGAATTCTGATGGGATCCTCCCACTTGTTCAGAATACGAACCTACGGGGACATAAGTTCAAATTAAGAAAGGATAGATGTAGAATAGATGTGCGGAAATTTGCCTTTAGCCAGCGGGTGGTTAATTGCTGGAACAAACTTCCATCTGTCGTTGTGGAAGTTGATAGGTTAAATAAATTTAAGGGGGAACTGGACAGGCAATTGGAGGGTATGGTGTGATTTTTTTTTTTTTTTTTTGGCTGATGCTGCATAAGCTCCTACACTTGCTTTCTTGCATCAGGTGCCACTACTACTACTACTTCGAAGGTGATGGTGGCAAATAAGACTCAAGGAAATCTAATTTATTTTTTAAATACATTTCAGTAACTTTTGCGTAGCACCTTGTATTTAATGCATGATTATGGGTCAAAGATTGGGTACTATGGAAGTTTATCTTGAACCTTTCTGCTAAGGCTTTGATTTGTAGGAAAGGAGTGTCATAAGCTGAAGTTGCAGATGTTTGAGAGGATATTTCCTTCCAATTCTTGGTTACAATTGGAGCATATATTGGTCAGAAATCGGCATATTTCCATTTAGTCGAATTGTTTACAGATAACTGGCCTGCTAGTATCTTTTGTGACAGTGGAACCGAACTGTGTTCAGTGTTCATGAGTCTTTTTTTTCTCTTTTTTTCTAAATTTGTTGTGCTTTTACTTCATGACTTTCACACAGAATTTGCTTGTTGGAAACTGATGGAACAGGTTCCATGCTTTATTCCACAAGTGTCGAAGGTTTTTGTGTTTGATAATATAAGACTGAGGTATTGCTTCAGAAGCTGCGGCCAGTATTTGCTCAGTAATGTACTCAGTGATGTCATCAATGGGATGTAGTTCAACAATGAAAATTGTTGGTAAGGAAAATCAGATTGTTTTTAAATATATTTCTGGATCCAGATGTAGTTTGTATATTTTACAGAAATGGAATTCAGTGGATTTCTTTTCTTGTAGGAAATAGTCATCCCGTAGTACCCATATACTTTGGCTATGGAAAGTTGAAGAATTTATTTAAGCTATCAACTTCAACAACGACAGATGGAAGTTTGTTCCAGCAATCAACTACCTGTTGGCTAAAGGCAAATTTCCACACATCTGTTCTGCAACTGTCTTTCCTCAATTTGAATTTATGTCTCCCTCAGGTGCGTAATCTGAGCAAGAGGAAGAATTCCATCAGCATCGAGCCTGTTCAACCATTCAAGGTTTATATGCCTCAATCAGATCACCTCGCAGGTGCCGTGTCTCTAGACGCTATAATATGCAGAACTTAAGCCTTTCTTGGTAAGAACACCCCTCCATTTTCCTTACTAATCTTGTTGCTCTTCTCTGTATTCATTATAGCAACTCCACATCCTTCCTAAAATGATATCTCCAGACCTGTATGCAGTACTCAAGGTGTGGCCTGACCATTGCCTTATACAAAGGGATAATCACCTCCTTATCCCTGCTACAAAAATTCCTGCATATCATTGACAAGACCCCATGAGCTGCTCTGGCAAACTGTCTGCACTGCTCAGAAAACTTCATATCTGACTGCACAATTACCCTAAGGTCTTTTTCATTTGCCACTATGCTGAGTGTAGTACCATACAGTTGGTACTCTTCTCTGGGGTTACAGCTACTCAAATGCAGTACTTTGCATTTGCCAATGTTAAACTTCAGTTGCCACTTCTCCACCCATCTTTTCCAGATCCTGTTGCAGCAGTGTACCATCATTACTGTCATTAACAATCCTGCCAACCTTTGTATCATCTGCGAACCTCGACATTAAGCCCGATATACCTTCATCAATATATTATTGATAAATATACAAAACAACAATGGGCCCAACATTGAACCGTAGGAGACTCCCCTAATAACATTAGTCCACGAAGAGCAGTGTCCATTGATTACCGCTCTCTGTATTCTCCCACTCAACCATCCCATTATCCAATAGCAGCAACTTGCCTTTAATGCCATACTGCTCTAATTTGTACAGTAGTCTTTCACATGCAACAGTATATCAAGAGCTTTTCTAAAATACAAGTATGCGACATATATGACATGACATTGTGTGCATGTGCATCTGTATGCTGTCTGCTTCAAAAGTGTGCTTTAAATAACTTAAGGAGCTTCCATTTCTTAGTGTTAAGGTGTTTTACCTACTTGCTGTGACTACTCTGGTCAACTTACAGGTTTCTCTTGGACGATTTCAGATAATTTTTCTCATTTGCCGAATTTCAGTAATACAGACATTTTTCTTGGTTAAGCTGGCTTGTCAAGGTCAGCAGTTGGCATCTTCCAGCCTATATGCACTGATTTATGCTCTCAAACATTTTAAGCCATTGAACTGTTTTGGACAAGCTACAGATCATGGCTAATTACTGAATGTGTCATTACAAAGCGAATTAGGATTGCTTGGCATTTTCTGTTCTCATTTCCACATGACTATGGAAAAATCATTGATCTGTACTAGTTGCAGCATCCAAGTGGACTATGCACTTCAATGTACACCCTGTCGTGGCCAATATTGCAGATCCTGTTCTCCTTACGTGGATCTAAAAAAAAAAAAAACTTGCTAAAAATGTTGGAAATGTGAGCTGTACAAGGATGGTAATCAGTCTAATGAGTCAGCAGATGATCTCGATATAAAATGCCCTCTGGTGTTAACAGTGAATGACAAGCAGAGCACGAGCAGTGACGAAGTATTAACACAGATTTCAACAGCTGTGAAAGAGCATTTCACAGCTGTTGAGAAAGAGCCAATCGTGTGGATAATAAACTCACTCAACTTCTTGAGTTGACTAAACGTGGTTCCCATGATAGCACTCAGTTCTTGCAATCTGAGAAAAAAATACTTGAAACTGAAAGAAAGTGCAGTGGTGAAGTTTACTCAGATTTTGTTGCTAATCCTGAGAAAGGAAACGTTCTTATTCAAGCTCAATTACAAGAGCTTAAAGACTATATTATGGTACTGCATAAGGAAAATAAGCAGATCAAACTTATCCTCCTACATGTATTTCACAAAATAGAACGAAGGAATCTTGATGACCCTGCTAAGTTGATGAATTTTCTTAAATCAACTAAGTTTATCCAGTTCTATAAAAATTACACCCCAATCGAGCTTAATCACAATTTACCCTCATTGTGCGACATTCCTGCTGACAGCCACTCCACACTGGCTTCAGCAGGAGATTTTTGCGGAGTGGACAAACGGAATCAGCACCCATCTAAGCAATCAACTGATCAAAGACTGCAGACTTCCTCAAGCAATACTGATAGATCTGTTGAAAAAGTTAGTGTCCCTCAACAAAGGTAAGAAAGTATCTCATGATCAGATTAAAGCACGAAAGCGGAGGAAGCCACGAATTGGCTCTGTCGACAAAGCCGATGTTAGTAATCTCATACCTATTGGTGACGTGAGATCAGAGCCCGAGATGGGTAAAGTTCCAAAGGATCAGGTACCGCATGTGGATTTCAACATCAGCAGCTCAGAGGACAGAAACATTGAAACTGGTAGAACTCATGAGAATGGTAAGACTCATTGAAAGCAACACTTTCAATGAGTGTTGGACTAATTGAAAACAACACTTCATCAGCCCATTATCATGCTGTTGGTCTTTCTTCTGCACACACACTTCTGAGTGTAAGGATCACCTATTCAAAGGCAAATACAATCTCACTGTAGTGCCATGCAAATCCAAGTTATTTATTACCCGGCTCAGTTCACATATGAAGGTGGAAGTTTTACATGAAATCGGAGTGGTAGTTGAGGTTCGTGCATTAAGAGCTAAACATCCCTCCTATGCTTTTTCCTGGTGATCTGCAATATACTGGACAAAAGTAAACTATTGGAATCCCTGTACTGGCCTCCAGGATAATAATCAGGTCATTTAAAATCTATAACAAGAGTACAAACAATGTGAAGAAGAATGATAGTTAGCAATCATGGTGCAGAAACAAATCTTGTTCTCTTTTGCAGGCCTCTGCTGTTTTCGTCCACACAGGGACAGGAGATGATGGCTATCAGCAATCTCTTCATATATATTATTGGAAATGTAGGAATCTAAGAAACAAAATTAACAAATTTGGAATCTTGCTTTGCTTTCTGGAGTTTGATGTATATATTTTTTACAGAATCATGGCTACACAATGGGATTCTGGATTTGGAAGTGGCAGCAGTGGGCTATACTGTCCTCAGAAGAGACAGGGGATCTAGGAGAGGTGGTGTCAGGATCATTATCTCAAACCAATTTGTAGTAACAATGCACAGGACTCCACAATATCGAAGGAATCTTTTGTCAGCTGAAGGTCCATAAAAAAACTGCTCTCACTGCAGCTATCTTCCGCCCCCTGTCAATCTTCTTGTTATGGAGAAGCTGTTTCAAGTGTTTTGTGGGTTTGAAATGTTTTTTTCACTAGTCAGACGAGGTATACATGTTTCGAGACTTCAATATTTAACACTCTCCATTAGACAGGCATTCAGGAATCATCCGCTACAACTAGGCTGCTATATGACATCATGTACATTATACAAGGAGGTGATTATCCCTTGTATAAGGCAATAGTCAGGCCACCCCTTGAGTACTGCGTACAGGTCTGGAAGCCTCATTTTAGGAAGGATGTAGAGTTGCTAGAATGAGTAAAGAGAAAGGCAACAAGACTGGTGAGGGGAACAAAGGGGTGCTCTTATGTTCTGCTTAAGTTCTGCAAATTTTGGCATCTGGAGACTAGGCACCTGTGAGGCGATCTGATTGAAGTGTATAAGGCCTTGAATGGATTGAGCAGGCTCAATGCTGATGAGATTCTTTCTCTTGCTCAGATTACAAACCTGAGGGGGACATAAACTGAAATTGAGGAGAGTTGTCGAATAGATGTGCGGAAATTTTCCTTTAGCCAGCGGGTAGTTGATTGCTGGAACAAACTTCCATCTGTCGTTGTTGAAGTTGATAGCTTACATAAAGAATAAAAATGGGAAGCGTTTTTTATTTTTTTATTTTTTTGGCTGATGCTGTATAATCTTGCTATCTAGCATCACATGCCTCTACTAATGTTTATGTCTGAACTGTGCCTCAAGCAGTATAACAATACTTGTACTAGAGGGAAGGTAATCCTGATCTCATTTTTGCATTCAAGCAAAGATCCTTACTTTAGAAGCAGTTTCATTTCTGCTGTCTGATCACAAGACTTTAAGTTGTCAAATAAACATATCACAGAAAAGTAAATGCACTACTCTTATCCCAGCCAAGCTGAACTTTAGGATGTGAACTTGATAACATTGAATGGTTCTCATTCTCACAGATTAATGATCTTGATGCAGTCACCGACCATCTCATTAGCACAATCTCCTCTATCATTCAAGACTTTGTACCTCTCAGTAAAAACTACAGGAACAGATAAAAAAAAAAAAAGACTACTCATTGGTTCATGACAGACATAACTGCAATTATCTGAGTTAAAGAGCAATGCAGTAAACACTTCAGGGTAAATCAGAAGCATATATGTCACTGTTCAAGGACCACAAAAGCAACATTAAAAGGATGATCAGAAATCAGAAGACTTGTTATATTCAATCAGTTCAATGCAGTTTCATTGTGAATGGAAACCTGAAGCCATTTTGGAACATGCTTAAAAATTCTAATAACTGCTCAAAAGGAACCAAGAGCACTGATTATTATGACAAGTCTACAACCTGTGACAAAACTAAAGCAGATCTTTTTATGACCTTTTCCTCCTAGTTTCCTGGGAAAACTGCAACTACGGCTGCTTCAATTTATCATTTAAGTCATTAAGGATGATACACTCAATAATCTCTCGATGGACACAGTCGATATCATTCACAAGGAGGTGATTATTGGAAACTTACAAAAGATTTTTCAGCTGGCCCAGTAAGATTCCACTTATCTTGTGAAAGAAATGCTTTCCACAACTTAAATATATAATATTGCATATATTCAATCTTTCCATTAAGACTGGTATTTACCCCACTCACTTCAAAACAGTCAATGTTATTCCTATCCCAAAGAGCAGTGCAATCCAATCACTAGAGAATTACCATCTCATCTGTCTTCTAAACTTGCTGGCAAAAATTCTGGAAACTATCATTCACAACTGATTAATGGAATGTTTTCAGCACTTCATCTGTGACAGCCAACATGGCTTTGCCAGGGGTCACTCAATTACCCCTAATCTTCTTACTATCTGGCAACAGGTTCTAGACAAGATTTAAGTGGGGTCCTATACCCCAGTGCTGAATCCCTGTCCAACAGTTGCCTAGTACAACCAATTGCTGGCTGTAATGGAATAGACATGACCAGGGAGACAACATTGAAGGAAACCATGACATCCTTCAAAATATTAAAATCTCTAATGACCCACAGGAAATCAGTGCCACTACTAACTGTAAAATCCATTTTACTAATAAGCGGTGATAACAGACTAATTATATACAGACACTCCCTGACTTATGTAATACTCAACCTACGTAAATTTAATATCACTTAAATTTTTGTGGTAGGTGTAAACTGAAAAAAATATGGAAATGTATTTTGCATCCTGCAGAAATTAATCGAGGTACGGTCGGTCCTTGTATAACATGTGTTTACATTACACGAATTCGATCATACACGATTTATAAATAGGGGAACGATATCTTATATAACACGAACCGAATTCGCTTATGAACGATTCGCCTTTGTCTTTACAAGAAATGGCAATCACCCCAACCGAACGCAACATGATAGGAATGAAGAGAAGATTCTGAAAATGTATTTATGTTTTTTATATCAGTGAAGGGGAAACACATTTCACCATAATAACGTAAAAACCAACACAATTCCAGCTATCGATATAATCGCAAATGCAATTAGATGGAGTTTACTACCAGTTTATAACAGATTCCATTAGCAGAAACGCAACTGGAAATTGTTTTATGGTAGTAACCCCCAGAAATGTGCTTTAGTAAAATGTGAGGTGTTAATAGTATCTCGGCCTTTACGGTGTTGTTTATTCAGTTGCTACACGGGCGCAGCTTTGTTTATGTGTATCAAGGGTGCCTCCTCGTTTTGTAATTGTGCTTTATTCCCTAAATGAGTAAAATATTTAAAAGGTGTGAAAAGGAAGCGTCCTGGCAAAGACACTGCAGATTCAGAGAGAAAAAAAAAAAGAAAAAAAAAAGCAATATCGATAAACAGAGGCGGACTGGATCAAAAATTCTTACCCGAGAAAATTTATAGTGGCCTCATACTACGGTTTATGGCCAAAATCACACCGGCCACCCGCCCACCCGGGTTTCCCCGGTAAGGCTTATGGCCAGTCCGCCTCTGTCGATAGAGAAAAAATATGAAATTGTGAAACGCTTTGAGCAAAATGAAAGACCATGTGATATTGCACGTGCTACAGACCGAAATGAGGCAACGCCGAGAATTAGAAAGAATGCAGAGAAAATAAAAACAACTTTCATAGCAGGAACAACACAAAGTGTAATTAAAATCCATTAAATTAAGACACAAAGAATTGGAAGAGATGGAATGGCTGTCATCTGTTTGGATAGAAAATCAAACAAAAAAACAAGTTTGCTTATGATAGAAGCAAAAGCATTAGCAATATTTTATTACGACTATTTTATTTAATATAATAAATTTTTTACTATTTTATTAATAAATTTTTATTATTTAAATAAATAATAAAAAATATATTTTTTATTATATTTTAATCTGATTATTTATTGTGTTTGGTAATGTTTTGGTTCCAAATGTGTGTTCAATCTTGGGTGGTCGGCACCTAACCCCACTTTTCCCATAGGGTCTGTTGTTTATATTGCGCGATTTTGCATTGCATGAGGGTTTCTAGGAACACAACTATCGTGCTATACGAGGACAGACTGTATTGTGAAAATATCGTAATGTGAACCCAATAATATTACATTGGTTTTTTTTTTTTTTTTTTAATTCATTCCAAGACATTGGGAAATTTAAATTTTTGTCATATAACTAAGCTATTTATCTGAATAAAGGGTCATTTTTATAATGGAAATTGTATTGGTTTAATATAAATTTATGTTAAATAAGCACAACACAGAAATCCCTTTTAACTAAAGGATGCAAAAACAAAACTCAGCAGCTAAAACACGTTTACAAATGTTACCATTGGTTGAGAGGATAGGCTACACAGTTCAGCCAGAGAATGTACTACACTTTCATCATTATCATATGTTCCATTATAAGAATCAATTTTGAATGCCTTTGTGATATCTTTGTAAAGTAAATTTCTGGAGGTTATGACCATAAAACAATAAAAACAATTTGCACTTTCCAGTTTATTGGGTTTTTCTGTTAGTGCAATCTGTTATAAACAGGTAGTAAACTCAATCTTATTGCATTTGCAATAATGCTGATAACTGGAATTGTGTGGGTTTTTATGTTATTATGGTGAAATGTTTCCCCTTCACTGAAATCTCCAATCATAAAAAACAAATAAATTTACAGAATCTTCTCTTCATTCCTATTACAATGATGAAATGAAAGTGACCAACAGAAAGTGCAAGTGGTGACAGTGCTAGGAAATGAAACAAAATTGATTTAGGAATGAGGATGAGCATGATTAAGAAGTAGGCAAAGTTTGTCATCTATTCCACGGGAATTAGGTCTCGCAGCTTCAACAGTGAATATTATTTTAAAGGGCAGTGTGCGTATAAAAGGATCAATGGGTTTAAGATGAACAGTATCACAAAACAGCGTTCAGGTGTTATATCAAAGTTGGAAAAGCTATTAATAATATGGATGGAAAATCAGATTCAGAAGTAAGTGCCCCTGAGTTTAATGGCCATTCAAGCAAAAGCAAGAAGTATTTATGAAGTTTTTACCAGCGTACTTATCAGCTAAACACATTGATTCTGGCAACAATGCTCAAGAGGTAAAACTTGCTGACGTTATGCTTGTCTCCTCTCTTTTTTTGTAATTTTATAATTTTGAAATTTTTGTAATTGCACACTTCTAATTTTGTACACTTTTGCAATTTTTCATGTGCATGAGATAAAAAGAATTGAATAAATAATTCTATTTACATATTTGTCGAATATTTCTTTTTTGCTTCAATCAAATTCAGCGAGCATAGTTGCGAATGCTGCATAAGCATTTAGGGAAATTCTGACTTACATAAAATTTGACTTAATGGAATTGCTGTAATTGGAGAGTTAAGGAAATTGTGATATCGAGAGGTGAAAGTCCATAAATTGGATGTTCAATATCAAAAATATTTTGTTGTAAGATCAACAGTTTATAAACCAGTAGACAATAATTAAAAAAAGAAAAAAGAAAGAAAAAAGCAACTGTAAACAGGAGAGACTACCGTCTATTAAAGTACGATAAGGAAGGAGCTGTTATTGGTTGCTGTATCAATCTAATTTTTTTTTTTTCATCAAGTTAAAGTGAATTTTCCAAGCAATTACACCATGAAAATAAAACTGGTTTATTTTTTGCATCATGTGGTACCTTTAACAATTTAAAAGCATTATTAAATCTACATTTTGTTCATTTGTTTTTTAATACCAGATAATCTGAAATGGTTTGTATTTAGTGAACTAAATTCTATTAAACAGAAGTTCCCTTCTATTAAAATGGAAGGCAGCTGACTAATTATAAAATTATTATTTACCAACAATAAATTTTCCAAGATCCATATTATGACTTCGGAATTATGCATGCAAGGGTAACTTAGTTGGAAAACAGTCTCAAGAATCTATGCTTGGTTACTAAATGAAATGAGGTGTCACCAACTCATTGTTATTTCAGTATTGTAAAATTGTAATTTAGTGCCAATGAATGACTGGCTTATAAGTGATTATCTGAGCATAATTACCTTTGCTGTAAGAAACATGTTTTGCAAAACATTATCCAGTTGTTCAAATGTTGGCCTTTCATCTGGATCAAACTCCCAGCAATGCAACATCAGTTGATATCTATTTTATGGATAATATAAATGAGAATTAAGGTTTAACTGTAATATTGGACATTTTTTTAAAATTTTGAACTCCAAATGAAAATACATGTTAAACTGTGCATTTGATGCAAGCAAGTGCACTGCAAATTTCACAGAAGCCTGTGGTAATTCATTTTTGATTTATTAATGCCTATACCATGTCAAAATCCAAAGGAAGTTTTGCTTGCTAAGAAACATGTTACCTAAACATACACTTGCACTAGGAAAACAATAATAATAATGATGATACTAAATTATTACGAGAAAATTATATCCCAACCCCTTCTATAAAATAAATATTTTATAATATATTTATTTTTGGTTAGTTTTTATTATAAAATCATTTATGATTTTTATTATTAACCCATCAATGCATGTCAAGGTAGCAATTATCACATTCAAAAAATAGGTGTCCAAGGAAAATTCAAAATCTATTTATGGGCGAAAAGCACATGGCCAATGTCAGTGCTCATAAACAGATCTTTTTTAATTTTCAATGAACTTAATTTTTTAAAGAAGTTCTCAAAATAAGGGATTCACTTATGTGTTCTCAAGTCTGAGGGTTATTTTGATATATATAAAGGCAGGTAGAGGTTGTCACTTGGTCCACATCCTAACCTTTTCCTGGACCAGCTTAAAAAAAATAAAAATAAAATAATAATAAATGAAATAAAGCAAAATAAAAAATAAAACAAGCCATTCATTTGACTCTCCTCACACTGGAAACATACTGAGCTTTAAACTCCACAAATTGTCAGCCGTAACTACTCATGGAAGCTGCTTATTCCAGTAATCAACAACTCACTAGCTAAAAGAAGACGTGCTACAATCCAGTCTAAACTTCTTCCCTCAGAGATTTGTACCCCTCAATTAGGCCTCCTCTATGGTGCCTAGTTACCAAACACTGCAGCTCACATATTTAAAATCTCTCCTCATATGGATGTCCCTTTGCTGACAATACCATATACGTTGCCCATATTTGGATCCTTTTCAAGAAGGTGCATGTCTTTCTTTAGGTGCAGTCTCCATATTTGAACCCAGTATTTCAAGTGCTGTCTTACAATGGCTTATACAGTGGGATTATGATATCCCTAAATTATGTGATAAATCATCAACAGATGGCACCCATCTGTAATTTTTATTTTTGGTCATAAACACGTGGTGACTGACACTTCTTCAGTGTTACTGGTTGCAGTTTGCAACTATTCCTTCAGTGTGATATAACAGTGTTTTAATTTTGCAAATAATTATTTATCAAACACCACATTTTATTTTCGACTTTTAGTGAATTAAAATGAGAACCTAGGAAAATGTGAAAAACTGAGTTAGAGTGCTTTTTTGGTGTTTTCATTGCACTACAATGAAAGCACCAAAAAAAGAAAATAAACAAATAATATAAAAATAAAAATTAAATATATAAAAAATGTGATTTCTAATGGCAACTTAGCCCATTATATGCCAAACCCAAGAATAAAATACATTAAAAATCAGTAACAAATAGGTTACCAAACTTGTATAAAAGCAGAAACAAGTCTAAAGACAAGTTAAAGAACCACGAAGTATATTTACTAGTAATCATTTCTAAATACATGCACTCCACAGCTTATATAATACTCAACTTATGGAAATTTCACTTGACGTAAGTTTTTGCTGGCCGGTACAAACGTTACATTATAAGAATCAATTTTGAACTCCTTTGTGGTATTTTTCTAAAACACATTTCTGGAGGTCACTACCATAAAACAATAAAAACAATTTGCACTTTCCACTTTATTGGGCTTTTCTGTTAGCACAATCTATTATAAACGGGTAGTTTTGTTTGTTATTTGGTTTTTAGGAGCATTAGCAACTAAGGCCATATTGCTCCAGGATTATGTGGTGGTCATTCCCTCACCTTTCCACATCCTCCGTATTTGGTGGGCATGGGCTCGAACCCCGGTCTAATTAAGAAGCGCGTGCTATGCACTGCTGCTCCTGCCCACCTGGCTACGGAGGCACCCAAATGGGTAGTAAACTCGATATTATCGCAGCTGTGATAATACCGATAACTGGAATTCTGTGGGTTTTTACATTACGGTATTATGATGAAATGAGTTCCCCTTCACTGAAATGTTCAATCATATAAAAAACATAAATAAATTTTCAGAATCTTCTCTTCTTTCCTATTTACTTATTACAATGGTAAAGGGACCAACAGAAAGTGCAAGTGCTGGCAGTTCTAGGAAACGAAACAAAACTGATTTAGAAATGAAGATGATTAATCAAGAAGTACAAAGCAGGACTAAGTTTGTTTAATTCCCATCTATTGCATGGAAATTAAGTCTCACTGCTTCAACAGTGAATACTATTTTAAGGGACAGTGCATGTATAAAAGAACATGTTAAAGGATCAATGCATTTAAGATCAACAGTGATCACAAAACAGCATTCAGGTGCTATATCAAAGATGGAAAAACTATTAATAAAATGGATGGAAAATCAGATTCAGAAGTGAGTGCCCCTGAGTTTAATGGCCATTCAAGCAAAGCAAGAAGTATTTATGAAGATATTAAGGATAAGTACGGCAAACCCCAAGCCAAGTTTGTGGCAAGAAATGGGTGGTCTAATAGGTTTAAGTATCGTGCTGGTTTCCAAAACATAGTGTTGGAAAAAACCCCTTCTAAATCTCCACAGCCCTCAACTTCTGCAGCGGCGTGCTTATCAGCTGGAGAGTTAATTCTGGCAATGATGCTCGAAAGGTAAAACTTGATGTTATGCCTGTCTCCTCTCTCTTTTTTAATTTTATAATTTTGAAATTTTTGTAATTTTGTAATTTTCCCTGTGCATGAGATAAAAAATTGAATAAATAATGCTATTTACATGTTCGTTGAACATTTCTTTTTTTGCTTCAATCAAAAAATTCAATTGAATCTGTAAGTGCTGCATAAGCATTTAGAGAAATTCCAACTTACACAGAGTTCCGTGAAATGCAACCCTTATGTAAGTCGGGGAGTGGCTGTATACACTCATTATTACTACTAAAAATAATTTTCAAGAAGCAATAACAACGGTTCGTTTGCTTCAACATACACACTCTGGACAGATGTTCAAAATACTCCAGTAGCAATATGAATTGACTGAAGAATGGGATCCATTCATCACAGCACACTGTCTAGCAAATATGTATATCTCGGTCCTGTAATCTAGTTCAGATCACACAAGTGCACAATAGAGACAGAGTAAGGTGCATTTGGTTGGCACCTCCAAAAAAAGTAAAGGTTGTACAGAGGATATTCAAGCCTCTTGTGCATTCTCTACACAGTTGACAGCTGGTCACTTGTTTTTTAGGAGCATTAGCAACTCAGGCCATATTGCTCCGGGGATAATGCTGTGGCCATTCCCTGACCTTTCTGCATCCTTCATATTTGGTGGTCAGGCTCAAACCCCGGTCTAATCAAGAAGCGTGTGCTACGCACTGCTGCTCCTGCTCACATGGCTACGGAGGCACCTGACACAGTTGCCAGATGTGTTGTAGAAAGATTAACTTTCTAACAAATACAAACCCCAAAATCTAGTCCAAGGTATTACTGGAATGGCATTTTCATCTTGAATCTGAAGTAAGGCTTCAGGTTTAGAATGAAGATTACGCTTGAAACAAAAATTTAAGCAAATGGCCTTTTGCAGCAAGAATTTGAAACTATTTGTCACTGCTCAGGAGTTAAGGAAGTCAGTGGCACATTACAATTATCTTTCAATGATTTTTATGCTTCTTCCAGCATAAAGTGTGTTGTTTACAGCTGGAAGAAGTTTCTTTGTTAAACAAATTCAATTTAATGGCAGAAAATGCAACACTTAAAAACAGATCCTTGGAGTACTCCATCCTGGCAAAAGGAATGACAGAGGGTAGATCCTATACAAACTAACTGAAAAAGACTGAAAGGATAAAAGCATTTTTAATATAAACATGGATGTGACCTCTAAGACTGAAGCTATAAACATCTTTTAAAATAAATAAAAAATTTCCAAGTTGTGTCATATGCTTTTTCTATATTGAAGAATACAGACATCAGGTTTTAGGAAAACCTGATGACTTTCCTAAAACAAGGTACTCTTGTTTTAGGAAAGCATCTCAAATAGATATTTCCAAACTAATTAAATAGTGTGAGGTGGAACTGTTCCTTTGGAAGCAGCAATGAATGCTGGAGAGGCAGTTATTTGCTTCTAATTACTTGCTTCCATTCCTGCAAGATTTTGAGAAAACAGCTATCAGAGTGAATAGTTGGAACTTTGGGATCTTTTCCCAAACAGAAACACAGTGCCACCCAAAGATAGGGGGCGATGAGTTTCAGTACGGTATGTGTAATGTATTTAGGATGAATAGGTAAGAAAGAAAGTTTTAATTTCTGAAGAGTATCTACGGAAGTCTTCTCATATGATTTTACAAATATTGAAATCAATGTAGAACATATTGGGCATCACAGCACTGGTTCATACTATCTAATTCATTTTGAACTCTTATTGACTATTTCATTCACTTCTTTTCTCTTCAGGTATAACCTATCGATACACATAATTATGGGGGATTTTTTGAATAGCTTGGTGCAAAATTACGTTAAATTAACACTAAGATACTCGGCCCAAAGTTACCATATTTCGTTTCTAAAATATTGCCTTCGAAACAACATTGTTCCGAAGTTTGCTAAGGTCAATTTAAATCAAAAAATTTTGGGCATAAAACAACTAGCACATGCCACATCGTGTAATATCTTTAAACTTGCCTTCAAATCTCGATATACTAATAAACAAAAATACCCTTCCCCAGGTTAGGAAGCTTAGCGATAAATTTTAAAATTTATCAACATCCTAACGATTGGTCTGTATTGAAGACCTCCATAGATTTGCGACGGGAAGCACAGGCCTCAGACATAAAAAAATAGACACATTAACAAATTACAAACATTATCAGGAGGGTCAAGAAAAGTTCATACGAATTCTAACACATGTATACTTGCATGTATAACAATGCTGGAAGTATAGTAAATAAATCTGATGAATTTGAAGAGTTGGTCAAGGCATCAAAGGCAGATATTGTTGGGATAGCAGAGCTGTGGTGTCACACAGATATAAGGAATGCCGAACAGGAATTTTGGGAGTACGTCTACAGAAAGGATAGACAGGATAGGGAGACGTGTTATGCTGTTAATTAAGAAAAACAAAATCAAAAGAAGTACATCCAGTTGATATAGATGAACAGTGCACTGTTGTGTCAGTTTGGTGTGACATAAGCACTGCGAAAGCAAAAATAAGAGTAGGAGTGTGTTATAGGCCTAATGGCTCGATTGAGTACAATGAACAATTGTACAGAGAAATAGAGTGGGCTAGTAAATCGGAATGTCTTATAATGCGAGATTTTAACTTCCCAGATATTGATTGGAACTTGTGGGTTGGTCACTCACACACTAATAAGACTTTTTTGGATTTATTGTTTGATGATTGTTTTTTGCAGCAGCATGTTCGAGAGGCAACCAGAGAGGGTAATACTGTTGATCTGGTTATCAGCAGCGATCATTTGTGTATTAAGAATGTGCAGATAAAGGAACCACTAGGTGGCAGTGGTCACAGTGTACCGATGTGGGATTTACTTAAAGATATAATAAACACCAGGAGTAAAGGAAAGGGTTTTTGCTTCCGTAAAGGTGAGTACGGTGGTCTCAGACAGTTTTTAAATTCTGTACAGTGGGATCAACTGACGATGTTACCAACAGTAAATTCTAAGTGGGAAGAATTCTAGGAATTAATCGTGGATGCTACTAAAAGTTTCATACCTATTAAGAAATATTGTTCAAGGTTTAGGCCTAAATGGTTATCAAATGAACTAATGAGACTCGTGACAGAGAAGAAAAATGCATGGGATGCATAAAAAAAATATGCATCCCATGCATTTATAAATTATGAAGCAACTCAGAAGCCTATGGCAGATATAAGCTAGTCTGTAATCAGGTCACAAAGGAGGTTAGGCAGGCAAAGGCAGATTACGAGAAATCTTTGGCAAAAGATGCTAAGAAAAACAGCAAGGATTTCTTTACTTATATAAACTCTAAAAGATTGGTCCACTTGATATCGATGGTTTGACTGTTGATGATCCTGCTCAGAGAGCAAACTGGATGAGTATTTTGCACTACATTCACACATGGGGAGTCATTAAGGTTTGAAAATGGCAGAAGATTATCAAATTGTAGCAGGGTGCTTAATGATTTTGTAATAACTGAAAGCAAAGTTAAACATTGAAGTTAAACATAAGAAAGGCACCTGGGGTGGATGGGATCTATCCAGTTATATTAAAGGAGGCGGCAAAGCAACTAAGCAAACCCTTAGCCATAATTATGAGAGCATCCTTGGACTCAGGGGAGGTCCCCACGGACTGCAGATGTGCAAATACAAATATATCACCAATTCACAAAGGGGGGATCGAAGAGTGACACGAGTAATTACAGACCAGTTAGTTTAACATCTGTTCCGGTTAAATAATGGAGTCACATGTTAAAGATGCATTGCAGAATCATCTAGACAAGACTGCAGCAATAATTCAGACACAGCATGGGTTTGTTAAGGGAAAGTCTTGTCTGACAAATTTGATAGGATATTATGATGTGGTTACAAAGGAAGTGGATGCAAAAAATAATTTTGATATCATATATTTCGATTTCAGGAAAGTTTTGACACTGTTGCGCATGGAAGACTATTGTACAAATTGGAGCAGAATGGTATTAAGGGTAAGTTGCTACAATGAATAAAAGGATGGTTGAGTGGGAGAAGACAGAGGGTGGTAATTAATGGGTGCTGCTCATTAATTACCACCTGGGTGGTAATTAATGAGCAAAAAGACCTGGGAGTAATTGTGCAGTCAGATATGAAGTTTTCTGTGCAATGCAGACAGGCTGCCAGGGCAGGTCATGGGGTTTTGTCAATGATACATAGGGATTTTGCTAGCAGGGAAAAGGAGGTGATTGTCCCTCTGTATAAGGCAATGGTCAGGCCACGCCTTAAGTACTGCGTACAGGTCTGGAGGCCTCATTTTAGGAAGGATGTAGATTTGCTTGAGCGTGTACAGAGGAGGGCAACAAGATTGGTGAGGGGAATGAAGGGATCCTCTTACCAAGAGAGGCTTAAGTCCTGCAAATTGCAGTGGCTGGAGACTAGGCACCTGCACGGTGATTTGATATTGGTGTGAATAAGGCCTCGAATGGGTTGAGCACGATGAATTCTGATGAGATCCTTCCACTTTTTCAGATTACGAATCTAAGGGGGCATAAATTCAAATTAAGAAAAGACAGATGTAGAACAGATGTGTGGAAATTTGCCTTTAGCCAGCGAGTGGTTAATTGCTGGAACAAACTTCCATGTGTCGTTGTGGAAGTTGATAGGTTAAATAAATTTAAGGAGGAACTGGACGGGCATTTGGAGGGAATGGTGTGATTTTTTTTTTTTTCTAACTGATGCTGCATAAGCTCATACACTTGCTTTCTTGCATCACATGCCACTACTACTACTACATTGTCTCAGGCTTGCGACCAAGTGCATACAAGTTGGGTGACTCCTTTCAACCTGGCTACAGAAGCCCCCCGAGGTTATATTCGATTTTATTGGACTTTCGACATTAACGGACACCCTTTGTCCATTATTAGTCCGTTTAGATCAGGGGAGGGGTTTCTGTATATAAATGCAAAGAAGAGAAGGACAAACCAGATCAGACCCTTATGGAATGGGGTGGGTAGTACTAGATAGTACAATTGATGTTGCAGATGAACTCTGCATAGATATTTACAGAAGAAGACCCTTCACATCAATGAGAAATTATGCGGGTGAAGTTAAAAAAAATTGTAATTAATGATGTTGAAATTTCATGTTACTTAATGAAAAAAACTTTTGAGCCTACAGGCCAGCAAGGCTTCTGGGGTTGATGTCATATACCCTATATTCTTAAGGAAGGTGGCAAGTGAGTGCATTGAACCATTGAGGCTAATTATGAGAGCATTTAACCCTGGGGGTTCACATGTGGTACGTATGGGCTTGGCACACCCAGGGTCCTGAGATGGATATCATCACATTCTTCTCGCTCTCCCTCCCTCCCCTAGTACAGTATAAGCATCAGGCTTCCTTGTACTATATGGCTAATAATAATAATAATAACATCACTGGACTTGGAAGTGATTCTGTTGGATTGGAAAATGTGCTAATTTATCTGCAATACATAAAGGCAGTTCTAAGAGTGCAGTGGGAAATTACTGGCCAATCAGTCTACCTTCAGTAGTGGGGAAAACCATGGAGAAAATGATCAAGGGTGCAACTGAGGAGCAATTAGATAGAAATGGAATTCTTAAGGATACTCAGCATCATTTTATAAAGGGAAAATCATGTTTAATTAATCAGGTTAGCTATTTTGACAGGGTCATTCAAGAGCTGGACTTAGGGAATAATTGCGACACTGTTTATTTAGATTTCAGCAAAGCCATTGACTCAGTCCCACATGAGCGGTTACTTTATAACTTGGAACAGGTTGGAATCACAGGAAAAAATCATTAGCATTAGTAGAGGCATATGATGCAAGAAAGCAAGCTAATGCAGCATCAGCCAAAAGAAAAAAAAAAAAAAAAAACCTCTCCCATTTCACCCCTCCATTCATTCCAAATACCTGTCCAGCTCAGCCTTAAATTTATTTAGGCTATCAACTTCCACAGCAAAGGATGGAAGTCTGTTCCACCAACCAACTACCAGCTGGCTAAAGGCAAACTTCAGCACATCTATCCTACATCTGTCTTTCCTCAATTTCAATTTATGCCCTCTCAGGTGATTATTCTGAGGCAAGAGGAAGAATCCCATCAGCATAGGTGCCTCCGTAGCCAGGTGGGAAGGAGCAGCAGTGCGTAGCACACGTTTCTTGATTAGACCGGGGTTCGAGCCCGTCACCACAAAATACAAAGGATGCGGAAAGGTCAGGGAATAACCACCGCATATCCCGGAGCAATATGGCCTTAGTTGCTAATGCTCCTTAAAAACCCATCAGCATTGAGCATGCTCAAATAATTCAGGGCTTTATACACCTCAATCAGATCACCTCGCAGGTGCCTAGTCTCCAGACACTGTTGTTGTTGTTTTTAGCAGCATTAGAAACTAAGGCCATATTGCTCTGGGATATGCGGTGGTCATTCCCTTTCCGCATCCTCCGTATTTGGTGGTGACGAGCTCGAATCCCGGTCTAATCAAGAAGAGTGCTACGCACTGTTGCTCCTTCCCACCTGGCTACGGAGGCACCTACCAGACACTGTAATTTGCAAAATTTAAGCCTTTCTTCGTAAGAGCAACCCTTTGTTCCATTCACTAATCTTGTTGCCCTTCTCTGTACTCGTTCCAACAGCTCTACATCCTTCTGAAAATGTGGTTCCAACAGTTCTACATCCTTCTCTACTCAAGGTGTGGCCTGACCATTGCCTTATACAAGGGGATAATCACCTCCTTATCCCTGCTAGAAAAATTCCTGTATATCATTGATAAGATACTATGAGGTACTCTTGCAGACCGTCTGCACTGCTCAGAAAACTTCATATCTCCCTGTACAATTACCCTCAGGTCCTTTTCGTTCTCTACCACTGTCAGTGTAGTACCACAAAGTTGATACGTCACTCTGGGGTTACTGCTTCCCATATGTAGTACTTTACATTAGTCAATGTTAAACTTCATTTGCCACTTCTCAGCTCATCTGCTCAACTTTTCTAGATCCTGTTGCAGCAGCGTACTGTCATTAGTGTCCTTAACAACCCTGCCAACCTTCGTATCATCTGCAAACTTGGACATTAAGTTTGATTTGCCATCATCAATATCATTTATAAATACAGAAAACAACATTGGATCCAACAGTGAACCCTGAGGGACTCCACTAATAATATTAGTCCACAATGAGCAGTGTCCATTGATTACCACTCAACCATCCCTTTGTCCATAGCAGCAATTTGCCTCCAATGCCACGCTGCTCCAATTTCTTCAGCTGTCTTCCATGTGCAACAGTATCAAAAGTCTTTCTAAGATCGAAATATATGATATCAAAGTTATTCCATGCATCATTAGATGGAGAACTGTATGGCTTCAGAGCAGGAGGCAGAGGGTTGTGATAAATGGTTATTTGTTGGTGGTATTGGGCTTAACGACACTAGGGCTGGTTGAATATAATGAACAATCAACCAGAAAATGATGCACCGTAAGTTGCATCTGACAGGATGAGCACTGAGGTGGGTTTTCTCCCAATAATAAGAACAGATGAGCATAAGGAGTGTGTCCTATTCTGAGTCTTGGCAATACCACTTCCTCTCGTCTGTCTCATCAGAAGCCAGAGATCCAAAGCAAGAACCACAGCTTTGGTTCTTGCTTTATTTGGTAAAGTTTACTGTTGGTGTTACTTTTACTTTTCCAGATCTGTGACCAGTTGTTGTAGCATGCTTTGCAAATGATAGGCTTATAGTCACTGTAAGGAACCTGTGGACGTTGTGAGAGAGCGGGTTGAGGGTATTTACCAGCAATGTTAGCATTTCCGGGAATGCCAGAATGACCAGGGATCCAGCAAAAACTGATTGACTGAATGGACATGCTGCAGGAGATTAACTGGGAATGAATGCATTTCAAGATAGGAAGGAAGATGAGAAATTCTTCCTTATGGCAGACACAGCACTGAGAGAGACTGTGTAAATTATGGCAGGTGAGATGGATAGCTCAATAATTTTACCAAGCATTAACTTGATAGCATATAATTCAGCAGTGAAAATGCTGTAGGCTAATGGTATAGAGGCTGTAGCAGTAAATGAAGGAAAAACTGCAGCAGCATCTACTGCACTGGCAGTTTACGATCCATCAGTATAGATTTTACAGGCATGGGAGTTCAGAGTAGTGAGCTGAGTGCAACTGCCTGATATTGCAAGGAGGAATGACATTCTTCAACCATTGAAGAAAATGTACATCGTAAGAGGCAGAAAGGTATGTCCAAGGTGCAGGAGCAGTTGTGTCCTGAAAAATATCACTTAAATCAATATTCCAAATCTGAACAAAAGCTGTTTAATACTGGGTGAAGCATGTCTATTTTCATTGGGTTTTCTCTCATAGAACAAATCCCACTGAGTATTATATCCCAACTGGGGTGCAATGGAAGACTCTGGATTTTAGCAGCATATTTGGAGCAGTAATGTAATGGATAAAATGTATATCATGCACTTTGATATAAAGACTTTGGACTGGAGAAGTGCTGAAAGCTCCTAGGGCTGTCCTCAGGGCACCATGCTATATAATGTTCAAATGTGCTTACCCTAGCAGAGTCATACACTGGAGAACCATAATCCAGGCGTGAATGGATTAGGGACTTGTACAGGTATAGTAAGGCAGTGGCTCCCAAACTTTTTTTTTTAGCCACGGAACACTTTTCATCTCACAATATATTTACGGAACACAAGTTTAGCGGAAGCCAAAGAACTATTTGCTAATATTTTATTACATAGGACATGCTATGCATCAGGAGCATCTTTATTTCCAACACATGTAAAGCCAAAATTCAAATAATTGTCATCATACTTTCGTTTTGGTCTTTTATTAATTGGTTCCTGTTTTTTTCACTTCGGATTTTTGGGGAACAAAAGGCTACGATTGTTCATCCTCACTTTGAAGTGTGGCAATATTGTGTGTTTTTATCAACTACAGTTGCAATACTAGAAGTAATTGCTTCTTGTTTTAGAGTTCATTTTTTCAACCACAAATTCATGGTCATTTATTTTAATAATAATATTTTGAAATACTGATTATTAAAAAATACTGAAATTATAACAAAAAAAATGTATACAAATAAATGAGTTTAGTTATGATATCGGCTCGCTTCTCCACCTCCTTCAACCCATGTACTCCAGGCTAAATCGCATACGAATGGCATATTAGACCACTACATTGCTACTTTTTCGTGGATGGCAATTACACATACTTTTCTATGCAAAGCTCGCCAAAATAAAGTGTTCAGCAGTCTATTTGACTATCTATGCCAGTATATTAATAACTGAAAAAAAAAAAAAAAAAAAAAAAAAAAAAAAAGTTAAAAATACAAAAGTGGTGTTTGCTACAAATATGCAAAATTTATTTATTATTATTTTTTAAATTATTAATAATGAATTTTTGCGGAACACTTGTTCATATCTCACAGAACACTAGTGTTCCACGGAACACAGTTTGGGAAACACTGTAGTAAGGTATATCGATCAGCTCCCTATGACATGGACGAGACTGATCAAAGTATATTCAAATGCTTTGGACAAATAGTTCTTAAATGAGTGATGTGAGCTTGGAAGTTTAGCTTGCTGTCCAATATCAGTCCAAGAAATCTAACAGTATTAACAATTCGGATTGGAGTTTTGTTTATTTCTAGTTCAGGATCTAGAGCATGTAGCTTGCAGAAGTGAGTGTCGGTGCATTTATTTTCAGACAGTCAATAACCATTCCGTGAAGTCCAGGATTCTATTTTGTTTATGGCTAGTTGGAGCTGCCATTCGATGGTATTCATACTTTTAGACTGACAGGACTGACACTTTTGAGGTGTCTATTCTCATATTGCTAACTCAAAATGCAAATAGTGTTGGACTAAGTATCGAACTCTGTGGTATGCTTTCCTCTTGAATGTGAGATGTAGAAAGTACATTTTTATATCAGACCTGAAAATACCGAAGCCGCAAGAAATTTTGAATTATTTCAGACAACTGACCCCTCAGACCTAACTGGTAAAGATCCATTATAATACCATGACACCAAGTAGTGTCGAATGCCTTTTCAAGATTTAAGTTGGTGACGACTAGATGCTGTTTCATGACGAAGGCATTGCGAATATGATATTCAGCTTTTATAAGCACATCTAGCGTTGATTTGTTCTTCCGACATCCATACTATTGGTCTGGAAGGAGATTCTGTGACTCCAGGAAATAAGTGAGCTTTGTATGAATCATCCTTTCGAAAATTTTTCCTATGCAGCTTGTGAGAGATATTGGCCCATAATTTTGAACCAGGGAAGGATCTTTGCCTGGTTTTAGTATGGCGATAATGAACGAATGCACCAGGAAGAAGGATAGGCATTTTCAGAGAAGGTCCGATTGTAAAAAATCAACAGTGTACCCAAGTCCTCTTCATGTAAATGCTTCAGTATAATGTAATGAACACCATCTGGGCCTGAAGCACTGTTGGAAGATCTATTTAATGATTCTTTCAGTTCTATAAGTGTAAAGGGCTGGTTGTACGGAAAGGAGTGGTGAGAGGTTAATTTTATACTGTTCTGCATCATCTTTAATGCTTTGGAAGGAGGAAGCATAGGAGTGAGAAGCAGAGATGGTGGCAAAAGATTCTGCTAGTGCATTGGCAACTTCTTCAGGAGTGGACATGTCTTTCCCTTTTCAGTGAAGTACTGGAGACGGCAGCCAAACAAATTTGCCATTTAGCACCTGTATCCTTCTCCAGTGGCGCCTCCGTAGCCGGGTGGGCAGGAGCAGCAGTGCGTAGCACACGCTTCTTGATTAGACCGGGGTTCGAGCCCGTTACCACCAAATACGGAGGATGCGGAGAGGTCAGGGAATGACCACTGCATATCCCCGGAGCAATATGGCCTTAGTTGCTAATGCTCCTAAAAAAAAAACCAAACAAACAACAAACCTCCAGATGATCCGTGTGTCAGTGTCATTTGTGATGGTTGATGCAAAAGCAATCCACAAATCGTGTTTCACATTCCTTCTAATTTGCCTTGCTTTTGCTTTAAACCTTTTATAAGCAATTAAATTACTGGTAGTAAGACACTTCTGGAAATTATTCCATGCACGGTTTTTCTCTTGTTTGGCAGAGCACTCTGCATTCCACCAGTGATTTCGGTGAGCGCGACATGAACTGGATTTTGGAATAAAAGCATTTGCCACAGTTAGAATCTGATTGGTGATGTAAGTAGTTACATCATCAATACGTTTCTGTTGAACACAAATTCTATCTAAAAGCGTTTGGGCAGAATAGTCATCTCAATTCACCTTGCTAAACTTCCAACTGGATCGCTGATCAGGATTTTGAGTTACCGATGTTTGTATTGTGCAAATAATTGGAAAGTGGTCACTATTAAAGGGATCGGATAATACCGACCATGTCATGATTGGAAAGATGGATGGAGAGCAAATTGACAAGTCAACTGTTGTTGTTATTTGGTTTTTAGGAGCATTAGAAACTAAGGCCATACTGCTCCGGGGATATGCGGTGGTCATTACCTGACCTTTCCGCATCCTCCGTATTTGGTGGTCACGGGCTTGAAACCCCGGTCTAATTAAGAAGTGTGTGCTACGCACTGCTGCTCCTGCCCACCTGGCTACAGAGGCCCCGACAAGTCAACTGCAGAAGTAGATCCTGTGGGTAGGTGGATGTATGTTGGAGATCCAGAGTATCATTAATCTTAAAGTAAATTAAGATTATTATTATTCATAAATTCTTCAATCAATTTGTCTCTTCTGTCCACTGTATTAAACCCCCACAAAGGATGGTGTCCATTTAAATCACCAAGAAGACAAATTGGAGCTGGGAGTTCGGTAAACAGATTGTTGAGTTCTGAATGGGGAAGAGGTAGAGATGGTGGAATATAAATGGAAACAAGGATGACTGACTTACCAACTGCAATATGAGTGGCCACTGCTTCTAGTTTTGTTCTTAACTGGATTGGCCTGGATGGCATGCCAGAATTAACAAGAATGGCTACCCCTCCACATGCAGGAGACTGAGTTACTATCTCATCTGTACAAGATATACAGCAGACCCTCGATTTACCGGGTTCGGATTAACCGGGACACTTCAAGACTCCAAATTAAAAAAAAGAAAAGAAAAGGAAAAAAAAAAAAAAAAAAACCACCAAATTTTTAGTTTGTTTTAGTGCGTTGCGTCGATTGCTGTGTTCCGTCGCACCACAAAAGGACAAATTTTGTTTCGTTATTTATGTCAGGGATGTCAATTTTTTTATAGTAAATATTTTTTTTGTTTAAAAATCTTGAAAATTATGGGTAAACGCAAAAGAGTTGCGCTTTCAGTTGTTTGTTATTTGGTTTTTAGGAGCAGTAGCAACTAGGACCATATTGCTCCGGGATATGCGGTGGTCATAGGCTCGAACCCCGGTCTAATCAAGAAGCCTATGCTACGCACTGCTGCTCCTTCCCACCTGGCTACGGAGGCGCCTGCGCTTTCAGTTAAACAAAGACTTAAAATTATTCAAAAGTTTGAAAACGGTACATCCGTTAAATCTCTAATGAACAATTATAATGTTGGTGACCAAACCATACGCCACACTGTAAAAATAAAGGGAAGCATTGTATTGGACACACCAGTAGTACGTGGTAAGTTTTTTATCTATCGCCATATTTTTTACGTAGGTTGCTGAACATTTTTCGATACAGTAAATCCTTGACTTACGCAACTACGGATTTACGTAAATTTGTTTTCACTCAATTTTTTTTTTTTAGGACTGTAAAATTTAAAACAAAACAAAAAAAATAATAATATAAGCAATCAATAACAACGATCATGGCACGCAAAAATTTTACAAGTGAAATCGGAGTAACAAGCAAAAAAATAGGAAAAAAAAGAGAAGATTCTTACAATTATTTATTATTTTTTTTTTTATGACTGAAGATTTCAGTGAAGGGGACACACATTTCACCATAATAACGTAAAAACCACAGGATTCCAGCTATCGGTATTATCACAAATGCAATAAGATCGAGTTTACTACCATTTATAATAGATTGCGCTAACAGAAACGCCCAATGAAACGGAAGTGCAGATTGTTTTTGTTTTTTGTTGACCTCCAGAAAGATGTTTTAGTAAAATGTGAGCTTGCGCGGGGTGATAATAGTGAGTTTTTGGCTAAACCCTGTGAAGTTCTTTCCAGAAAATTTAATTTTTACCGTTATTATGGTGCTGACTAAGAGAATAAGTGACAGCAGTGCTAGTAAATCTACCAACAAAAGGAATGCGATTGATTTGGATCAGAAAATTAAACTAATAAGATTGTATAAAAATGGTCAAATATTAACGCGCTGAATTCAGTTTTGTCAATAATAATAATATAGTAGCAATATGTTATTAGTCATTCCCGAGTTACGTAAATCTCGATGAAGTAAAGAAGTCCTGGAATATATCTCTTACGAATGTCGGGGACTTCTGTATTTTTGGATTAACCGTGAAAGCGATTATCCGGGATTTGTTTTTTACCATCTATCCGGGAAAATCGAGAGTCTAATGTAATTTGAGAATTTTGGTGAAACTAGGGGAGACAAGAATATTTCCTGTAGGCATACACCTATGGGATTGAACTGAGCTAGTAAATCCCTTAAGTCATCAGAATGAGTGTTTAGTCCTTTACAGTTCCACTGTATGATGCTCTGCATTATTTAGGTTTGGCAGAGGATGAGTCATCTGACTGTTTTTTGTTTGCAGGACATTTTTTTCCATTCTTTTTTTTTGGAAAGTTGGGGCGTCCAGTATCCATGGTGTCACTCGCATGAAGTTCTAGTATGGGTTCCTCATTATCTGAATGTACATCTACTTCCATACTGTTGGTTGGCGATTAAATTTTCTTACTCTTTGGTAGTTTCTGATTTTTACTGTCATGTGATGCAGTTAGAGTATCAGTTTGGATACTAATTGGAGTGTTAGTTGCTTCACTAGTTTTAGTTTTAGGTGTATCTTTTCTGGGAGCTGATAAGGTTGCTTTAACCCAGTTCACCAGAGAGGTGTTCGGTGGTACTGACACATCTATTTGAACTGCAGTTGAATGATAGCTTCTGGTACAAGATGCATAGGATAGACTAGGCATGGTCAACATAATTTGTCTATGTGTTTCAGGATATGTGACTTTGTGTTTTATTTTGTATCGTTGAATTTTCTTTCTGGTTTTCCATGTATCATATGATTTAGAAAAAGCAGGGTGGCTCCCTTTGCAGTTGGGAAACACGGGAGTTGAGGCTGAGCAATCTGTTTGTGTATGATCCCTAGAACCACATATAGGAGAGATGGCATCCCCTCTGTATGCCTGCTGAGAGTAGCCATATTTCTGGCATTTAAACAGCAAAGAGGATTTGGGATGTACGGCCAAATCCAGCAGTTTATTTAAACTGCTGAATTTGGCTGGCTTTTACTATGGATGGTACGTCAGGAGTGTTGAAATTTAAAATGATGGATCGAGTCTTCCAGTGGAACGAGATTTCCATTTTTTTTTAAATCATTACATGTTTCACAGAGGAGATTAAAATGGCCACTTTCAAGCATGCACATGTGTGTAACAGCTCTGTAAATTGTGACCTGGTTTACTAGTTTAAAGTTAGTGACAAACTCTAGATTTCTGTTGGATCAAAGCCATTAAGGAACTGGAACACCTTGGTGAGTTTTGTTTGAACTTTCTTTGGATAGAAGTGAGATTCTGTTTGTGTTCTTTATCCAACACTAATGACAATGGGTCTGCTGTTAAAAGCGACATTGTTTTAGAATACAGTCAACATACGGTCACCATGATTGAATCACACTTAAAAACTGGGGTTTAGCATCCCCGTGTGCTATTATAGTGTAGGATTGTGCTCCCTCAACTCTATGACCTTGTAAACAATATAGTGAAGTAAATGTGTCTTCAAGTTGCCCCCTACCAATAGACATTACACGAACGATTTGCAACTTTTCTTCCGTTGCTCCCACACCGAAATAACTATAATTTCTGTGATCAGCGTCACCCCAGCTGAACCAAACTGCACAATTTCAGTACTCCTGTTTCTATAGGTGCATTTTCACATCCGGCTATTTCTTCCTCCACGTGACCTGGGGGGAAGAGCCAAAACTTCAAAACCTCATTGTGCGTATCCAAATTTACTCACGGACTTTTGAAAGCTCATTAAATTAGATAACTCGATAAACCAAAATATATACGTGAATTGGAAGCAGAAGACAGAAATAATGAGCAACAGAAATCAAACCCAGCCAGATACCTTACTGACAACTCAAGACATGGATCAAGACATAGATATTAACGAGAGGGCAGAAAATCCAGGAGAATCAAAACAAAGAACAATGGGCAAAAGAATAAACCAAAACTTATTTCTTATTTCGGTTAAATCAGACCAAGAAACAAGAAGCGCCAAAGAGGCTAAGGGTGCCCAGGAACCTAGCAAACGAGTGGAAGAGCAAAAACAAGTGGAGAAAGGGTCACCACTTGACCCCACCCTCCCACAGGGAATCAAATGCTGGTACTCAGAGTGGCACTAGAAACCAAAAGAGAGACAACAGCAGTAGAATTTCCTATGAGATTAGAGCTGAAATAGTCCTACAATGGACAAATCTCGAGAAATTCTACTGCAAACAATGTAGAACATCAGAAAGCTATTGCAGCTCTGGAAACATACAAGGCCGATGGAACATTCAAATGCAACAGCGCGCCCCATCCTGTGCCAAAGTGCTGAGGAGCACACCGCCAGAAGTAGAAAATATGACCAATGTCCAGACTATTACAAACACCAAATCTAGTAATCCTACTTCCAACGGAGGAGGAAAACACCAATGAACAAATTAAGCAAAAGGTAATTGACAACATGAAGAGAGATTTTGAAAACACAAGGATTAAGTCAATAAGAAAAACTAGACACCTGGGGATAGTAATAGAAACGGCAAGTAAAGAAGAAGCTGAACAGATCCCAAAAAATACCAAAATAACAATGCTCAAGTTAAGGGTGGAGATTCCGAATAAAAAGGGTCCCTCTATAGTTGTGTTTGACGTTGACTCCGAGATGACAGCTGAACAGCTAGCACAAGCGATCTACAAAAAGAATCTAAAATGAGATCCCACACCAAGAGGCCAAAAATCTTATAATACCAAAATTTAAAACAAAAGCAAGAAATGGAATTGACAGCAACTGGACAGTCGAGCTGGCAAGCGATCAAGGCACAATCAAGGATCTTCATCAAGTGGAGCTGTTTGTGCTACAGGGAGCAGGTGGCCATTCCAAAGTGCTTTCGCTGCTGTAAGTTTGGCCACATGACACACACACACACCTGATCCCAGAAGGAACCGACCTGTGGCCACTGCTCCGAAAAAGGGCACGAGTTTAGAAACTGCTCAAATAAAGCTAGCGAAACTGTCTGCGCCAACTGTAAAAGCCTTAAGTTAGAGCATGCGCACTCCTTAAGAGACCCGAAATATCCAAAATATCAGAACCAAGAGGTTATACCAATCCAGGATTGATTATGGGTTCGCTCCCTAAACAAACCTTCAACACCAGGATTCTAAAAGTACAACAGCTTAATGTGCAGCATGCTTGGGCAGTGGTCGAGCAGATCAGAAAGAAGGCAGACGAGGAAAACACTGACCTCATAACTGTACAGGAATCGTACACCCACCAAAAAACAGGTTTGTTTGTTTGTTATTTGGTTTTTAGGAGCATTAGCAACTAAGGCCATATTGCTCTGGGATATGTAGTGGTCATTCCTTGACCTTTCTGCATCCTCCGTATTCGGTGGTGACGGGCTTGAACCGCGGTCTAATCAAGAAGCGTGTGCTATGCACTGCTGCTCCAAAAACAGGTGGGTGTACGATTACAAAACTGTGCACTGCACAGAGGATATGCCTTAGGTGGCAATAATCACAAGGAATACGGATATAACTGTCACAAAAATCCAGCAGCTCTGCATGCCTTGGGCAGCCTATGTCCAGTTAATCACCTCGATTGGAACCATTTACGTCATAGCTCTCTACTGTAGACTTGACATAGAAATTGACTTTGCCACAGCGTACTTAGAGAATGTACAATCAATCGTGGCTGGACCACAAGACAATTATTGGGGCAGATGTAACTTGCAGAAACCAATATGGCATAGCCGCACCCCCCCCCCCCCCGACCGCAGAGGAACGGGTAATGGACAGAAGTTGGAAGACTTCCTAACAAACTCGATATTCGCTGTTATTAACCAACCCTTCCGCCTCCCAACATTCTGCAACACGCTTTGGGAGGCAACCATAGACATCACCATGGTAACAAAAAATAGAGAATTATATCACAGACTGGACAGTCCAAAGTGATTGGTGAACATCTGACCACAGGACAATTACATACTCCATAAAAAGAAACCTACAAAGAACACCGATAATAAGGCAGATGCAGAGTAGATTGGCGCCTCCGTAGCCAGGTGGGAAGGAGCAGCAGTGCATAGCACACGCTTCTTGATTAGACTGGGGTTTGAGCCCGTCACCACCAAATACGGAGCATGCGGAAAGGTCGGGGAATGACCACCGCACCGGAGCAATATGGCCTTAGTTGCTAATGCTGCTAAAAACCAAACAACAACAACAGCAGAGTTGATTCAATGTTCACAAAGCTAATTAGGACATATTTAAAGAGAATCTTCATAACCAGGAGCAACTCTACATGGAAACATAGAAATCTGGCTTTTGAGGTGGAAAACCCAGAAACACTGAAAAGAGAAGTGATTGAAATGATTACCATGGCAGCCAAAGTAGTCACGAAAAGAAGAGTATCCAACACCATGGTGGACACCAGAGCTCCAAAAACTGAGAAAGATAGTACAAGCGAAACGAAAAGAATTTCAAAAGGCAAGAAGAAATTTGGCCGGGAGCGGAATTCACAGAACTGAGAAACTGATATCGTCAACTCAGAAACCAATACACAGACAAAATCAAAAAGAGCAAAAGGGAAAGCTGGCATAACTTTGTCCAAACAACAGGAAACACTTATCCCCGGGGAGTGGCATACAAAATCACAACCAGCAGGCTCCCCAGAGGCGAAGTGACAACGGCACAACCAAAACGCGAGAGGGCACGATGACCACAACATGGAACGACTCAGTAACAAATATTCTTGCAACAATTAAACAGGAACCACCAACAGAGATGACATTGGAGAAGACAGAGATATGCCAAACAAATGTGCAATATGCAAACATCCAAAGAAAACCACCATTCACCCTTGAAGAGATACAGAAGTGACGAGCAGAACAAATTACAAGTGATGTCCAGGTTCAGATCTAATCGAACCAGAAATGATTAAAAAGACAGCCGAATATGTTCCCCAACTCCTTCTGCAACTCTATAACTACTGCTTTGCACAAGGCCACTTCCCAACTCAATGGAAAACAGCTATACTAAAATTGATACCAAAAAACCCAACAAAACCACTGGAGTTACCAACATCGTATAGACCGATAGCTCTGCTATCGACAGTTAGCAAGATTTATGAAAGGCTATTGCACAAGAGAATCAAACACTAGTACACAGAAGCAAAATCTCAGCACTCCAAAACAATATAGCTTTAAACATGGTTCTTCAACCACAAATGGGATTCTGGACCTTCTTAACAAATGCACCAGCAAGTATTTTTTAGTGATTGCAGTAGACTTTGCTGGGGCATTTGACACCCTCTGGTGGCTGAGCATCCTGGCAAGGCTCTGTGCTGCATCTTTGCCACAAAGTCTTTATGACAGCCTAAAATCCTATCTCACGAACATGAAAGTGCAGATCCTCACGTCTTATGGTAGCCTCACCCGTCTTGTCTACAGGGGGCTGCTCCCAGGGATCGGTCCTGGGGACACTCCTGCGGAACATTGTTCTAGATGACTTTCTCTGCAAGGACCTGGTGATGTGGAAGCACAGGCCTTTGCTGATGATCTTATCAACAGCAGCAGACTCAAGAGCAAACCTGGAAAAACAAGCAAACAAAGCACTCCAAACCCTAAAAGGAGTGGGCCAAAATAAACAATCTAAAAATAACACCGGAAATGACCAGCTCCGTCCTTCTTAGCGGAAAGCTTAAATTAAATATCATCATCATACATTTTTAATCCACTGCAGTATGAAGGCCTCTTCCAGCAACTTTCCAATTCCTTCTGTTTTGTGCAATGGCTATCCATTTACTACTCACAAACTCATGAATTTCATCTGTCCATCTCCGTTGCTGTCTTCCAGATTTTCTTCTAGCTCCTCTAGGGTGCCATTCTGTTATTTTCTTAGTCCATCTGTCATCATGTCTTCGGGCTATGTCCTGCCCAAGACCATTTTAGTTTTTTAGTTTTGATAAGAATACTTGAGTTTGCTGCCTAATCCATGTGTTTCTCTTCTTATCTAACAGTCTGATTCCCAATATAATTTGTTTCATTCTTCGCTGTGTAATTCTCAGCTTCTCTTCCATTCTTTTGGTGAGTGCCGAAGTTTCACTTCCATAAAGTCATGGTGGGGAGTATAAATTAAACAGGCTGCCACAAATCAAAATTGAAGCTACCACTGTCAGACTAACCAACCAGATAAAGTACCTAGGGATAATTATAGATAGCAATCTCTCATTTAAACCCGATCTAAATTACCTCAGGAAGAAAATACGCAAATACATAGGACTCATACTAAGAATAACGCGAAAGGACTGGGGACTAAACAAGAGGACCCTTTCCTTATATTATAAAGCCTTATTTATACTTGCAATTATTGACGGCTCACCCGTATGGATGACGAAGACTAGCACAGCAACAAATAGGAAAACACTACAAACAATACAAAGGAACATACTACTAACCCTCACTAGGGCAAGCAGTGCAGCTAGCACGGCACGCTTAAAGTCATTGCCGTTGCACTGCCCCTTAACTTAGAGGTAGTACGAACTGGATTAATGTATTATTACAAAAATGCAATACCAATCACAACTAACGGCTTAACTCTCAATGTTACCAATGATTGGAAGCAGGAGCAAAAAAGAATTGATGCACACCTAACTCACATTTGCAGACAAGGTGGAAAGACATCACCAATGGAGCAATAACACCCAAATTTCTTCCCCTAGTAACAAAAATGTACCCAAAAGCACCAGAATGGATCTACCCAGGCTTCAACGATACCTGATTATTAACAGTCCATGGCCCATTCGAAGATAAACTAAACGCAATGGGCATAATAGAAGATCGGAACTGTCCATGTGGCGAACCAGAGATTTGGAGTCACGTCATGCACGACTGCAACAACTATGAAGATATAAGAGCAAGTCTTTATTGTATTGTAAGTCTTTTATTGCAAGTCTTTTATTGTAAGAATTCAGTACAGCCCAATCCAGCAAGAGTCCTGACTATTGGACATTCAGGAAGAGTACACAGCACTCGGTACAAGTAAACACATAATTATAGTAAACACATACTTGCGGTACAAGTAAACACATGGGTTGTGTTAGGGTAGGTAAGAATGGGAACAGATGCATGTATACTTGTGTGTACGTCAATGCTAGGAATTTGAGGTGTTGGTCAAAACATCAAAGGCAGATATTGTTGGGATATCAGATACGTGGCATCACACAGATATAAGGAATGCAGAACTGGAATTTGGGGAGTACAATGTGTACAGGAAGGATAGACAGGAGAAAAAGGGAGGAGGGGTTATGCTATTAGTTAAGAAACACAAAATCCAAGGAAGTGCAGCCAGTCGAAATCGCTGGACAGTGCAGTGTCGAGTCAGTTTGGTGTGATATAAGCACTGGGAGATCAAAACTGAGAGGAGTGTGTTATAGGCCTAATGACTCTGATGAGTATAATAAAAAAAACTGTACAGGGAAATAGAGTGGCTAGTAAATCAGGAGTCTTATAATCATCATCATCATCAGCCATTTTCAATCCACTGCAGAATTAAGACCTCTCTAGCAACTTTCCAGTTCCTTCTGTTTTGAGCACTGGCCATCCATTTACTACCCACAAACTCATGAATTTCATCTATCCATCTCCGCCTTTGTCTTCCAGGTTTTCTTCTAGCTCCTCTTGGATACCATTCTGTTATTTTCTTGGTCCATCTGTCATCATGTCTTCGAGCTACGTGTCCTGCCCAAGACTATTTTAGTTCTTTAGTTTTGATAAGAATGTCCTTTACTTGAGTTTGTTGCCTAATCCATGTGTTTCTCTTCTTATCTAACAGTCTGATTCCCAATATGATTCGTTCCATTCTTCGCTGTGTAGTTCTCAGCTTCTCTTCCATTCTTTTGGTGAGTGCCCGAGTTTCACATCCATAAGTTATGATGGGAAGTATACATTGGTTCATTATTTTACGTTTCAGAAAACTGGGATATTGCTCTTCAGTATGTGACTATATTTCCTGAATGCTATCCATCCAAAATTTATTCTTCTCTTGACTTCCAGCCATTTATCATTATTACAGCTAATAACTTAATAAGTATATGATAAGTATATGACTCCACCTTTTCAATTCTGCTCCTCCAATCATTATTTCCCTTTCTGTGGCATACTTGTTCATCATTACTTTTGTTTTAGCCATATTCATCTTTAGTCCAAATTCCTTACTAGCTGTGCATAACTGATTAAGATTTTCCTCTAATTCTTTGGGATCGTGGCTTATGACCACAATGTCATCCTGGTTCTCCCCAGGCCTTCTAACCACGTACCTCCTAACAGGGCATGGTGCCTTTCGCAGTAAACTGAACCTTCTTGGACTTTCCGACAGCCCCCTTTGCACTTGTGGTGCCCAGGAAACCTGCGATCATTTGATGCATGACTGCCTACTATATGATGACCTCAGATCTTCTCTCATCACACAAATTCATTTCATCCCTAGAGATCAGGAGCAACATCTCCTGGAAGACCACCATTCCTACACAGCCTTTTCGAACTTTGCTCAGAGCCTCTTCACGAGGCGGAAAACCCTACCACAACCACAGAATCAGACCCAACCAGACAATGAAACGGCCTAATCAGCCATGTGTAAAGACCACTACTTGCTTCAGCATACTGCAATCCCCGTGAAGCCTTTCAACCTGCACAATAATTGTGCCTTTACAATGCAGTCTCAACATCACCTTCATCTACCATGACTGCCGCTCCGGCTTCGCCTCCCACCAAGTTGACTCACCACTGAAATGACTCCACTATCTGGACGGGACCTCTTTGTCCCAGGATTGACACTACTCGGATTTGATCCTCTTTGATTGACTCTACCAAATATATCTTCATGCAGCTCACTACTGAAATGACTTCACCACCTGGACGGGACCTGTCTGTCCCAGGACTGCACTACTCGAATCTTACCTTCTCGGACTGGACTCTGCCAACTATGACTTCACGCAGCATTGCTGCCAATGCCACGTGGCGATAGTGAACCCGTGCTCCCTTGCACGGCCCTGTTTCTCCCCTGTCCTGGCCGGGAGGAGGTGAAGGTCCCCTTGTCTCCTCCCCACCACCCCCTCTTTCCTTCTGGTGTGGCATGGGCCTGCCTCACTGATTTTGGGGTCATCTACTCTATCGACCCTATACTTCTGTCTCTCACCCCCCAGCCTTTAGTCTCCCCTCCCCCTCTAGCTTTCCAACTGGCGTTCATCCCATGTCAAAATTATCCTAGCCCTACACCCAAAATTCTAAATTCCACACTGTATAACTTAAAACTCCTTGGCCTGACCCAACCTCTAGCGCACCCCCCACCTTTTTTTTTTTTTTTTTTTTGTCCTAGCCACTGAAATCCCAGGAAATTAGGTGGCAGGACCTGCCAGAGTACTTATTTAAAAATAGTGGTGTACCTGGCTTGCCTCCACGGGGCTAAGTGTGGGCAACGTTGGGCCTCAGTAGGGGTCCAGCGGCTAAATAGCTAGATGAACAACGGTACACGACACTACATCCAACAATATCCATACACTTAAATCTCTGGCCTTTACAGTGTTCTGTAACACGTGACAATGTAGACTACACGGAAATGGGGGTAACCCCTGGTGCTGTTAGACCCTAAACACACTTTACACTTTACACTTTTTACCACAATGTCAACTGCAAATCGTAAATGGTTTAGGTACTCTCCGTTCACATTGACTCTTTTCTGAGACCAGTCTAATCTTCTGAAAGATTCCTCAAGGGAAGCAGTAAACAGCTTCGGAGATATTGTGTCTCCTTGTCGAACACTTTTCTCAATTTTAAATTTCCTACTGTCTTTGTCTAGTCTAATAAAGGAAGTAGAACTCTCATATATTTTCTTCAAAATCATAATATATGGGGTATCAATGCCTTGTCTTTCCAGTGCTCGAAACATTGCCTTATGCTGTATGGAGTCAAATGCCTTTTCATAATCCACAAATGCCAGGCATAATGGTGTTTTATATTCATTTGCTTTCTCCATTAGCTGTGATATTACGTGAAGGTGATCCATAGTTGAGGATCCTGTCCTAAAGCCAGCTTGCTCTTTCGGTTGATTCTCATCAAGTATTCTTTCTAATCTGTTAGTAATGACCCTTGTGAACAACTTGTAGATGTGGGATAACAAGCTAATTGGTCTATAATTTCCAATTTCTGATTTATCTCCTTTCTTATGCAGCAAAACTATGATTGAATTATTCCACTGCTTAGGCGTCACACCTTTTCTAATGCACTTTGTGAAGAGCCTTGCCAGTTTTTGTGTTATGTCTCTTCCTCCCAATTTTAACAACTCCACAGTAACTTCATCTTCCCCTGGGGCTTTCTGATTCTTCAATTTCTTCAATGCATGTTCTACCTCATCAGGAAGAATATTGGGTATGTTGTATGTGTTGCTACTTTGCAATCCATCTTCCCCACTGCTGGCATCATTCCCCTGCTCCTTGTATAATTCTCTATAGTAGTTTTCTGCTATTTGAATTATGCCTTCTCTGCTGTTTATAAGTATGCCATCGCTATTCTTCAGTTTCAGTATCATTTGTCTTTCTGTATTACTGCTCATGGCTGCTGATTTAAATCCTTTGTTTTCCCTTAATGCTTGTTCTACTTTTCTTGTGTTAAATCTTCTTATGTCCTCTCTGCGTCTCTTTCTAATGGCTTTGCATAACTCAGTGTACTCAATTTTCTCCCTGTCAGTGTTTATCTTGCTCTTCATTTTTCGCCTTCGGTTCATCATAACAAGTGGTTCTTGACTAATTTTTTTCTTCTTTGGATTTCTTTTTCCCTATAGGTTTCTTGGGCTTTATCACTTTCAGAAAGTTATATATTCCTTGTCGATATCTTGGTCCTCAGCAGTCTGCAGAAGCTAAAACTTGTTCTTAAGTTCCAATACATACTGCTTTTTCTCCTCTTCTGTTATCTCAAAGACCTTTGTATTATTTACTCGAGACAGTTTTTTCCTTTCCTACATCTATATCAAGTGTACATCTTACCATTCTGTGATCACTTCCAACATTTACCTTATTCAGGACAGTAACATCATTCTTCAGTAACATCAATATATCTTCTGTTAGTGAGGATGTAGTCGATTTCATTAGTAGTTAATCCATTTGGACTCTTCCATGTCCACTTTCTGTTAACCCTTTTCTTGAAAAAAAAGTGTTCATTACTGACAGTCCTTGAGATTCTGCAAATTCCACAAGTCTTTTACCTCTTTCATTTCTTTCACCAATTTAAAAATTTCCTATAGTTCCCCTTTCTGCACTGTTTTGTCTTTTTCCAACCTTAGCTTTGAAGTCTCCCATAATAATAGTGTAGTGGGTTTTCTGCTCATCTAGAAGACTCTCAATTTCGGTGTACATTTCTTCAACCTCTTCATCATCATGGCTCGATGTTGGTGCATAAATCATTATAATCTTTAGCTTGTACCTTTTAGAAACCTTGAGTATTAGTCTTGACACTCTTGGTGATTTACTTTTGAATTCCAAAATGTTGTTTTTAAAATCTTTATGGACCAGAAACCCAACTCCACCTTCACTCCTTTCACTGTTTCCATTAGTGTACAGCAGATTTCCACTTGATAAACTTATAAGTGATTCATTTCTTCTTCTTGTTTCAGCCAAACCGATGATATTCCAATTCACATTTTCTGATTCCTTTTCCAGCTCTAATATCCTGTCTTCACCTATCCATGATGAGTGATCTTACGTTATAACAGGCCAAGTTCAGTTTTCGTGCATGGCAGCCTGGTCGTACCCAGAGATTCTTAGCACCCTGTGCTTCCTCTCTGATCCTCTTGCTGCTGTAAGAGGGAGAGTGAAAGCTGCTGGGGACTGAGGGCCATTTGTTTCGTCGTGCTTTCATATGCTGGAGGGTTTGGTCTTTTCCTCTTCACGTTGACCAGGCGTCTTGAAGAGAACCACTCTACACGTTCGTTGCCACCTAAGTGACGTAACAGGGCTTACCATCGAGAAGGTATGCATGAGTGGATTTTAGGGAGGCAGGCCAACCGGACTTCTCCTAAATCTTCTGTAATAGAGAGATATTGGATCCATCAGTGTTTTAGGCTGAGTGTCTGATAACACACAGGATACCTGTTCCCCTCTAAGCCCCGAGTCTTATAATAGGGGATTTTAATTTCCCAGAGATTGACTGGAATTTGTGGGTTGGTCACTCACACACTAGCAAGGCTTTTGTGTATTTATTGGATGACTGTTTTCTACATCAGCATGTTCGGGAGGCAACTAGAGGGAGTAATACTCTTGATCCGATTATCAGTAGTGATTCTTCATGCATTAAGAATCTGCAGATAAAAGAACTACGTGGCAGTGATCAGTGTGCTCAAGTGGGATTCACTCAAAGAGGTAAATACCATCAGGGGTAAAGGGAAGGGATTTTGCTTTAGCAAAGGTGACTATTGAGGTCTGAGACAGTATTTAAATTCTATATGGTGGGACCAACTGATGATGTTATCAACAGCAAATTCAAAAGCATTCAAAGAATTAATCTTGGAAACTACTAAGCTTTACATCAAAACTTTTATTTTTTTTTTGTTAGTTGTTGGCACATTGGCTTCTGTCGCAATAATGCACCTCCCAAAGTTTTTGCATTTTACTCTGATCCAAGCCATAGGCGGGATTTGAACCCACGACCTTTGGGTTGCCGTTCGGCTACATACCAACTAAGAAATATTGTTCAAGGTTTAGGCCTAAATATATGTCAGATGAACTAATGAGACATGTGGCAGAGAAGAAAAATGCATGGGATACATATAAATTAATGGATGACATGGAAGCCTATGATAGATATAAGCTGGTCTCTAACCAAGTCAGAAAGGGGATTAGGCAGGCAAAGGCAGATTATGAGAAATCTTTGGCAAAGGATGCAAAGAAAAACAGCAAAGAGTTCTTTACGTATGTAAACTCTAGAAGGATGGGGATGAATCACATTGGTCCACGAAATATTGATGGTTCAACTGTTGATAATGCTCAGGTAGCTAACAAAGTAAATGAATATTTTGCATCTACATTTCACACATGAGGAGTTATTCAGGGAGGAGAATGCCAGAGGTGTGTTAAATTCTGGGAGTAAGCTAGATCATCTTGTAGTAACTGAGAGTAAAGTGGAGGAGAAATTGTTGAAGATAAACATAAGAACCTGGGGTGGATGGAATCTATCCAGTTCTATTAAAGGAGGCAGAAAAATAAGCAAGCAAATCCTTAGCCATAATTATGAGAGCTTCCCTGGATTGGAGATGTGCAAATGTGACTCCAATTCACAAAGGAGGATCAAAGGGCGACACAAGCAATTATAGACCTGTTAGTTTAACTTCTGTTCCAGGGAAATTAATGGAGGCACTGGTTAAATAAGCACTGCAGGATCATCTAGACAAGTCTTCAGTTATAGCTCGGACACAGCATGGTTTTGTTAAGGGGAAGTCTTGTCTGACCAATCTGATTGATACTATGATTTGGTCACAAAGGAACTGGATGCAGGGGATAACTTTGATATCATATACAGGAGGCCTTGATTTTCATTGGGGTTAGGTTCGTGGGGGGGGGAGAGACAGGTGCAAATGGAACCCTTAATATAATGGAGTCAATCGTAAATCACTGGGTTAGGTTCTGGGCATCAAAAATTTTACCCACCACTTTGCATTGATTGTTTTATTTTATTAGCATTCTTCATTGTTGTTATAATAGTCGATGAAGGCATATTCATAGGCCCTACACACATTAGGGTGGCTTTCATCAGATTCTATCCTCCGAATATTGATTTAGTATTCAATTAACTACTGTTACCAGACATGGCGTGTCTTCAAAATTAAAAACTTTATAACACGATTGGAAAAATGTGCACACGGCTATCAGAGGCTACCTGTATTTGGATCATAGAAAGGCTTTTGATACTGTTGCACATGGAAGACTGCGGCACAAATTGGAGCAGTGTGGCATTGGAGGCAAATTGCTGCTATTGATAAAGGGATGGTTGAGTGGGAGAAGGAAGAGTGGTAATCAATTACTGCTCTTCGTGGACTAATATCAATTACTACTCTTCGTGGATACTGCTCTTTGTGGACTAATGTTATTAGTGGAGTCTCTCAGGGTTCAGTGTTAGGTCCAGTGTTGTTTTCTGTATTCATATAATGATATCGATGATGGTATATCAGGCTTAATGTCCAAGTTTGCAGATGAGACGAAGGTTGGGAGGGTTGTTAAGGACACTAATGACAGTACGCTGCTGCAACAGGATCTAGAAAAGTTGAGCAGATGGGCTGAGAGGTGGCATATGAAGTTTAACATTGACAAATGTAAAGTACTACATATGGGAAGCAGTAACCCCAGAGTAACTTATCAACTCTGTGGTACTACACTGACTGTGGTAGAGAACGAAAAGGACCTGGAGGTAATTGTGCAGGCAGATTGAAGTTTTCTGAGCAGTGCAGATGGCCTGCAAGTGTAGTTCAAGGTGTCTTGTCAATGATATACAGGATATTTCTAGCAGGGATAAGGAGGTGATTATCTCCTTGTATAAGGTAATAGTAAAGCCACACCTTGAGTATTGCATACGGGTCTGGAGGCCTCATTTTAAGTAGGATGTAGAGCTGCTGGAACGAGTACAGAGAAGGGCGACAAGATTAGTGAATGGAACAAAGAGTTGCTCTTTCAAAAAAAAAAAAAAAAAAAAAAGACCTAAGTTTTGCAGATTAGTGTCTGGAAACTAGGCACCTGTGAGGTGATCTGACTGAAGTGTACAAAGCGTTGAATGGTTTGAGCATGCTCAATGCTGATGGGATTTTTCCTCTTTCTCAGAATAATCACCTGAGAGGGCATAAATTCAAATTGAGGAAAGACAGATGTAGGATATATGTGTGGGAATTTGCCTTTAGCCAGTGGATAGTTGATTGCTGGAACAGACTTCCATCTTCTGTTGTGGAAGTTGATAGCCTAAATAAATTTAAGGCCGAGCTGGACAGGTATTTGTAACGAACGGAGGGGTGAAATGGAACATTTTTTTTTTGGCTGATGCTGCATAAACTTGCTTTCTTGCATTGTATGCCTCTACTAATGCTAACTTGCCTGGTTAGATCGGCAAAAGGGCATCCATATGAAAAGACTTCATATATGTGGGTTGTAGAGCTTGGAAACTAGGCACCTTAGAGGAGATTTGACTGAGGTGTTTAAGACTCTGAGGGGGCTAAGTAAAATGAATGATGACGAAATTTTCACGGTTAAAAATGATTCTAGAACTAGGGCCATAATTTCAAGTTACAGGGGGAAATGTTTAGACTATATATTATAGCCAGCAAGTTATAAATTACTGGAAAAAGTTACCTACATGGGTGGTAGAGGCTGACAGTTTAATTACCATGCGTTTCCCTCCCCAATTACCTAGGGAGGATGGAAATGCATAGGCTGGCTATTTCCTTTTCTCTTATTATTATTATTATTTTTTTAAAATTTTCTTATTATTGTTATTTTATCTGTTTATTTATTATTATTTTTTGGCTGGTAGAGCATAAGCCATAGCCTTTTTTTCACATGTGGCCACAGATTTAAATTTGAGTGCTATTTTTCTCTTTCAGTGCCAGAAACTTTGGGGAAGCAAATGATGTTGCAGAAATGTTAGGAAAATGTTTCCCCAAGAGCACTGGCTATTTCAGTTGAATCTGTAATAGTATACATTATATTCCACGATGGATGAAGGGGTGTGATATACATTTTCAAGATTTTGTCTCAGACCACCTTACATATATACATGATCCATGCACTTTTAAATCTCTGGTCTTTACAGTGAATTGTTACACCCACAATGAAAGCAACGTGGAGATGGGGAAAACCTCTGGTGCCATTTGACAATAAATACACTTTACACTTACCACCTTAAGCCCGGCTGACTGGATAAAGTGGAGCCAAGATTACTTCTGATTATGATGGCAAATGTAATGTGCTTTTGTAAATGCATATTCAAATGCTAGAAGATTAAACGTGGTAGGATGCTTTGGAACATCTTCAAAAGTTTTTTGAGCAGTTTTTACTGCTGTACAGTATGCATTCATCACAGTGTGGGAAATGATGGAAACTAGGTAGATGTTTTTGGGATTGCAACTGCAGTTGCATGGACAATATTTTCTAATGTAATGTACATTGCTGCATCAATGATGAGCTCCTGACTGACTGCTGTGATGCATTTAGTTCCCATATTTAGAAGTGAGAAGTCATTGTCAGTAAGAATACCCCCCCCCCCCGTTGAATACTTCCACTGCTTGGGGAGTCCATTTGGCATGGTCCTTACATCAAATTAATCAGGCCTTTTTCATTTTTTGTGAGAGGAGGGACTTCTTAGTACGACGGGCTACAAGTCCATTTTTGAAGAGGCATCTTCTGATTGTTACTGCACTTGCTACCATTTCTGTATATTCTTCCCATTCTCTTTTCAGCTCAGACAAATAAGCTTTACTGTTTTTAAGGCATAAACACTTCAAAACGTGGTCCTGTTTTGGCGTAGAGACTCGTTTGCGTCCGGTTCCTTTTTTCCTATCAGCAGAACCAGTATTCGTGAGTTTGGAAAGAAATCTACTCACTGTGAACTGATCACAAGACACTCTATAAGCAATATGAAGGGAAGAATATCCTTCCTCATGTAAAGCAACAATAGCACTCTTTGTGGCGTCAACTGCAGTAACTCGCCATCCTGACAAGGAATGACTGCAAATCTTGGAGAGGCGTACTTATATAGCTGAAAGTAACAGCTGATGCAATATTATGTTATCATCTATGTATGTCAATCTTATCTGATGAAATCTATAAGAAATACTGCCATATACTTACATTATTCGGACGACAATTACAATTTTAAGGAGTGATGCACTTTCTTTGAACACCAGTGTATATTCCTTTCAGACAAAGGTTGTGCAAGGTGGGGGGTCATCTTCTTCATCATCATCATTGCCAAAATGCCCACTCATTGATTACTCATTATTGGCTTGGCACTCGTTGGTTTATTGCACAAGGAGTCATTTTCTTCAGAAATGCTTCAAGAGGCATTTGTTTCCAAGATATCCTTCTCTTTTCTTTATAAATTTCAATAGCATGCATAAGTATTTTTTAATGGAAAGCACAAATTGCAACTAACACGATTTGTACGGGGTAAAAGCTTACGAAGCTAAAAAAAAAAAAAAAAAAAAAAAAGAGGAATGAAGAGAAGATTCTGAAGATTCTGATTATTTATGTTTCTTATACGATTGAAGATTTCAGTAAAGGGCAAATACATTTCACCATAATAACGTAAAAATCCACACAATTCCAGCTATCGGTATTTTCACAAATGCAATAACATCGAGTTTACTACCTGTTTATAATTGCTTGCAGTAACAGAAAAGCCAAATAAACCGGAAAGTGCAAATCGTTTTATGGTCGTAACCTCTAGAAATGTGTTTTAGAAAAATATCACAAAGCCGTTCAAAATTGGTTCTTATAATATAAGATAACGATGAAAGTGTAGTGTGTTTAATGATTTGAATTGGTAACTAATACAATTTACACTATAAAAACTACCTTTTAGGGAGTTATATACCGAAAATTTGAACTTCCGAGGCTGTGGAATTACCAAAAATACAATATGTTATTGGGTTCACATTACGATATTTTCGTGATACGATAGTAACGGATTAATATCGTACAGCGGGGTACATTGTATTGTACAGCTACACGCCTAGTTTGAAATGCGGTATTTATGAATGTTTAACATTCAGTTTTTGCAATTAATGTTCATATTTTCAATTTTGTTGATACTTGAAAAAAAAAAAAAAACTCTTAAACCCAGGAACTCATAAAGCGAAAACTCTCAAAGCAAGAATATTGTGTTTAGCACTGGAAGCTACATCTGAGGAAACACATGAGGCTTCTACAAAGGGTTCAAAGAAAAGCAACCAATACCGGTGTTTGTGCTAACCCATATTCTTATGAAGAGTGACTGAGAATTTATTGGAAATATTATATATAACCTTAATATATTATAAGGGTGTTGTGCACCTGTGGTATGCCATGTCAGGCAGATAATTGGTGCCAAGTATACTGAACAACAAATTTTGGGTAATATCTTGTTACAGGCATGAAAGTAAGTTTACTGTATAGATTTTGGGGTGCTAAACATGGAAATAGTGCTTAAAATGGCAGATTGGCTCTTGTTTTCGACAAAATTAGTTTTTTATATTTACTCAAGGTATTTTTTATTTATATGGCATTAAGATGTAGCTACGAACATACCTGTATCAAATACAGGACCTTTTCACCTTTCACTGTATTCAGCTTCAGGTACATCCCTTTTCATCATCTAACATGATGGAACTCCATTTGCTTTTGTATCTTTGTTCCATCACTGCAATGTCTTGATGGAAGTGCTCATCATGTTTGTCACTGACAGTGCCAGTTTGGTAGGAAGAAATCCAGGTGCAAGTGCAAGGAATGCATCTTCAATGACAGGCTGCACTCCAGTTTTTCATAAGAAGTAATGAGATCTTTCACAAGCTGCCTGTAGTTGTCAGCTTTAACATTTCCTAGAAAACCAGTCAAAACATTTCAAAGGCTTCCCACACTGATTTCTTGCCATTAAGGACACATTCAAACTGTTTGTCTTTGAAAAGTTGCCTTATTTGTGGACCAATTAAAATGCCTGCCTTAATCTTCTCTGTACTGGGAATTTCTCTTGCATGTGAATGCAGGACCATTCACTTCTAAAGCCTTCACGGAATTTTTCATGAGCCCCAGTTTCATGTGGAGTGGTGGAAGCAAAACCTTATTTGGGTCTACCAAATAGAGGTTCAAATGCTACGTTCTTCATTCCATGTGTTAATGATTTTCGTCGAGGCCAAATCCTCTTCTCATAGTGCATATACTGTGTTCAAGTATGGAGACAGCACCTAAAGAAAGACATTATGCTTGTTGAAAAGGATCCAAAGATGGGTAACTCGCCTGGTGAGATAAGCAAAAGGGTGTCCATATGAGGAAAGACTTCAAATATGTGGGTTGCAGAGTTTAGAAACTGGGCACCTTAGAGAAGACATGATTGAGGTGTTTAAGGCTCTGAGAGGTGAAAGTAAAATGAATGAGGGCAAAATTTTCATAGTTATAAATTATTCGAAAACAAGGGGCCATAATTTCAAGTTACAGGGAGAGATGTTTAGACTGGATCGCAGGAAGTTTTATTTTAGCCAGCTATTTACAAATTACTGGACTAAGTTACCTACATGGGTGGTAGAGGCTGACAGTTTGGGGAAATACAAAGGTTAGCTGGATAATTACTTATAGGAGGAGGAAAACGTATAGGGCTGTGTTAGAGTAACTAAGAATAGAAACAGGTGCATGTATACTTCCATGTACACCAATACTAGGAGTATAGTTAATAAATTTGATGAGCTTGAAGTGCTAGTCAAGACATCAAAGACAGATATTGTTGGGATATCAGAGACATGGTGTCACACAGACATAAGCAGTGCAGAACTGGGATTTGGGGAGTACAATGTGTACAGAAAGGATAGACAGGACAGAAAGAGAGGAGGGGGTTATGCCGTTAGTTAAGAAACACAAAATCTAAGAATGTGCATTCAATTGATGTTAGTGGGCAATGCAATGCTGAGTCCATTTGGTGTGACAAAAGCACTGGGAAAGGAAAAATGAGTAGGTGTGTGTTATAGGCCAAATGAATCTGATGAGTATAACGAGCAATTGTGCAGAGAAATAGAGTGGGCCACTAAATCAGAGTGTCTTATAATGGGGGATTTTAATTTCCTAGAGATTGACTGGAATTTGTGGGTTGGTCACTCGCACGCTAGCAAGGTTTTTGTGGATTTATTGGATGATTATTTTCTACAGCAGCATGTTCAGGAGGCAACTAGAGGGAGTAATACTCTTGATCTGATTATCAGTAGTGATTCTTCATGCATCAAGATTCTGCAGATAAAGGAACCATTAGGTGGCAGTGATCACAGTGGGCTAAAGTGGGATTTACTCAAAGAGGTAACTACCATCAAGGGTAAAGGGAAGGGCTTTTGCTTTCGTAAAGGTGACTACGGCGGTCTGAGAGAGTATTTAAATTCTATACGGTGGGACCAACTGATGATGTTACCAACAGCAAATTCAAAATGGGAGGCATTCCAAGAATTAATCTTGGAAGCTACTAGGCTTTTCATTGGAAGCTACTAGGCTTTTCATACTAACAAAGAAATATTGTTCAAGATTTAGGCCTAAATGGATGTCATATGAAATAATTAGATAACAAAATTATCAGAGAAGAAAAATGCATGGGATACATATAAATTAACATGTGACACAGAAAGTCTAGGATAGATATAAGCTGGTCTGTAATCAAGTTACAAAGGAGGTTATGCAGGCAAAGGCAGATTACGAGAAATCTTTGGCAAAGGATGCAAAGAAAAACAGCAAAAAGTTCTTTACTTATGTAAACTCTAGAAGGAAGGGGATAAATCAAATTGGTCCACTTGATATCGATGGTTCAACTGTTGATGATCCTGCTCAGGTAGCTAACAAACTAAATGAATATTTTGCATCGACATTCACACATGATGAGTTATTCAGCGAGGGGAATGCCAGAGGTGTATTCAACTCTGGCAGTTAGCAAGATAATCTTGTAATAACTGAGAGTAAAGTGGAGGAGAAACTGTTGAAGATAAACATAAGAAAAGCACCTGGGGTGGATGGAATCTATCCAGTTATATTAAAGGAGGCGGCAAAGGAAGTAAGCATACACTTAGCATAATTATGAGAGCTTCCCTGGACTCAGGGGAGGTACCCATGGACTGGAGATGTGCAAATGTGACCCCAATCCATAAAGGAGGATCAAAGGCTGATACAAGTAATTATAGACCTGTGAGTTTAACTTCTGTTCCAGTGAAATTAATGGAGGCACTGATTAAAGAAACATTGCAGGATCATCTAGACAAGACTTCAGTTATAGCTCGGACACAGCATAGGTTTGTTAAGGGGAAGTCTTGTCTGACTAATTTGATTGGATACTATGATGTAGTCACAAAGGAACTGGATGCAAAGAATAACTTTGATATCATATATTTGGATCTTAGAACGGCTTTTGATACTGTTGCACATGGAAGACTGCTGCACATATTGGAGCAGTGCGGCATTGGAGGCAAATTTCTGCTATGGATAAAGGAATGGTTGAGTGGGAGAAGACAGAGTGGCAATCAATAGGCACTGCTCTTTGTGGACTAATGTTATTAGTGGAATCCCTCAGGGTTCAGTGTTGGGTCCATTGTTGTTTTCTGTATTTATAAATGATATCGATGATGGTATATCAGGCTTAATGTCCAAGTTTGCAGACGATACGAAGGTTGGCAGGGTTGTTAATGACACTAATGACAATACACTGCTTCAACAGGATCTAGAAAAATTGAGCAGATGGGCTGAGAGGTGGCAAATGAAGGTTATCATTGACAAATGTAAAATACTACATATGGGAAGCAATAATCCCAGAATAACGTATCAACTCTGTGGTACCACACAGACAGTAGTAGAGAATGAAAAGGACCTGGGGATAATTGTGCAGGCAGATATGCAAGTTTTTTGAGCAGTGCAGACGGTCTGCAAGAGTAGCTCATGGAGTCTTGTCAATGATATACAGGAATTTTTCCAGCAGGGATAAGGAGGTGATTATCCCCTTGTATAAGGCAATGGTCAGGCCGCACACCTTGATTACTATATACAGGTCTGGAGGCCTCATTTTAAGAAGGATGTAGAGCTGTTGGAACGAGTACAGAGAAGGGCAACAGGATTAGTGAACAGAACAAAGGGTTGCTCTTACGAAGAAAAGCTTTCCACTGTAAGTTTTCCAAATTACAGTGTCTGGAGACTAGGCACCTGCGAGGTGATCTGATTGAGATGTACCTGAATGGTCTGAGCATGCTCAATGCTGCTGGGATTCTTCTTCTTGCTGAGAATTATCGCCTGAGAGGTCATAAATTCAAATTGAGGAAAGACGGTTGTAGGATAGATGTGTGGAAGTTTGCCTTTAGCCAGCAGGTGGTTGATTGCTGGAACAAACTTCCATCTGTCATTATAGAAGTCCTCAAACTGCTCTAGCTACCCCTGAATACAAAATATTTGCACAGTTCATACTTTTGACACTATCACTTTTACTTTTTTCTTAAAAAAATAAAAAATTAAAAATAATAATTTTTTGCCTTCAGCACTACTGCACTGAATACTCCTTGATAGCTTAAATAGATTTAGGGCAGTCTAGTTCTGCCTTAAATAGATTTAAGGCAGAACTAGACAAACATTTGGAGTGACTGGATGGGTGAAATAAGTTTTTTTTTTTTTTTTTTTTTTTTGGCTGATGCTATATAAGCTTGCTTTCTTCCATCATATGCTAATGCTAACAGTTTTTTTTTTACAGATTTAGGGGTCCTACTAACCCTTTCAAACCCTTCTGAATAAAGAAGGGCGACATTTTCCCTATAGGTTTCCCTCCTATGGAATGGACTACTAATATTGTTTTTAATCAAATAATATCACTGATAAGGCAAATTTTGTTTTCATTAAACATTTAAAGGTAGTGTTAAACATTTCAGAGCTATTTGGCTTCTCATCCAAAACAGGTAGCTTCAAACTAAATGAGCCACCAAGCAGTGTGGAAGAAAAACATCAGCAACCCCTATCACTGTACGGTATTGGCCCAAGGTAAGTTGATAAAGAAGTAGGGTACTATTTCAAAGAAGGTACTGAAATACTTTGAAACAAGAATGCTATTTGGTGGTGTTTTTCCTGGTATGGTAATGTACTTTTTGCTATCTTTACTGAAATAGTACCTAGTTTCTCTACTAATTCAATGCTAGTTTTCTATTTTGCTTTCGGTTCAGTTTCTCCTGACTATCAATACTGTATAACTCCACTACTGCATTGAATACTCCTATACCCAAAATGGTTGTGCCATCTGCAGCAAAGTTTTTGTTGTTACTGAGATGATATATCATTATGTTGTATATCATTATGATGATATATCATACACTCCAATACAACAGTTACTGAGCAGTATTATTTTGATGCTTAAGAACCTGCAACTACATATCTGCTGGGAATGTCCTATCATCCATACAGGTGGTTAAATGCTCTGCTGCAACAATGCATATCTTCAAGCTGCTCTAGCTACCCCTGAATACAAAATATTTGCATAGTTCATACTTTTGACACTATGACTTTTACTTTTTTCTTAAAAAAATAAAAAATTAAAAATAATAAATTTTTGCCTTCAGAACACAAAGATCAGAATTTCACAAGTTTTTGGAAAAGTTGGGATAGGTGCATTACTTCAAATGGGGGACTTTTCATAAAGAATCATTAAAATTCGGATGTAGATTAAGATAATTAATAGTTGAAACAATTGTGAACAGTTAAAAGCTTATTTCTAATATATGACTACTGATACTTCAAAATTGTTACAATAATTATAGCAAATGGAAAGATCATTAAATTTTATTCTTGCTTATAAATCTTGTTAAATATTTTCAAGGATCTTATCCAACACAGACTAGATCTAAAATAGTTCATTTTCTTAAAAAGGACAGTGTCATCAAAAATACTGTATGAAATGGGTGTGTTATCTCTGGTATTATGAACTATGAATTATTTTCAACAATTAAATAGCAATCTTTACATTACTTACAGCTCATCTGACACGCCTCTCGGTTGTGGTAACCTCATCCCCCCTAATACTCGAGATGGGACCTCTTTAGTAGATACGGAAACATAAGGTGTACCACCTGTTATTGTTAAATAGAGAAAATTAAAATTATTCAAATGTATAAGGCAAAAGTATAATAAATAATTATATAAACAGGATTCCAAAATAAATATATTCAGATTTATTCATTTATATACACTGTGCTGCCACTTTATTAGGTACACCTACCTAGTAGCGTATTGAGCCTCCTTTAGCCTTCAAAACAGCCTGAATTCGTCTAGGCATGGATTGAACAAGATGCTGAAAACATTGTGCAGGAATGGAGTATCATGCAGACATGAGTGTGTCACGCAGTTCCTTGAGATTCGATGGAGGTGTAGGCCTGCAGCGAACAGCCCTTTCCAGCTCATCCCAAAGATGTTCAATAGGATTGAGATCCGGGAAACCGAGTGGGCCACTGCAGCAAAGAAAAGTCATTGTCATGTTCCTGGAACCATTCCATAGTGATTCGGGTTTTGTGCACTGGTTCATTATCCTGCTGGAAGTAACCATCTGACTGAGGATAAACTGTCAACATGAATGGATGCACTTGATCAGCAACGATGTGGCATTCAGACATGAATCTATGGGTATCAATGGACCCAACATGTGACAAGAAAACATTCCCCACACCATAACACTGCCCCCATCACCTTGCACAGTAGTCATCAGACATGACGGATCCATGGATTCATGTTGTTTTCGCCAAATTCTGAGCCTTCCATCAACATGATGCACCAGGAACTTTGACTCGTCAGACCAAGCGTTTTCCAATCCTCGAATGTCCAAGTGCTGGTGTTGCTGTGCCAACAGGAGGTGTGCTCTCTTGTTCTTCATTGATAACAAAGGTACGCGATGTGGCCATCGGCTGTTTTAGCCCATTTGCGACAAAGTGCGACTAGTGGTCCATTGCTATATTTTGTTCTGCACACCAAGGTTGTATTCTGACGTGATGTGCAACGTAGTGGCCTGTCTGTTTGCTTGCACAATTTTAGCCATCCTCCTCTGACCTCTCTCATCAAGTGATTTTCTTCCACAGGAGTGCCATTGAGAGGATGTTTTCTGTTCATTGCACCATTCTCGATACACCCTTGAAACTGTGGTGCATGAAGAGTGCAGCAGAACTGCTGTTTCAGAGATGCTTTGCAAGTCTTGCACCTACTACCATGCCACATTCGAAGTCTGTTAGATAAACCCTTTTCCCCATTCTTGCTAAGGTCTATATGCTTAACTGATACTAGAAAGGTTGTTCTGCTGCATTTATATCCAGAACTGTGGTCATGTGATGCAACGTTGTGGGACATACCATTTGTGTGCACAGCAAGGGTGTACCTAATAAAGTGGCAGCACAGTGTATGTGTAGTTCAATCAAAAGCCTCTGAGATGTTATTTACTACAAAAGATATGGAGAAGCTAGAGGAGTAAGACAATGAACAAGCACAGAAAAAGAGTCACTACATTACTGGTTCAAACTTCTTCCTGCTGCATCAAACCGGTAGCAAGCAGGGTGTGTGTTCAGACAAATCCGAAGTTTGGCACATTCCGCTCAACACATCTATAATTAGACCTCAGTTGCCATCATCTGGATTCAGGAAGAAACACTGAACATTGTATTGGTTTTTACTAAAATGCACTATTTTTTTAATCTAAATTGAAAATTACAGTATTCAAAAAAATTAATGCTAAGTTAGTGCTTAAAATACATGAAGTCAATACAATACAGGAAAAAAACCAGTACAACACTGATGTTTAATCCCTTCCTGGAACATATTTTTCCTGAAAATGTGTCATAACGAATCGACTTTTTTATTTTACATCTTAAAAGTTTGTGCTTTTTATAAATTTTTTAGTAGAAAATACATGGGAGTAATTATTAACCCATTTGGGCTATCCCGAGTTATCTTGTGTATAGCAAAAAGTGTGCAAATTGTACAGAAAAACACCCCCAAAAAATGCAAACTTACTTTATTCCCTGAAAGACAAATTGAATTCCATAAAAAAAAAAGCGGCATTTCATGAAAATGCAAACAGCAATTTTACTTGGTGTGGTAGGTCTTGAAGCAAGCATTGATGCAAAGGCCAATTTCAAATGTTCACACATGTAGCGTGTTTCCTTTCGAATTTTCTTGCCATTCTGTTCCGTTTTTTTAAGCATACCCAACAAGTTCTAGTTGGAAAGTTCTCAGTTGGTGGAATATCATTGGGGTAATGGGCTGGTGAATAACGAGTTAGGTGGGATATTGAGGACGGTCTTCCCTTTCTAACTGGTGGAATATGCAGGTGATATTTCTTGATAAGTTCATCAATGAGGTGCAATCTGAAATTCAAGGGTGATGAATTTCAGATGGCCAAAAAGAGCTTTTTGGCCATCTGAAATCGTGCCTTGCAACTTACTTTATTCCCTGAAAAACAAATTGAATTCCATAAAAAAAAAGGCATTCCATAAAAAAAATGGCATTTCATGAAAAACAAACAGCAATTTTACTTGGTGTGGTAGGTCTTGAAGCAAGCATTGATGCAAAGGCCAATTTCAAATGTTCACACATGTAGCGTGTTTCCTTTCGAATTTTCTTGCCATTCTGTTCCGTTTTTTTAAGCATACCCAACAAGTTCTAGTTGGAAAGTTCTCAGTTGGTGGAATATCATTGGGGTAATGGGCTGGTGAATAACGAGTTAGGTGGGATATTGAGGACGGTCTTCCCTTTCTAACTGGTGGAATATGCAGGTGATATTTCTTGATAAGTTCATCAATGAGGTGCAATCTGAAATTCAAGGGTGATGAATTTCAGATGGCCAAAAAGAGCTTTTTGGCCATCTGAAATCGTGCCTTGCAACTTACTTTATTCCCTGAAAAACAAATTGAATTCCATAAAAAAAAAGGCATTCCATAAAAAAAATGGCATTTCATGAAAAACAAACAGCAATTTTACTTGGTGTGGTAGTTCTTGAAGCAAGGAGTGATGCAAAGGCCAATTTCAAATGTTCACACATGTAGCATGTTTCCTTTCGAATTTTCTTGCCATCTCTGTTCCGTTTTTTTAAGCATACCCAACACCCAACAAGTTCTAGTTGGAAAGTTCTTCTCAGTTGGTGGAATATCAATGGGGTAATGGCCTGGTGAATAACGAGTTAGGTGGGATGTTGAGGACAGTCTTCCCTTTCTAACTGGTGGAATATGCAGGTGATATTTCTTGATAAGTTCATCAATCAGGTCCAATCTGAAATTCTTGTGTATATCTGAAATTCAAGGGTGAAAGAGCATTTTGGCCATCTGAAATCATGCCTTTATGCAGTAGAAATGAATTCCACACAGCTAGGTCCATTAGGTGAAAGAAAACCTTTCTGTAGTATTTTTTAATCAGTTTCCTGGGCAGGGATAGTTGGCCAAATGCTGGTCAACTTTATATACACCTCCCATGGAAAAGTTATAGTCACAAGTTATAGTTATACTCACTACTCCTGTTTGAGTTTCTTTTTCTTCCTGAAGATTATGGACTATAGATAACAACATTACATCTTTTTTTATCTTTCCAATGTAAAGCCATGACTTTCCTTCTTTGAAAAGCAACAGCCTCTTGTCTTTTCAGCTTTTCCTTCTTCAGCATTTTGAGCATTTCCTTTCTGTTTAGACTCACTGTTTTTTTTTTTTTTTTTTTATGTAAACCCCAAACACGAGAGGTATCAGAACCTATAGTGCTTAGTACCGTGCTTGGGTTGGAGGTTGAGAAGAAAAAAAGAAGATATTTGTTGACATTGGACTTGAACTTCTGTAGACTGTAATTTTGAGGAAATATGTATGAAGGAAGGTTGTTCCAGAAAATGGCAGTTGAATGAACGAATGAGGAAGATGAAAAGTTGGTTCTGCGAGTTTGAACTTGGACAGTAAATGTATGTTGGCTAGTGGCGGCATGTGTTCGGACTGTTTTGAAAGAGAGAGTGGGAATTATAGAAGCCAAATCAGAAGAACAGTGCCCATGGAAGTATCTGCAGAAGAGGCATGCAGCAGAAACAGTATGTCTATGAGACAGAGTGGAGAGACTGTTAGAGATGATTCACTAATTAACCTAACTGTCCTCTTCTGAATGGAATCAAGAAGCCTGAGAGAGGTTTTGGGGGCACCACCATCCCAGATGTGGGAACAATATTCCATTGCAGGGCAGATTTGCGATTTATACAGAGTGAGCAACTGTTTGGAAGAAAAGTAATGCCGAGGGCGAAAGAGAAAACCAAGTTTTTTTAGATGCAGAGAAAGCAATATTTGTAATGTGCTTGTGCCAAGAGAGATTAGAAGTCAGGGTAATCCCACAGAAGATATATCATTTTGCCTAGAAATCGGAGTGTCACTAAATAGAATAGAATCTTTAATTGCAGCAATGATAGACATACAATTAGTCCCGTCACGGCATGGTGGTGCCAGGGGTTAAGCATAGGAGCATGTTTAACTCCTATGCTTAAAGATAAGCATAGGAGCAGAAGAATCCTTTTTGTGAGATATAAGACAAGACTGAGTTTTAGAAGGGTTGAAATCAACTAAGTTGTCTTTGCCACACAATTACCTGAAGATCGGTATTTAAGGAATTGGTAGCAGCTTTTCGAGAAGTTGAAGCTGATTGAGCAGGGCAAGATTTCTCAAAATGGAAAGTGGAATGCAATGTGCTATCATCGGCAAAACTATGGATAGGATTTCCAGTCAATGGAAGGTCATTAATATACAAGAGGAAAAGAGTCAGGGAAAAAAACTGTACCATAAACATCAGTTTTCTTTGTGATGAGAATATCAGTTAATTGGGGACTGGTATCATCATCATCAGCCATTTTCAATCCCCTGCAGGATGAAGGCCTCTCCAGCAACTTTCCAGTTCCTTCTGTTTTGTGCAATGGCCCTCCATTAACTACCCACAAAGTCATGAATTTCATCTGTCCATCTCTGCCGTTGTCTTTCAGGTTTTCTTCTAGCTCCTCTTGGGTACCATTCTGTTATTTTCTTAGCAAATTTGTCATCATGTGTTCTAGTTATGTGTCCAAGACCATTTCAGTTCTTTAGTTCTGAAAAGAATGTCCTTTACTTGAGTTTGCTGCCTAATCCATGTGTTTCTCTTCTTATCTAACAGTCTGATTCCCAAAATAATTTGTTCCATTCATCGCTGTGTAGTTCTCAGCTTCTCTTACATTCTTTTGGCGAGTGCCCAAGTTTCACTTCCATAAGTCATGGTGGGGAGTATACATTGGTTCATTATTTTACGTTTCAGATAAACTGGGATATTGCCCTTCAGTACGAGACTATATTTCCTGAATGCCATCCATTCAAAATTTATTCTTCTCTTGACTTCCAGCAATTTATCATTATTACAGCTAATAACTTGTCCCAGATAAGTATATGACTCCACCTTTTCAATTACTGCCCCTTCAATTATTATATCTCTTTCTGTGGCATACTTGTTCATCATTACTTTTGTTTTAGCCATATTCATCTTTAGTCCAAAATCCTTATTAACTGTGCATAACTGATTAAGATTTTTCTCTACTTCTTTGGGATCGTGGCTTATGATTACAATGTCATCTGCAAATCGTAAATGGTTTAGGTACTCTCCGCTCACATTGACTCCTTTCTGCAACCAGTCTAATCTACTGAAAGTTTCCTCAAGGGCAGCAGTAAACAGCTTCAGAGATAGTGTCCCCTTGTCGAACTCCTTTCTCGATTTTAAATTTGCTACTGTCTTTGTCTAGTCTAATAAAGGAGGTAGCACTCTCATATATTTTCTTCAAAATCATAATATATGGGGTATCTATGCCTTGTCTTTCCAGTGCCCGAAAAATTGCCTTATGCTCCATACAGCATAAGGCAAAGTCAAATGCCTTTTCATAATCCACATAAGTGTTTTATATTCATTTGGCATAATATATTATAGGCATAATAGTGTTTTATATTCATTTGCTTTCTCCATTAGCTGTGATATTACGTGAAGGTCATCCACAGTTGAGAATCCTGTCCTAAAGCCAGCTTGCTCTTTCAGTTGATTCTCATATCAAGTATTTATTCTAATCTGTTAGTAATGAACCTTGTGAACAACTTGGATGTGGGATAACAAGCTAACTGGTCTATAATTTCCAATTTCTGATTTATCTCCTTTCTTATGCAGCAAAACTATGATTGCATTATTCCACTGCTTAGGCTTCACACCTTTTCTAATGCACTTTGTGAAGAGCCTTGCCAGTTTTTGTGTTATGTCTTTTCCTCCCAATTTTAACAACTCTACAGCAACTTAATCTTCCCCCGGGGCTTTCTGATTTTTCATTTTCTTCAATACATGTTCTATCTCATCAGCAAGAATATCGGGTATGTCGTATGTGTTGCTAATTTGCGATCCATCTTCCCCACTGCTGGCATCATTCCATCACTCCTTGTATAATTCTCTATAGTAGTCTTCTGCTATTTATAAGTACATCATCGCTATTCTTCAGTTTCAGTATCATTTGTCTTTCTGTATTACTGCTCATGGCTGTTGAGTTAAATCTTCTTATGTCCTTTCTGAGTCTCTTTTTAATGGCTTTGCATAATTCAGTATACTCAATTTTCTCCTTGTCAGCATTTATCTTGCTCTTCATTTGTCGCCTTCAGTTCATCATAACAAGTGTTTCTTGACTAATTTTTTCTTTTTTGAATTTCTTTTTCCCTATAGGTTTCTTGGGCTTTATCACTTTCAGAAAGTTGTAATTTTCCTCGTTGATATCTTGGTTCTGAGCAGTCTGCAGAAGCTCAAACTTGTTCTTAAGTTCCAGTACATACTGCTTTTTCTCCACTTCTGTTATCTCAAAGACCTTTGTATTATTTACTTAAGTCAGTTTTTTTCTTTCCTTCCCTACATCTATATCAAGTGTACATCTTACCATTCTGTGATCACTTCCAACACATACCTTATTCAGGATGGTAACATCATTCATGATATATCTTCTGTTAGTGAGGATGAAGTCGATTTCATTAGTTGTTTTTCCATTTCGACTCTTCCATGTCCACTTTCTGTTCACCCTTTTCTTGAAAAAAGTGTTCATTACTGACAATCCTCGAGATTCTGCAAATTCCACAAGTCTTTCACCTCTTTCACTGGGAGACTGGTATAATAACTGTCAAGTGTGAGGCAATATCCTTTTCCAAACAGAGGCTTTACAAGAGTCAAAACTACTTGCATAGACATTGGAAGACCAATAAAGTCTGGATACATTTCTGTACCTTTTCCTACATATATGAAAGTCCAAACATAACCACTTTCAGTTTCACACAGCATATAATACTTTATGCCAAACCTTTAGTGCTTCAGTGGCACCCAACTGAGTCTTCCTTTGTACAGCATCAAGCTTTCATCTATTGTTATTTCTCTTTTAGGAACATACACTTCTAAATTTATTTTCTAAGAAGCAATAGACATCTTAAATCTTGTTTAATTTTGGATGAGTGCGTATTTGCATCTTATGACTCATTATCTAGAAATGTAGTTATTGTTTTATCTTTTAATAATGCCTAAGAGCCATCATAGTTCCAAACACTGGTATCTCAAGTAATGGCTTTTTTGACCAGTGCATATATTCCCAGGCTTTTTCACAATACCTTGCAGCATTTTCAGAGCAAAAAATACTCTCAATTCGGCATCACTGGAGTCCAACTAGAATCACGAGTGCCATTTTATTCTGCAAATTTATTAGTCTCAGAGTACAATAGATTGATTAGTTCTTCATCAAAAAATAAAGCAAAACTGTCTATGGGAGTCATTTCATCTGTATTGCTTTTAATGCGCAAACCTGGCTGTGCAGCAAATAGAAATTTTGGAGGTAGCGGGGGAGAGGTCTTTAGTGCAGTCAATTTTGAACCACTGTCTAGCATCTAAAACAAAACCCGAAACAGATTCATTAGAATTGGATTCCCCAGAAGTTTCCAATTCACAATATGAATCATCAGTAATCTTTTCTTCACTACTCATTATACAAATAAATTGAAAAATTCAAGTGAAACGCACAAGCAGTAACCTCCTGCCACAAGCAATAATCGTGAACTAACTACATTCTGACATTGCTGTACAATATAAGTAAAATGAAAGCCAGTTGTCTGTTGCCAGGTTTTTTTATGGCCTTAGCCATAAAAAATCAAATCAAATCAAGTCTGTTGCCAGGCGTAAGAAAATCCTTAGAAATCTCGGGATTTATCTGGTTAATGCAAAATTAGCCAGATAAATGCCTGAGAAAATATGTTTCAGTCCTAAATTTGGAGGTATTATTGTTTGCTTTTATCCTGAGATATCTCATGTAGTTCCAAATAACTTTTAAATAATAACTAAAAACCGAGATATCTCGGGATAATCCATGAAGCTGTTATGCCACAGTCTTTGAACAAGCAGAAACATTTGAAGTAATTGGTATCTGTAAATGGAATGCACACCTTGGTTTCTTGGAAAGTCTCTGGGATAAGCTGCTGTTGCTGGAAACAAGATTCTGTGGTAACTCCTTAGTCCTCTCATTGGCAGATCTAAGATGTTGCAAAAATGATACACTATAAGATAATGTTCCTGTTCAATGGACAGGTACACCCCCCCCACCAGTTCTCTGGAATGAGATTCTGTCTATCCAATTTTTCTATCATTTGTCCCCTTTCATCACGGTTTGAAAATCTCCTCATAGCAGGAGATGGCTATTAAAATTCCACAGAATACATATAGGTTAGCTGTGTGATTAGCTGTAGCTTATCATGTGTAATGGCCGCTTGATGAGCTAGAATAGACCAGAGTAAATATATAAACAAATTAGAGGTGCAGCAAAGTCCATAGTTTTTCAGACTGCTTGGGTCTAGCTTGTTTAGGTGTTTAAATTTTACTGGCTACTAAGTTCAAAAAGTGTAACATCTATGATAGAAGTGATGCAAAGTTTTGAGTTGAAATATCTTAAAGTTTCTCAAAATATATTAATAAATAGGATGTTCTGGATTTGTTGAAACATGATATAGTATTAGTATATTGGCAACATGATGCAAAGCCTATATAGCACCAGAAAAAAAAAAAAAAAAAACCATCAACTTCTCCATTCCTTCTGATAATTTGTCAAAACCTTCATTAAGTTCATTCAAACTATAGCAACATTAGACGTAAGTTTATTTAAACAATTGATTACTCTGTGGCAGAAGACAAATTTCTGCTGTCATGAAGATCCCAGTTTCCAGAGAATGAAATTCATAGAACCCCAGTATTTCTTGATTGGGCTTCTATAAATAAAGTTTCCAAATCTGTATGCAGTATTCAAGAAGTGATTTATACTGTTGTACAAGGAAATGGCTCAACCATCATTACACAACAGGATACCATAGGCTGTAGCACAATTTTTTTCCAATGTGCAAAGATCTTTTTCATATTCCACTACTTCCAATTTGGGAAAAATTCCTGTATATATCATTGACAAGACACCATGAGCTACTCTTGCAGCCCATCTGCACTGCTCAGAAAACTCCATATCTGTCTGCACAATTACCCCCAGGTCCCTTTCATTCTCTACCACTGTCAGTGTAGTACCACAGAGTTGAAACATTGCTCTGGGGTTACTGTTTCCCATATGTAGTACTTTTCATTTGTCAATGTTAAACTTCATTTGCCACCTCTCAACCCATCTGCTCAACCTTTCCAGATCCTGTTGCAGCAGCATAGTGTCAGTAGTGTCCTTAACAACCCTGACAACTTGCATCGTCTGCAAACTTGGAAATTAAGCTTGATATACCATCATCAATATCATTTATAAATACAGAAAACAACAATGGACCAACACTGAACCCTGAGGGACTCCACTAATAACATTAGTCCACGATGGGCAGTGTCCATTTATTACCACTCTGTCTTCTCCCCCCTCAACCATCCCTTTATTCATAGAAGCAATTTGCCTCCAATGTCACATTGCTCCAATTTGTGCAGCAGTCTTCCATGTGCAACAGTATCAAAAGCCTTTCTAAGATCCAAGTATATAATATCAAAGTTATTCCCTGCATCCAGTTCTTTTGTGACTGCATCATAATCAAATTGGTCAGGCAAGACGTTCCATCCAGTTCTTTTGTGACTGTATCATAGTATCCAATCAAATTAGTCAGACAAGACTTCCCCTTAACAAACCCATGCTGTGTCCGAGCTATAACTGAAGTTTTGTCTAGATGATCCTGCAGTGCTTCTTTAATCAATGCCTCCATTAATTTTCCTGGAACAGAAGTTAAACTCACAGGTCTATAATTACTTGTGTCAACCTTTGATCCTCCTTTGTGAATTGGGGTCACATTTGCACATCTCCAGTCCATGGGTACCTCCCCTGAGTCCAGGGAAGCTCTCATAATTATGCTAAGTGTATGCTTACTTCTTTTGCTGCCTCCTATAATATAACCGGATAGATCCCATCCACCCTGGGTGCCTTTTTATGTTTATCCTCAACAATTTCTCATCCACTTTCCTCTCAGTTATTACAAAATCATCTAGCTCACTGCCAGAGTTTATTTCAACTCTGGCATTCCCCTTCGTGAATAACTCCTCATGTGTGAATGTAGATGCAAAATACTCATTTAGTTTGTTAGCCACCTGAGCAGGCTCCTCAACTGTTGAACCATCAATATCCAGTGGACCAATCTGATTCATCCCTTTCCTTCTAGAGTTTACATAGGTAAAGAACACTTTTCTGTTTTCTGTGCATCCTTTACCAAGGATTTCTCTTAATCTGCCTAATCTTCTTTGTGACTTGGTTACAGACCAGCTTATATCTATCATAGGCGTCCATGTCACCCATTTATTTATATGTATTGCATGCATTTTTCTTCTCTGCCATATGTCTGATTAGTTCATCTGACATCCATTTAGGCCTAAACCTTTAACAATATTTTTTTAGTTGGTATGTAAAGCCTAGTAGCTTCCAAGATAAGTTCTTTGAATGCTTCCCATTTTGAATTTGCTGTTGGTAACATCATCAGTTGGTTCCACTGTATAGAATTTACATACTGTCTCAGACCTTGAGATCCTTTGGTCCTTGAGGTTGTCACAGACATTCTCTCAGATATGACAGACAAGCTGTACTTGCAACCTATGAGTCTAAAACACTGATGGAACTAATATTCAGGTAACACTCAAGTCAAGTGGACCCAATTTCGGCGAAGTCGGAACAGTCTGTGACAGCCAAATCCTCTGCTTGAACCTTCACAATGGTGGGACTGTTAGTAATTCTCAGTATAACCTCCATGCACAAGTACACGATGGGTGACCATCGATGTGTGAACCAACGTAAGCAGGGGTCGAGGTATGGCGGCCACACCAATTGGAGGAACGCTGCCCCTCTATGTTACCAGGCAGTACTAGGTGGTAGATGACTCATCAACCAGTGCAATACCACCACTCTGCTTATTGGAGGCTTGAAGTGGTGGAACCCATGTTTAGTCTCTAGAGCTAAGTTCCGGTCAACCCTTCCCATTCTCTTCCATCACGCAGTACGATTGATGACTTTTGAGGTTATGATGAACATCGTGGTGAGATCCAATATTCTTTACATTTCGAGGGTAGAGCTCTAAAACAGTGTTCGCAGGCCGGCCGCTAGTTAGTACACCGGACTGAACCTATTTGTAACTCTCTAGGAGGCTTCCAGATCAGTTAGTGTATAATCTTGCTACTTCTACTCTGCCAGATAGTGACTGGAGGGAGTCCGTGTATGCGGGAAGCATTGTCGAGGCCACGTTATGTCAAGGATGTGGGTATATTCTTACCATGTGTACGCCATATCCAAAAATTTCCTTACCTCATACAGCATGTCCCACCCACTTTTTCTTACTATTGAATACAACATTAATTGTCAAACTAATAGAGCAAGCTTATCTGCGAAAAGATCTAAACCTCCCAAGCACTTCCTAATTCATTTCAAAAATATACGTGGTCTCAATTCTAATCTCAACGATGTCCATTTCCACTTGTAGTCTGCCAAACCCCATGTACTTTTTCTGACAGAATCTCAGTTATCGGTTGATTCAACTACTGCTCATCTCAGATGCCCAAATTATTCGCTGTATGATTCCTTTCGCCTCAAAGGTGGTACTTGTGCATATGTCCGTTCTGATATTCCCTGTCAGAGACATGGCAATTTGGAATCTCCTCTCTTTGATCTTCTCTGGCTTAAAATCTCTCTACCTCATTGTGTCAAATTCATCTGTTGTCTCTACCGTTCTCTCAACTTCACTAATCACTTGGAGCTCTTTGACTTCCTCTCTTTGCAACTTTACTTTCCTAACAGTGAGGTAATTTTCCTTGGTGATTTTAATGTTCACAACTCCAGCCGGCTTCCGTTTTCTAGTCGCACCAACCCATGCTGAGGCTTCCGCAATCACTAATGATCTTGCACAGATTGTTCATTCACCTGCAAGAATACTGGACAATCCTAATCATACAGCCAAACCGCTTGATCTTTTTCTCACAAACAACCCTTCTAAGTACACGGTCGAAGTGAGAGGTCCTTTAGGCACTTCAGATCACAACTTGGTGATTGCCTCTTCTCCAATGGAACCTTTATCTCATGGCTATTCCCAACCTCGGGTTGTTTGGCATTACAAGAATGCAAAATGGAATGACCTGCGAGACTTATTTTCTTCTTTTCCTTGGTCGGATTACTGTTTCAAAAGTTCTGAGATCAACGTTTGCTCAGATCGTGTCAGTGAAATTATTCTTGCAGGAATGGAATCCTTTATTCCACACTCCACTTTAGAATCTCGTCCTTTATCTAAACCTTGGTTTTCCAATAAATGTGCTGAGGCTGTTCAAGAGAAGAATGCTGCAAATCGTAATTGGCTTGTTTCTAATTCTTCAGTTCAGTTTCATTTTCTGCCTACACCAAAGCTCGCAACAATTGTAAAGCAGTTATTAACCAGTCCAAACTAGAGTTTGAACAGCTAAGAGTAGAAAACTTGCTTCTTGCCCTAATGGTAGCCGAGCATTCTGGTCTCTTGCCAAAGCTATTGGCCGCAACTTTTGCCCATCTCTGCTCCCACCTCTGTCCAAACCAGATGGTTCTGTTGTCACTTCAGCCAAGGATAAAGCTGACCTGCCTAGAATCCCATTTTTCTTTCAACTCATGCATTAACGATATTGGTAAAACACCTCCCACTATTCCCAACAAACTCCATTCAATGCCTCCTGGGTCTCCTGCCAAAAGGATTTTGACGAATCTTGATGCTAAGAAACCTCTCCACGTCCCGATGGTATTTCTCCACTTGTTCTCAAAACCTGTGCTCCTGAACTTACTCCTATTCTTTTTTCACTTTCTTTTATTCCAAAGATGTTTTCCTTCTGCTTGGAAATTTGCTCATATCCAGCCAGTTCCTAAAAAGGGTGACAAATCCCTCCCATCCAATTATCGTCCTATTGCAATTGCTTCTACTCTTTCTAAAGTAATGGAGAAATCAATTAACCGCCAACTCTTAAACTACCTCGAAATCTTCCGTCTGATAAACGATCGTCAGTATGGATTCCATCAATGTCGATCCACAGGTGATATTCTGGCTTATGTTACCCATTTATGGACTAATTCAATGGAAAGGTTTGGTGAAACACAAGTAGTTGCTCTTGACATCTCAACGGCTTTTGATCATGTTTGGCATAAAGGTCTTCTAAACAAGCTTCCATCTTATGGTTTGCTAACAGTTTTTAGTAATTGGTTATCTAGTTTTCTCTGATCGCTCACTGAGGGTGATGGTAGATGGCTCTCTGTCTTCTAACTTCTCCACTAATGTCGGTGTCCCCCAAGGTTCAGTTCTTTCCCCCACTCTTTTCCTCTTGTATATTAATGACCTTCCATTGACTGGAAATCCTATCCATAGTTTTGCTGATGATAGCACATTGCATTCCACTTTCCATTTTGAGAAACCTTGTCCTGCTCAATCAGCTTTAACTTCTCGAAAATCTGCTACCAATTCTTTAAATGCCGATCTTCAGGTAAAGTGGGGCAAAGACAACTTAGTTGATTTCAACCCTTCTAAAACTCAGTCTTGTCTTATATCTCGCAAAAAGGATTCTTCTTTTGCTCCTATGCTTATCTTTAGTGACACTCCGATTTCTAGGCAAAATGATATATCTCTTTTGGGGATTACCCTGACTTCAAATCTCTCTCTCTTGGCACAAGCACATTACAAGTATTGCTTCTTCTGTATCTAAAAAACTTGGTTTTTTCTTTTGCTCTCGGCAATTCTTTTCTTTCAAACAGCTGCTCACTCTGTATAAATCGCAAATCCGCCCTGCAATGGAATATTGTTCCCACATCTGAGGTGGTGCCCCCAAAACTTCTCTCAGTCTTCTTGATTCCATTCAGAAGAGGGCAGTTAGGTTAATTAATGACTCATCTCTAACAGAGTCTCTGCACTCGCTGTCTCATAGACATAGTGTTTCTGCTGCATGCATCTTCTACAGATACTTCCATGGGCACTGTTCTTCTGAATTGGCTTTATAATTCCTGCTCTCTCTTTCAAAACAGTCCGAACACGTGCCGCCACCAGCCAACATCCATTTACTGTCAAACTTTAAACTCACAGAACTAACTTTTCATCTTCCTCATTCATTCATTCAACTGCCATTTTCTGGAACCACCTTCCTTAATACGTATTTCCTGAAAATTACAGTCTACAGAAGTTCAAGTCCAATGTCAACAAATATCTTATTTCGTCTTCTCAACCTCCAACCCAAGCACGGTACTAAGTACTATAGGTTTTAACACCTCTCGTGTTTGGGGTTTACATAAAAAAAAAAGATCATTGTAGTCGCCTTTACGAAAGCAAAAACCCTTCCCTTTATTCCTGATGGTAGTTACCTCTTTGAGTAAATCCCACTTCAGCACACTGTGATCACTGCCACCTAGTGGTTGCTTTATCTGCAGATTCGTAATGCATGAAGAATCATTACAGATAATCAGATCAAAAGTATTACTCCCTCTAGTTACCTCCCGAACATGCTGACGTAGAAAACAATGATCCAGTAATTCCACAAAAGCCTTGCTAGTGTGTGAGTGACCAACCCACAAATTCCAGTCAATATCTGGGAAATTAAAATCCTTCATTATAAGACTCTCTGATTTACTGGCCCACTTTATTTCCCTGTACAGTTTCTTATTATACTGATCAGATTCATTAGGCGTATAGCACACTCCTGCTCTCAGTTTTGATCTCCCAATGCTTATGTCACACCAAACTGACTCGACACTGCACTGTCCAGCGATGTCGACTGGCTTCACTTCCTTGGATTTTATGTGTTTTTTAACTAATAGCATAATCCCCTCCTCCCTTTCTATCCATTTTCTTGCCCATTCCATCTGCATGTAAAGACCCTGGTCATACTCTTCACAATCTTCCAGTCTGTAGATTTACTTCCACTCTCATTGTTCCTTTGCTGGCAGATGTAACTTCAGACTCAGCAAAAGCTCTTTTTACACCTCTAACCTCTTTTGATAAGAAGCACGACACCACCCCCACTTCTACCTTTCCTAAATACATTATGCACACCATAATGGAACTTGTCATCCCCAATTCCAAGGTGGCACCATATTTCAGTTAGCCCTATTATGTCATCATTAATTGTCCTAACCAGAAATTCAATTCAGCCATTTTATTTGACAACACACCTGATATTACTGTAAACACAGTTAAGACTAAGTATTCTTCTATAGTTTTTTACTACACTGACACGTCCCCAGAAATTATTTCTTTGGCCTATTTAGGCCTATCTTTCTCATCCTGCTCATTTGAAACCTTGCTACCCTCAAAACATCTTGCCAATATCCGCTTTTGTGGTAACAAACAAGAATTCTTGAGGTGAGTACAAGCATTACTTTGACCCATATCTTCAGATAAATGTGCAACTATATGGGCCACAATGTCCATGGAATTTGTATTATAAATGGATCTCATAGTAACCAATTTTAAGGTAATTAAACTTTAGAAAGATTACAAAATTTAAATGCACAAATATTATAGAAATTAAATAACCAAAATATTACAAAAATGAAACTGTTGACAACTGTCAAAATTATTCCCTAAATCCAGCTTATGAGTGACTATCAAAATGAGTGACAGTTTATTTGGATTTTAGCAAAGCATTTGATTTGCATGGATTTGGATTTTAGAAAAGCATGAGAGGTTACTATATACACTTGAACAGGCTGGGATTACTGGTAAGATTCTAAGATGGATTGCTGGGTGGCTGCAGGGCAGAAGGCAATGGGTTGTGATTAATGGATAATCCCCGTATCTCAGTGACAAAACCCATAAGCAATTCTGACCGTCTGTCTGCACTTGCTCAGAAAACTTCACATCAGACTGCACAATTACTCCCAGGTTCTTTTCATTTTCCACTATCCTTATTGTAGTATCACATATGTTATTTTGGGATTAGTGCTACCCATATTCAGTACATTGCATTTGTCAATGCTAAACTTCAATTGCCATTTCCCAGCCCATTTGACAAATTTTTATAGAACTTGTTGCAGCAGCAGCATATCTTCATTACTGTTGTTAACTACCCTGCCAACCTTTGTATCATCTGCAAACTTAGACATTAACCCTCATATATATCCTCATCAATATCATTTAAAAATACAGAAAACAACAATAGACCTAGCACTGAACCCTGTGGGACTGCCCTAACAACATTAATTCACAAAGAGCAGTGTACAACGATAACCACTATGTTATCTCTCACTCAACCATTGCTTTACCCATGGCAGCAACTCTTCCTTAATGTCACACTGCTCCAATCTGTACAACAGTCTCTTATGTGCAACTGCATCAAAAGCTTTTCTGAAATCTAAGTATAAAATATCAAAATTATTTTTTTGCATTCAGTTCTTTTGTCACCGCATCATAGTATCCAATCAAATTGGTCAGACAAAATCTCCCCTTAACAAATCCATGCCGTGGTGCATTGCTTCTTTAACTAGCGACTCCATTATTTTCTCTGGAACAGACATTAGGCTAACAGGTCTGCAATTACTCATGTCACCCATTGATCTCCCTATATCTTGAAACAGGCCTATGGGGCTGGGAATTTCCATACTATAATAATTAATGATAAACACCAGCCAGGAATTAAACTAAAAATTTACTATACAATGAAATAATATACAATGAAATATGATGCAAATAAAATAAAACACTGATTGAATTATAGTTAAAATATAGTTAAAAACAATAAAATTAATTAAAATAAACTAGGTTAAAAGCGATAAAACAATAAAATCTGGAGCTTTCGGAGAACTGCCGTCTCCTTCTTCAACAGCATACTACCAGTGCTAAAACACATCCTTAAGTAGCCGGTCCATGGCACTCATGCACGTGATCATCAGACACATGATCTACATTCTCCATGCGCGTATCGGAAATGGAAGTGGCTCGGGAGCGTGTCAAACAGAAACGGTCATCCCTTCTGAGGACAACTGCCTCAAACAGGGGGTGTAAACGGATCCCCCTGTCCCTATTAATAGTATTGTGACTGGATGAACCGATTCGCAAGCTCTCGAGCCACTTGCGTTCGCAAAATCCATGGGCGCGGTCGGTAATGACCGCGTCTTCAGGGGAGATCCGATGCTGCTTTTCCCAGAAATGCTCTGCCACAGCAGACCTCGCATAGTTAGCAGTCTTGATAGCGGTCGTGTGTTCCCCCAGACGGTCCTTTAAACGTCGGCCCGTTTCCCCCACATAACACTCCTCAGGAACACTCCTTTACAGGACAGCAACATATATAAAGTTACCCATCGAAATCCGTTAGCTGGTTTGGAGAGACAAGTCAACAACATTATACAGGGATGGCATAAGGCTGGTAAAATAACCAAAGAAGTTTATTGGTCTCTTCATGCCTCAGGTTGTCGATTACCTCGGTTTTATGGCCTCCCAAAGACGCACAAGGTGGGCATTCCGTTGAGACCTATAGTATCATTTGTGGGTAGTCCCACTTATGCTTTATCTGGATTTTTAGCTGGAGTCATCTCTCCTATAGTGGGACGCTCCAGTTTAGTAATCAGAAACAGCAAGGAATTTGTGAACTTTATAAGAAGCCAATCTATAGGTGAAGACGAACTCATGATTTCGTTTGATGTGGTATCCTTGTTCACATGTATCCCCATTGAACATGGGGTGCATTGCGTAAGACCGGCCTTGGAACGAGATGATTGCTTTAGTGCTAGATCTTTACTAAGCATTGATGATATTTGTAAAGGTGTGGAATTTTGCCTCGCAAGCACTACCATGGTGTTTCAAAAAGTTATGTATAAGCAGGTCCATGGCACGGCCATGGGTTCCCCCATCAGTGCCATTGTGGCCAATTTGGCAATGGAGGAACTGGAAACTAGGGTGTTTCATCAGTTGAATTTCCCCATGCGCGAGTGGAGGAGATATGTGGACGATACCTTCACTATTTTAAAAAAGGGAAAGGAAGATGAGGTGCTCAATATGCTCAACAGCTTTTCCACATTTATACAATTTACCGCGGAGGTGGAAAGAGCTGGGTCCCTCCCGTTTCTGGATGTCTTGGTGAGCAGAGATGGATCTAGATTAAAAACAACGATCTATAGAAAGCCTATGTGCCGTGGCCAATTTGTTCATTATAGCTCAGCACAGGCTTGTCATCATAAGAACAGTGTTGCCAGGGCATTGTTGAATAGGGTGGGGACCCACTGTAGTACCCCTGAAGAAAAGGAAATAGAAATTTGCAAAGTCACGGCAGACCTCAGGAAATGTGGATACCCCCAGAGGGTCTTGGACAAATATATTCATAGGGTTGAGTCCAATCGTAGGGAGTGGCCTGCCCCTGTGGCTACTGCATACATTCCTTACTATCCGGGCCTTTCGGAACGTATTGTACGGGCATTGCGGGAGTGCCAGACGCGCTGTGTGCAACTTCCGGGTCGGAGGTTGCACACAGTGATATCCCAAGTTAAAGATCCCGTAGCCCAGGACCATACTAGCAATGTGGTCTACGAGATTAAGTGCCCGGATTGTGAGGAGTGTTATGTGGGGGAAACGGGCCGACGTTTAAAGGACCGTCTGGGGGAACACACGACCGCTATCAAGACTGCTAACTATGCGAGGTCTGCTGTGGCAGAGCATTTCTGGGAAAAGCAGCATCGGATCTCCCCTGAAGACGCGGTCATTACCGACCGCGCCCATGGATTTTGGGAACGCAAGTGGCTCGAGAGCTTGCGAATCGGTTCATCCAGTCACAATACTATTAATAGGGACAGGGGGATCCGTTTACACCCCCTGTTTGAGGCAGTTGTCCTCAGAAGGGATGACCGTTTCTGTTTGACACGCTCCCGAGCCACTTCCATTTCTGATACGCGCATGGAGAATGTAGATCATGTGTCTGATGATCACGTGCATGAGTGCCATGGACCGGCTACTTAAGGATGTGTTTTAGCACTGGTAGTATGCTGTTGAAGAAGGAGACGGCAGTTCTCCGAAAGCTCCAGATTTTATTGTTTTATCGCTTTTAACCTAGTTTATTTTAATTAATTTTATTGTTTTTAACTATATTTTAACTATAATTCAATCAGTGTTTTATTTTATTTGCATCATATTTCATTGTATATTATTTCATTGTATAGTAAATTTTTAGTTTAATTCCTGGCTGGTGTTTATCATTAATTATTATAGTACCATTGATCTCCCCTTTGTGAATTGGGAATACATTCGCACATCTCCAGTCCACAAGGATCTGAATCCAAAGATACTCTCATAATTATGGCTAAGGGTTTGCTTATCTCCTTTGTTACCACCCTTAAAATGATTGAATAGATTCATCCATCCCAGGTGTTTTTTTATGTTTAACTTCAACAATTTGTTTCACTTTCCTCTCAGTTATTACGAAATCATCCAGCTCACTATTACATATGGATAAACTTCTGGCATTCCCTTCCCTAAAGGATTCCTCATCTGTGAATACAGATGTAAAATACAGTTTGTTCTATTAGTTATAGCTATAATAATATTAGGATGTAATACTTTTTAATAATATAATATTACTAAAAAGTTCGACATATAATAATCGGGCAAAATACACAGCCTACATGCATATTGTGAAGTTCAATATTACCGTATACTAGGACTTACCTAATGTGCAAATTTCCCACAAAAGAACACCAAATGACCATCTGAAAAATATTAAACTATCACATATATGCCTTTCATTTATTAATCATTAAAGTTTTGGAGCCTAATGCATCAGTTGCTGCATTTTAAATTACCATAAATTATACAAGATAGAATCACAAATTTCTCAGAGTGAATTTCTTCGAAATAATGATCATAGTTATTTACAGATACCTTTCTTAACATCTAATTTCTTCTTCAAATATACATTGATAACTATTGTCTTTCTTCTGTCATTCAACCATACCTTTATCCAGTAACCTGCTTTTAAGGACATGATGCTCCAGTCATTTATGTGCAACAGTATAAAAGCATTCCTGAAATCCAAATACAATAGAACCCGGATAAGAAATTCCCACATAAGAAGTTTTCCCATGTACTAGGTTTGGTTTCTTAAGTCCCAATTTCAACTCTATATGTTGTGATGTATTATTTTCCCACGTAAGAAGTTTCCCAGTAAAAAGTTTTTCCGCATAAAAAGTTTGTGATAAAGAATACACAGTGTATTATTATAATGACGGTTTTCCACTTAAGAGGTTTTTTAAATATTCAAATTCTTTATTTTTAATATTAAAAAATATTAATATTTTGGTAATTGAACAAGTTATTACTTAGCATCATTTATTTCGTAGTAAGTCACCGAAGTAGGTGAAATGGCATCATTTTTGATATACGTGTATCTCCTATTGTGAATGCCTTCAAAAGTTGCCCTGATATTGCACTACCCCTCCAATAAGCAATGCTTTACAATGGAGCAAACTAATATTACTTATTCTCAGCAGATACCACAACACAGGAACCAAGGGGTGATGGAATCTGCTGAGAATCCACTGGCGAAGTGTTGCTTATTTGAGTTAGTTCAATATCAGGGCAACTCATTGTGAAGGCATTCACAATATGCGATATCACAAAAACGATGCCATTTCATCTACTTTGGCACAAACTTGTTCGATTAGTGAATTTTCGGTAGTCTGAGGCTTTCAGCACTAGATCCTTTTTAGAATAAACATTCTGATATAATGGAAGTGACATATTGCAATTGTTTTCATCTATATCCATAACTGGATAGTGTCAACTACATGAAGCACAGTGATGCACATGCCATTAAGTTCTGATGTTCAACTGTCCAGTTCTGACCAGTTATGATTTACTTAGTAGATTGTTGCTCTGTCTTATTTTAATTGTGACCTTTTAAGGTATGTTGGAACTCCAAAGGAGCTCATCCTTCCAAATTGGTAATGAGTATTTCGTAAGGAGTTTAATGAACAGAATGTTAAGCAATTAGAAATCCTGAGTTTAAAAAATGTTTCCCATAGACAGAGTGAAATATTTATAAATTCTGAAATAGTACTTAAAGATGATCTTTAACTTATGCATGTGTTATCTTTTCATTTTTATTTGTGTAATTAATATTTTCACACCCTTAGGTCACTTTCCCTTCTAAGAAGTCTTCCCGCATAAGAAGTTCTAAACCTTTGGTCCCTTGAAAAACTTCTTATCCGGGTTCTACCATATGATGTCAAAATTATTTTTTTGCATCTGGTTCTTTGTAACTGCAATCAAGATGGTCAGAGAAGAACACCCCCTTAACAAATCCATACTGTGACTGAAAAATAACTGCACTGCTGTCTAGATGGTCCTGCATTACTTTCTTAACCAGTGACTATTATTTTCCATGGATGAGAAGGTAAGAATAACACATCTGTAATTACCTACAGATCTGTGTCACCTTTTGATCACCTATGTGAACTGGGGATGCATTTGCACTTCTCCAGTCCCGTAGGATCTCCCTGAATCCAAAAATACTCTCATAATTATGGCCAAGGGTTTCCTTACTTCCTGTGTTGCCTCCCTTAAACATAATTGATAGATCCCTTCCAGCCCCATGCTCTTTTTTTGTTTAGCTTCAACAGTATCTTTGACTTTCCTACCATTTATATATAAAAAAAATATATTTAATTCTTTGTACAAGTTTGATAAACTTCTCTCTTCTTCCATATAGAATTCTTGATGTGTGAATGTAGATGTAAAATATCTATTCAGTGTGTCATCAAATTTAAGGGAACCAATATGATTAACCCTTTCCTTCTAGTGTTTACATAAGAAAACAAGTCTGAATATTAATAGTGACAAATGATGCAATAAAGCAAGCTTATAGATCATTAGGGGGAAAAAAAAATCTACCTCACCCATCACTTCAAAGAATTTGTCAAGTTTTATCTTGACAAATTTTTATCCAAACTACCCACTTCCACAGCAATAACAGATGGAAGCTTATTACAACAATTAACCACTCCACTGGCTGACGTCAAACTTCTGCACAACTATCCTTCCTCAAATTGAATTTATTCACCCTCACACGTGTTGTCTCAGCAAGAGGAAGAATGCCATCGTTATTGAGTTTACTCAATCCATTCAAGGCCTTAAAAAGCATAGTGAAAAATATAAAAGACCTGGGGGAGGGGTGTTGCACAGTCATTTAAACCTGGCAGCCAGTCTGCACTGCTCTGAGATCTCCTTGAAGGTGATGTCAATCAGATCTCCTTGAAGTCTTGGTGCCTAGTCTCTGCTGCAATGTGCACAACTGAAACCTTTCTTGGTAAGAGCACTCGTTTGTTCTCTTCACCAATTTCTGTGCCCTTTCTCTGCACCTGTTACAGCAGATGAACACCCTTCCTTAAATGAAGCTTCTAGACCTGTATAAAGTACTCAGGATGCAACATAACAATGGCCTTGTACAAAGAGATTATCACCTTATAACTACTAGAAAAGTTCCTGAATATCATTGACAAAACCCCATGAGTTGCCCTGGCAGCCAGTCTGCATTACTCTGAGAACTTCATATGACTGCACAATCACCCCACAGGTCTTTTATATTTTCCACTATGCTGAGTATAAAAACCCACATAGCTGGTATCTTGATCAGGATTAATGCATATCATATGCAGTACTATCTGCATATGGGTGGCATTAATGTATCTTTTTTTAATCTGCAAACTTAGACATTAAGCTTAAGATATCTTCATAAATATCATAAACAATAATGGGCACAGCACTGAACAATGGGGGACTCCACTAATAACATTAGCTTATAAAGAGCAGTGCCCACAGTTAACTACTCAGTCTTTCCCAGTCCACCCCTTTATCCAGAGCAGAAACTTGCCCTTCAACATTGCTCCAGTGTGTACAGCAGCCTAATGTGCAACAGTATCAAAAGACTTCCTGAAATTCAAGCATATGATATCAAAATTATTTTGTCTCTAGTTCTGTTGTTATAGTATCATAATATCCAATCAGATTGGTCATATAGACCTGCCCCTTAATATCATTGACAAAATCCCTTCCAGCCCCATGCTCTTTTTTTGTTTAGTTTTAACAGTATCTTTGACTTTTCTACCGTTTATAAAAAAAAAAAACAAAAACATTTAATTATTTGTACACTGGCATTATACTGCAATCACAGCAATTACACTGCTGTGACTGCAGTATAATTGCATTTCTGTCTAGGAATGCAAGAAGTAATGGTCCTGCATTACTTCTTTAACCAATGACGCTGTTATTTTCTATGGAGTAATTACAGACTTAGTGTTAAGCTAACAGGTCTGTAATTACTCATGTATACTTTTGATACCCCTTTGTAAATTGGGGATACATGTGCAGATCTTCAGTCCACAGGGACCCCACTATATATGGCTAAGGGTTTAATTTGCTTAACTTCCCTGCTGCTCATTGAGTATGCATTCCTTAATACACACTCAATGATCACTGAATTATAACCAATCCATCCATAACTGACTATGCCACATGGTTTACAGTATAAAAAAGCACCCCAGGGGCTCACATCTGGTGAGTATGGGCATGGCACACCGAGGGTCCCGAGCTGGATATCATCATTCTTCTCTCTCTCTCTCTCTCTCTCTCTCTCTCTCTCTCTCAGGGCGGATCAGGAATTTTTTTCTTTTTTTTTTGGCTGGTGCAGTATAAGCCTCAGGCTTCCTTGCACCATACAGCTAATAATAATTATAATAAAAAAGCTGAACAGCTGCCTATGCTAGAGATGTAGTAACTTGCACCTAGTTGCACAATTCACATGTGGGATCTGCTTCTGCCTTTTCAGACAATGCTATATCTAGCCAGATTCCCTCAAAAGCAGCATGTACACTACAGAGTTAGCATGTAACTCTGTAGTGTACCCTTTATATCTGTAGTATACACTTATTCTTTGAATGCACTACTGGATTTATCAGCGATGAGATACCCTAGTCATCCATGTATTATGAAGTCATTTGTCACACAGTTACCTGCCATTGATCCTGTACAATGTATTGAACCCTTTGCTTGCCACAAATATCCACCTTGTGTAATCATTTAAAGTTCTGTCAGCAGGGGTGGTTTGACCCATTTTACCTGATGCCCTGTTGAAACTACATATCTTTATTATGTCAGTTATGTGACATAGTAAAGATATGGTGTTCAAGCACCTTATCTACTATGATATTAAGCTCTCCAAGTAGCTCTTGGACATGAATATTAATGATTGGTTGGCAGTCTGACAAGTGCTGTAAAGATTTTCCTATCTTTGCTCAAAAACAAATGTCCATGTAAGTTGGCCTGGCAGGGAATTCAGCTTAAAACCATACTATAGAGGCAATTGCTTTTGTTGAAGCAGGAAGAATGATTCATTTTCTTCCACTTTAGGCAAGAGTATCAATATGAATAGCTTGATGTCTAGACTAATTCTGATCTCACAAGTACTTATCTGTGCCTCAGGAAGTAGAGAGCAGAAGATGTTCATTCCACTCATGCTCTTTGCATGTAGATGACAAATAAGATTAAAGAAATGTAAACAATGGTCACTTGGGTAAGAAGTAGTAAAATGGATCCAGGATTCCTTTTAGTTTTTACATCAGATATAGCATGCTTTAATGCATGCATATTTAAAGACCTTTAGATTAGCTGTGGTGGATATCATTGGAATATCTCCAGGCTTTGTTTTGTGCCTTCTTTGGCAGTGTTCATTTTTGATTCCACCATGGTTTAGGAAATGGTCGAAACCAAGTGGATGTTTTTGGAATTGCAATTGCAGCTGCATTTCTGATGTAAGCAGCTACGTCACTGATAGGCTCTTGATTGCAGTGATTTCAAAATTTGCCAGATGTTGAAAGGCCTTCCAGTCAGCCTGATCAATCTTTCACGATGGTAACCAAAAAAGAAAGACAGTCCTCCCAATATGTAGGCAGGTTATCAAGGGAAAGCAATCACTTCCATACAAGGTGATGTGTAATAGAGCCACAGAAAAGGTTCGACAGGCAAAGGCAGTTTATGAGAAATCACTAGCAAACAGAGCAAAGAGGGGGGATAAAGAATTCTTCACAAATATAAATGCTAAGAAGACCAGGACAAACCAGATCGGACCTTTACGTAAGGGAAACGGGATAGTAATAAATACACCAACTGCCGTTGCAGATGAACTCAACAGTTATTTTGCATCGATATTTACAAATGAAAAGCCTTTTGTGGCAATGGGAAATTGTGGGACGAAGTTAAAAAATATGTAATTAATGATATTGAAATTTCACAAGATTATTTAATGAAAAAACTTTCGAGCCTACAGACCAGTAAGGCTCCTGGAGTTGATGGAATATACCCTATAATCTTAAGAGAGGCAGCAAGCGAGTGCATTGAGCCATTGGGGCTAATTATGCGAGCATCACTAGACTCTGGGGAGATTCCCTTGGATTGGAAAAGTGCAAATGTATCTCCCATACATAAGGGTGGCTCTAAGAGTGAAGTTGGAAATTATCGACCTGTCAGTCTGACTTCAGTAGTAGGGAAAATCATGGAGGCAATGATCAAGGGTGGAATTCAGGATCATTTGGATTGAATTGAAATTCTCAATGATACTCAGCATGGTTTTGTAAAGGGAAAATCATGTTTAACAAATCTGGTTCGCTATTATGAAAGGGTAACTCACAAGCTGGATTTAGGGAATAATTTCGACATTGTTTATTTAGATTTCAGCAAAGCTTTTGACTCAGTCCCACATGAGCGGTTGCTTTATAAGCTGGAACAGGTTGGAATCACTGGGAAAATCCTTAGATGGATAGAAGGATGGCTTCAGAGCAGGAGGCAGAGGGTTGTGATAAATGGCTATTCCTCAGATTGGGTTGATGTAAGAAGTGGGGTTCCCCAAGGATCAGTATTAGGACCACTGTTGTTTTTAATTTTCATAAACGACATTGATGAAGGGATAGAGGGCGTGATGTCTAAATTTGCAGATGATGTTAAAATTGGTAGAGTAGTTAATGATCACTGTCAAGCTGAGCCTTCTTCAGAGAGACCTAGATAGACTTCAGGAATGGTCAGAAAAATGGCATCTGTGCTTTAATCCAACAAAGTGTAAGGTATTACACCTGGGAAACAGTAATCCCAAAAAAAACTTATTCACTTGGTGGAGTTCAACTAAACCCAGTACTGGAGGAAAGGGACTTGGGTGTTACGATACGGTCAGACATGAAATTCTCTGAGCATTGTAAACAGGTTGCAAGGAAGGCCCATGGTGTCCTTTCTATGATGTGTCGAACTCTTGCAAGTAGAGATAGGGATGTGATAATCCCATTATATAAGGCTTTTGTTAGAACACACTTGGAATACTGTGATCAAGTATGGAGAAAGACATTGAGAAAGAAAGACATCAAGCTTCTTGAAAGGGTGCAAAGAAGGGTAACTCGCATGGTGAGATCGGCAAAAGGGCGTCCTTATGAAGAAAGACTTTGAATATGTGGGTTGCAGAGTTTGGAAACTAGACACCTTAGAGGAGATTTGACTGAGGTGTTTAAGGCTCTGAGAGGCATCAGTAAAATGAATGAGGACAAAATTTTCAAGATTATAAATGATGCTAGAACTAGGGGACATGAATTCAAGTTACGGGGGGAAATGTTTAGATTGGACTGCAGGAAGTTTTATTTTAGCCAGCGAGTTATAAATTACTGGAATAAGTTGCCTTCATGGGTGGTAGAGGCCTACAGTTTTGGGAAATTCATTAGCATTAGTAGAGGCATTTGATGCAAGAAAGCAAGCTTATGCAGCATCTGCCAAAAAAAAAAAAAAAAACACTTCCACTTCACCCCTCTGTTCGTTCCAAATACCTGTCCAGCTGAGCCTTAAACTTATTTAGGCTATCAACCTCCACCACAAGGGATGGAAGTCTGTTCCACCAACCAACCACCCGCTGGCTAAAGGCAAATTTCCGCACGTCTATCCTACATCTGTCTTTCCTCAATTTGAATTTATGCCCTCTCAGGTGATTTTTCTGAGCTAGAGGAAGAATCCCATCAGCATTGAGCATGCTTAAACCATTCAAGGCTTTATACACCTCTATCAGATCACCTCGCTGGTGCCTAGTCTCCAGACACTGTAATTTGCAAAACTTAAGCCTTTCTTCGTAAGAGCACCCCTTTGTTCCATTCACTAATCTTGTTGCCCTTCTCTGTACTCGTTCCAGCAGCTCTACATCCTTCTTGAAATGAGGCCTCCAGACCTGTATACAGTACTCTAGGTGTGGCCTGACCATTGCCTTATACAATGGAATAATCACCTCCTTATCCCTGCTGGAAAAATTCCTGTATATCATTGACAATACTCCATGAGCTACTCTTGCAGCCCGTCTGCACTGCTCAGAGAACTTCATATCTGCCTGCACAACCACCCCCAAGTCCAATTCAAAGGTCATCTGGATAGTACTTTCGGGTAAGGGAAGCACATAGGATGATAGGTTTAATTTCCTTTTTATTTATTAATTATTATTATTTAGTTATTTATTTTTTTTGTTTTTATTATTGTTTTGATCGGATTTTTTTTTTTTTTTGGCTGGTGCAGCATAAGCCACAGGCTTTCTTTCACCATGCGGCCGTTACTAATACCGAATTTCCTCCACCTACCAGGTAAATGGAAGAGAGAAAGGGAGGGGGGGAGAAGATAGAAAGATCAATAGCAGAAAACATACAGGTGGGCATCTAGGTGGAAGAAGATGTTGTACTCACATCTACAAGGGAGAAGTCATTCATTGTCAGTGGGTATATGCTCTATAACTCATCCCCTTCTGATTGATGTCAGCACTACTCCACTGGTGTTATGTCCATTAAAATCTTCAAGAAGTAAGAAAGGGGAGGCAACTGCATAATAAGATCATCAAGATCTTTCTGGGAGCAGTCAGTCCCAAAGTGGCAAATAAAATAGAGCAGATTGTTAATAAAACCCCACTGTACAGTGAACTGCAACAGCCTCTATGCTGGTTGTAATTTGCACAGACTTAAATGAGGTCTGCTTGCCGATGAGTATAGCGACTCTTCCATGAGCAGTGCCACCCACTATTCTACCCTTATGAATAATAGTAATGTTATGCATGGTGGAGTCATCATTTTGACTTTAGATAAGTCTCCTGTAAGCAAAAGCATGTTGGTTCATGCTTTTGCAGGAGTGTGTTGATGTCTTCTGCATTTTGCCGGAATCCACATCTGTAGGATTTTAGTCATTACTTGGGCTAGTTGGACTCATTTATCGGCTTCCGAAATGCTGAGGGCTCACTTTTTTCAGTCTTGGATTTATCTCTTTTGGGGAAGTATCCATTCCTTCCTCCACAAACAGTTCCAAGCCGTTTTGTCAGGTACTTCCTTGGTTTTGACTCCCATGTTCTCTTGTTTTAACCATTATCGGTTGATTTTTTTGTGTGGTTACTTTACTGGTCAATTTTTGTAATGCTGGAGCACAAGGAGGTACTGATATGGGAGTGGCAGCCAACTGAGTTTTCTGTGCTTGGTATATAGTGGGTGAGGGGCATAAATGACTCTTTTGGTGGTACAGTCATTTCGATTTGAGTCCCAATAGAACATTTCTTGTTCTACTGGGAATATGTTGAATATATTGCCTTGTTGCTATTTACTGGTTTGACTTTTTTTCTGACATGTATTTCCTGAAAATTATAATCTACAGAAATTAAAGTCTAATGTCAACAAGTATCCATTTTAATTTTTTTCAACTTTCAACCCCTGCACTGTTCTAAGTATTATAGGTTCCAATATCTTTCATGTTTGGGGTTTTCATTTAAAAACAAAATAATAATAATAAAAAATAGTGTTTCAGAGATCATGGGAAGGATCACAACAAAGAAGAACTGCCAACACCAGTGGTGAGCTGCGAATAGTTTAAGAATGGATTCGCAGTTTTGCCGACTTTGATGTAAAACATCCTTGGGGTACCTACCAAGTAAATCTGATCGGTCACAGAAGTGACGTCATCCACAGCTTCTGCCAGAAGTTATAGATTATAACTTCTGCCAGACTAGTGGTGTGAGCAAGCGTTTCCCATACTCACACCACTAGTCTGTGCGAAGCACTCACTAGTAGCATGATTAGAGTACATGATGCATATCTCGAGTCAGGGGCATATTCAGGAAGGAGAGGGGACATATTCCCCTTTAACTATGCATATAAGTGCTCCTATGTCTATCTCAAAAAAAATAAAAAATTGTGTGTGTGTGCCAAGCACGCATAGCGAAAGTTAAGTGAAACTTCTTTAGGTGAACATTTATCACTTGACTGAGGATCCTGTATTGACCGTATGAATGCCACAGGCAATGAATCTGCATAAATGGGAGCCTTGGAGATATCAGACGTTCAGTTACCAAATCTAGTTTCGGCAAGTGCTGTGGCATCACTTTGTTCTTGAGAGAGAGCCACAACAGCTGTTACAGGCCAACATTTGCCTTACATCCTCATTTGGAAATGCTTTTTGAAGAAGAGTGCGATCTCGAGCTGGTAAAATCTTCATATCGTTCTTGAACCAAAGCCAATCACATGGAACAGACTGAACTAAAATCATTGTCCAGGAATGTATGTTTAAACTGTGTGGATGCTTCGGTGTTTCTTAAAATCCTGTTGCTTATGCCTCCTACATGTTGAATTATTTGATGGAGTACTTCTGGCAGTTGGTTTTGGCTTCTTCACTTTTCATTTATGACTGGGCTTCAAGGACTCTTCACTATTTTCATTTGCAGTATCAACTTCCATTCACTTCTAACATTTCTGGGGAGATGTAAGGCTCTGAAGGTGTGTGTAGACCTCCGGCTTCTTTGTTAGTATTAGTATTAGTAACGGCCATATGGTGCAAGAAAGCCTATGGCTTATGCTGCGCCAGCCAAAAAAAAAAAAAATCCGAACAAAACAATGATAAAAACAAAAATTAAATAAATAATAATAATTAATAAATAAATAAAAATAATAAAATGAAATAAAAAATAAATAAAAAGAAAATTAATCCTATCATCCTATGCGCTTCCCTTACCCGAAAGTACTATCCAGATGACCTTTGAATTTCCCCAAACTGTCGGCCTCTACCACCCATGAAGGCAACTTATTCCAGTAATTTATAACTCGCTGGCTAAAATAAAACTTCCTGCAGTCCAATCTAAACATTTCCCCCCGTAACTTGAATTTATGTCCCCTAGTTCTAGCATCATTTATAATCTTGAAAATTTCGACCTCATTCATTTTACTGATGCCTCTCAGAGCCTTAAACACCTCAATCAAATCTCCTCTAAGGTGTCTAGTTTCCAAACTCTGCAACCCACATATTCGAAGTCTTTCTTCATACGGACGCCCTTTTGCCGATCTCACCAGGCGAGTTACCCTTCTTTGCACCCTTTCAAGAAGCTCGATGTCTTTCTTTAGGTGCGGTCTCCATACTTGAACACAGTATTCCAAGTGTGGTCTAACATAAGCCTTATATAATGGGATTATCACGTCCCTATCTCTACTTGCAAAAGTTCGATAGATCATCGATAGGACACCATGGGCCTTCCTTGCAACCTGTTTACAATGCTCAGAGAATTTCATGTCTGACCGTATCGTAACACCCAAGTCCCTTTCCTCCAGTACTGGGTTTAGTTGAACTCCACCAAGTGAATAAGTTATTTTGGGATTACTGTTTCCCAGGTGTAATACCTTACACTTTGTTGGATTAAAGCACAGCTGCCATTTTTCTGACCATTCTTGAAGTCTATCTAGGTCTCTCTGAAGAAGCTCAGCTTGACAGTGATCATTAACTACTCTACCAATTTTAACATCATCTGCAAATTTAGACATCACGCCCTCTATCCCTTCATCAATGTCGTTTATGAAAATTAAAAACAACAGTGGTCCTAATACTGATCCTTGGGGAACCCCACTTCTTACATCAACCCAATCTGAGGAATAGCCATTTATCACAACCCTCTGCCTCCTGCCCTGAAGCCATCCTTCTATCCATCTAAGGATTTTCCCAGTGATTCCAACCTGTTCCAGCTTATAAAGCAACCGCTCATGTGGGACTGAGTCAAAAGCTTTGCTGAAATCTAAATAAACAATGTCGAAATTATTCCCTAAATCCAGCTCGTGAGTGACCCTTTCGAAATAGCGAACCAGATTTGTTAAACATGATTTTCCCTTTACAAAACCATGCTGAGTATCCTTGAGAATTTCAATTCGATCCAAATGATCCTGAATTCCACCCTTGATCATTGCCTCCATGATTTTCCCTACTACTGAAGTCAGACTGACAGGTCGATAATTTCCCACTTCACTTTTAGAGCCACCCTTATGTATGGGAGATACATTTGCACTTTTCCAATCCAAGGGAATCTCCCCAGAGTCTAGTGATGCTCGCATAACCAGCCTCAGTGGTTCAATGCACTTGCTTGCCGTCTCTCTCAAGATTATAGGGTATATTCCATCAACTCCAGGAGCCTTACTGGTCTGTAGGCTTGAAAGTTTTTTCATTAAATAATCTTGCGAAATTTCAATATCATTAATTACATATTTTTTAACTTCGCTCCCACAATTTCCCATTGCCACAAAAGGCTTTTCATTTGTAAATATCGATGCAAAATAACTATTGAGTTCATCTGCAACGGCAGCTGGTGTATTTATTACTATCCCCTTTCCCTTACGTAAAGGTCCGATCTGGTTTGTTCTGCTCTTCTTGGCATTTATATATGTGAAGAATTCTTTATCCCCCCTCTTTGCTCTGTTTGCTAGTGATTTCTCATAAACTGCCTTTGCCTGTCGAACCTTTTCTGTGGCTCTATTACACATCACCTTGTAGCTGCTATAGGCTTCAGTACTTTTTATTGCTCTAACTTTTCCATGCCACCTTTTTCTGCTCACGTAATGTGGCAACTTCACTATTCATCCAACTTGGAACCCTTCTCGTGGAGTATTTTTTTAATGGTATATACGCATTCAAGGCATCTGTGATTAATGTTTTAAAAGCGTACCACAGTTCAATTGTATTCATTCTCTGCGCGATATCTACCCAGTTAATAGAGGCCATGTAGTACCTTGAGGCATCGTAATTTCCTTTTCTGAAATTAAAACCCATTCCTTTGCCTTTTACTTCTGCTACCTCTCTCGTCATCATCCACCGTAGAACTCCGTGATCACTTCCTGCTACTGGTTCCTCTACTGTCAGCCCTGTTATGTCATCTGATTCATGTGTGATGATGAGGTCTAGGATATTCTTTTCTCTAGTACTTTCCCTGACATGTTGATACAAATAACAGTCATCTAGTTGATTTAAAAATTTTGTTCCCCATGTCGAGTTTCCTTCCCATTTACTCCAATCAATTAGAGGCAAATTGAAATCACCCATAATAAGGCATTGACGCTTACTTGCCCATTCCATTTGCATGTAGAGGCTTTTGTCATAGTCTTCACAATCACCTGGTCTGTAGATTACTCCTACTCGCATTGTACCTTTGTTTCCAACTATCTCACACCATACAGACTCTATACTAGCATGTGAAATGTCTGAATCCGGGAAAGCTATCGTCGCACTCAGGCTGCTTCTGATAAGAAGCATTACCCCACCACCCCTTCTATCTACTCTATCCTTCCTAAATACATTATACAAGCCATACTGAAACTCATCATCCCCAATTTCCGGGTGGCACCACGTCTCTGTAAGCCCTATTATGTCCGCGTTACTTGTTTTAACCAGCAGTTCGAATTCGCTCATTTTATTGACGACACTTCTAACGTTACTGTATAAACAATTAAGATTTAATGTTCTTGTATATTTAACAACCCTAACACAACCCTTGAAGTTTTTTAGGCTCTCTTCCCTGATATTAGCTACCCGCTCACGTGAAACGTCTTTGGCCCCAGAACATCTAGATAATACGTCCAGTTGGGGTAACAGATAAGAACTCTTAAGGTATGTGCAAGAGTTACATTGACCAATATTATCAGATAAACGCGTGTCAGTATTACCCACATCCCCCCTAACTAGCAGTTTCCCTGAGCCTTTAAGGTATCCTCAATAATACTGGCAAAAACTTTTGCACCACCTTTGTTTAAGTGTATCCCGTCTCTACAAAACAAATTCCTTCTACCTACAAGTGTGGGCCATGCTGATAGAAATTTACCCCCTAAAGCCTTGCAGATTCCTTCAAGTCTTGAGTTAATCCACAAGGCTCTTAACATATAATCCCTCCTATCGTGTCTGGGCAGAATTGCAGACACATAGACATTATGGCCTAGCTCGCGACATTTCCTCAGCATGGTCCTGTATTTTTCCAACAAATCGTCAGATCGTGTACGTTTAATATCGTTTGTCCCCACATGAATAATAATATTTTCTTTACCCCCTTTAAAATCTGACAGTCTGTTGGTGACATCATCAATAGTTGCTCCCGGCAGACATACCCTGGTTCTGCTCCACCTATCTTTATTACAAAAAATATTCCCCGTTTCCCTGACAATGGAGTCTCCTAATAAAACTATGTCCTTTTTAACCAAGGTAGTTTGCACTTGGTTTTTCTGTTTTGAGGCTCGAATCGGGTGTGCATCACTTGGTAGATTGCTGGAGTTTTGAGTCCCTGACGAGCTCCCAGAAGCATTATTTTCGAGGGCAAGCACTCGTTTTTTAAGGGATTCAAATTGTTCCATCAGTGCACCAAATTGTAATTTAAGATCGGTGCACTCCTTACATCGATCACAAAGAAAAGAATCCCCAGGTGAGGTAGGATTAGTCACCAGGTCGACCTTGGAAAACATTCCACAGGTTCCACAACGGATTAAATCATGACTCACCCGTAAATCGCCATCTGCTATTTCCGTGTGAGTCACGATACCCTGTGACGTGTTTAAGGCAGATCTCGTAACTACCATTATAAAATTAAATAAATATCAATGAAAGTAACTTTAAAAAATTATATCTATAATATTATTAAAATCAAACAGTTACAGGAAAACCTATAACAAAATAATCCAACAATATCTAAATAAATCAAATATTTCAAAGCACTATCCAAAAGTAAACCACTTAACTGAGGAGCCCTGTCTAAGCGCGTCCGCTCACCTCGAATGCCAACGTACGAAAAAGTTTGTTTAACTCCATTGCAAGCTGTAATTTCTTCCGCTGTCGAAATAGTTCAGATCTCTCCTTTGCACTCAATGAAGGTGCTTTACGATGCTCACTATTCATTTTCGGCATGTTGAATTAAATTCTTTTCTGTCAAAATTTTTTATTAAATACTGTAGAGAATGACGAAAGAAATAGCATGACGCAATCAGTAGGGGTACTGATTGGGTCATGTGTCATTCGTGCCTGGTATGGAGTGGTGGTGGGGGGAGGGGGATTTGCATCATTTCGTGCCGCATTTTCTTGGCAATTTTTTTCAATCCATAGATCTATTGCATGTGTACATCCGCTATACACCTTATAACACTCACTAGAGTGGACTGCCCCACCTTATGATTGGTTCGCTATATGATCAAATCACTTTACAATGAACACTCCATAACAAAATACCATTCACTATACGATATGGAGTAAGCGCCAGTAATTGTGATCACGTTTATGAATTGCATTAAGTTCTATTAATGGCAATTCTAATAAGCGAAAATAGGAGGAATATTATCCACAGGCTATAAAAGTAAAGATTTAAAGCACAGATTTACAATTTATTACCTTACCAATTAAAAATTAAATGATAAATGAAAATGAAAGAATATTTTCCACAGGTTAGCAAAAGGAAAAAAAAGAAAGGAAGGCAAAAAGTCAATTACACTGGGTATTCCCAGGTGGTCACCCTCCCAATTATTAACTGGGTCTCATCATCATCAGCCAATTTCAATCCACTGCAGGATGAAGGCCTCTCCAGCAACTTTCCAGTTCCTTCTGTTTTGAGCACTGGCCATCCATTTACTACCCACAAACTCATGAATTTCATCTATCCATCTCCGCCTTTGTCTTCCAGGTTTTCTTCTAGCTCCTCTTGAATACCATTCTGTTATTTTCTTAGTCCATCTGTCATCATGTCTTCGAGCTATGTGTCCTGCCCAAGACCATTTTAGTTCTTTAGTTTTGATAAGAATGTCCTTTACTTGAGTTTGTTGCCTAATCCATGTGTTTCTCTTCTTATCTAACAGTCTGATTCCCAATATGATTCATTCCATTCTTTGCTGTGTAGTTCTCAGCTTCTCTTCCATTCTTCTGGTGAGAGCCCTAGTTTCATTTCCATAAGTCATTGTTTCATTATTTTACGTTTCAGACAAACTGGGATATTGCTCTTCAGTATGTGACTATAATTTCCTGAATGCTATCCATCCAAAATTTATTCTTCTCTTGACTTCCAGCCATTTATCATTATTACAGCTAATGACTTGTCCCAGATAAGTATATGACTCCACCTTTTCAATTACTGCTCCTTCAATCATTATATCCCTTTCTGTGGCATACTTGTTCATCATTACTTTTGTTTTAGCCATATTCATCTTTAGTCCAAAATCCTTACTAGCTGTGCATAACTGATTAAGATTTTCCTCTAATTCGTTGGGATCGTGGCTAATGACCACAATGTCATCTGCAAATCGTAAATGGTTTAGGTACTCTCCGTTCACATTGACTCCTTTCTGCGACCAGTCTAATCTTCTGAAAGCTTCCTCAAGGGCTTTGTTTGTTTGTTTAGATTTTATTGGCGCATTAGCATCTAAGGCTATAATGCGCCCTCAAGGGCAGCAGTAAACAGCTTCGGAGATATTGTGTCTCCTTGTCGAACTCCTTTCTCAATTTTAAATTTCCTACTGTCTTTGTCTAGTCTAATAAAGGAGGTAGCACTCTCATATATTTTCTTCAAAATCATAATATATGGGGTATCAATGCCTTGTCTTTCCAGTGCCCGAAACATTGCCTTATGCTGTATGGAGTCAAATGCCTTTTCATAATCCACAAATGCCAGGCATAATGATGTTTTATATTCATTTGCTTTCTCCATTAGCTGTGATATTACATGAAGGTGATCCATAGTTGAGAATCCTGTCCTAAAGCCAGCTTGCTCTTTCGGTTGATTCTCATCAAGTATCCTTTCTAATCTGTTAGTAATGACCCTTGTGAACAACTTGTAGATGTGGGATAACAAGCTAATTGGTCTATAATTTCCAATTTCTGATTTATCTCCTTTCTTATGCAGCAAAACTATGATTGCATTATTCCACTGCGTAGGTGTCACACCTTTTCTAATGCACTTTGTGAAGAGTCTTGCCAGTTTTTGTGTTATGTCTCTTCCTCCCAATTTTAACAACTCTACAGTAACTTCATCTTCCCCCGGGGCTTTCTGATTCTTCATTTTCTTCAATGCATGTTCTACCTCATCAGGAAGAATATTGGGTATGTCGTATGTGTTGCTACTTTGCAATCCATCTTCCCCACTGCTGGCATCATTCCCCTTGCTCCTTGTATAATTCTCTATAGTAGTCTTCTGCTATTTGAATTATGCCTTCTGATGCTGTTTATAAGTACACCATCGCTATTCTTCAGTTTCAGTATCATTTGTCTTTCTATATTACTGCTCATGGCTGCTGATTTAATTCCTTTGTTTTCCCTTAATGCTTGTTCTACTTTTCTTGTGTTAAATCTTCTTATGTCCTCTCTGATGGCTTTGCATAACTCAGTATACTCAATTTTCTCTCTGTCAGTGTTTTTCTTGCTCTTCATTTGTCGTCTTTGGTTCATCCTGACAAGTGTTTCTTGACTAATTTTTTCTTCTTTGGATTTCTGTTTCCCTATAGGTTTCTTGGGCTTTATCACTTTCAAAAAGTTGTAATATTCCTCGTCGATATCTTGGTCCTCAGCAGTCTGCAGAAGCTCATACTTGTTCTTAAGTTCCAGTACATACTGCTTTTTCTCCTCTTCTGTTATCTCAAAGACCTTTGTATTATTTACTTGAGTCAGTTTTTTCCTTTCCTTTCCTACATCTATATCAAGTGTACATCTTACCATTCTGTGATCACTTCCAACATTTACCTTATTCAGGACAGTAACATCATTCACAATATATCTTCTGTTAGTGAGGATAAAGTCGATTTCATTAGTTGTTAATCCATTTGGACTCTTCCATGTCCACTTTCTGTTCACCCTTTTCTTGAAAAAAGTATTCATTACTGACAATCCTTGAGATTCTGCAAATTCCACAAGTCTTTCACCTCTTTCATTTCTTTCACCAATTCCAAAATTTCCTATTGTTCCCCTTTCTGCACTGTTTTGTCTTTTTCCAACCTTAGCATTGAAGTCTCCCATAATAATAGTGTAGTGGGTTTTATGCTCATCTAGAAGACTCTCAATTTCGGTATACATTTCTTCAACCTCTTCATCATCATGGCTCGATGTTTGTGCATAAATCATTATAATCTTTAGCTTGTATCTCTTAGAAATCTTGAGTATTAGTCTTGACACTCTTGGTGATGTACTTTTGACCGGGTCTAGTGCGGCTTAACTCCAGTGGTCGCACGAGAACCTGGGAATTTAACCTAGTACAATAGTTGGCTGTTCAGAGTGCCTGTAATGTGTTTACTTTTAGCAATGGTTGCATTTTGTCAATCCACAAATGCAAGTTACTCCCATCTGAAAACTGTCTGGAGTGTGCCTAAAGTTTCATTTTAAAAACGGTGCTTCCGTAGCAGGTGGGCAGAAGCAGCAGCGCGTAGCACACGCTTCTTGATTAGACGGGGGTTCGGACCCGTGACCACCATATATGGAGGATGTGGAAAGGTAAGGGAATAACCACCGCATATCCACGGAGCAATATGGCCTTAGTTGCTAAAGCACCTAAAAACCAAATAACAACAACACTTCAAAAACACTCAAAAACCTGGTCATGCTCCTCCCACCCCCCCTTACGATGATACCTGGATATGATAATGTCTCGTTCTAACTTTTTAGAATTTTTGAATAGTATGATGTCATAATCATACTTACTGCAGCAACAATACAAGTATTTGTCATATGACTGCAACAATACAAATATCTGTCAACAGTTTCTTTTTCCATTTCATTCCATTGTTAAGTGCTCCTAACAACTGCATATGTCATTTCAACTATAAGATCGGGTACGCTGTTTTCCAGAGACATTTAGATACGTTGCAATTGCAAGTATACATCTCTTTAGTTATCATAAATCCATTGTAACGTGTCTTCCAGAAATTAGGGAAACTTGTGATGATCAATAAACTATTTTCAATACAAAAGCTCTTTTATTTCATAATCAATACATACAAATCAAAATACCTAAAAGAAATGCAAAGAATGTTTCACATAAAACCATCTACTGCACGTACTCAGCATGCCCTCCACTTTATTCTTTTTTTTTTTTTTTTTTTTTACAACTAGGGAAATATAATGGATACATTTTTTCATGATAAAATTTTAATGTTGCTAATAAAATATAACATGAAATATTTCCCATTTCACAAATAACATAAAAACTACCACAAAACATTCTACAATATAAAAACAAATATTACATAAATGCATACTATTTTAGAAAGGGTACACAAAAATCACAGATTACATTAAAAAAATATATTTACTTCTTTATTAATATTTGTTGTCGATCTTCTGCTTTGCTCAATAGCTGAGCGATGATTACGGAGGAAAGATTTGATGTAATGATCTGGATCAAATTGAAGCAATGGTTTTCCATTTAGATGCATGGTCATCATATCTTCAATGTGTTTAATTGTCAAAGAAGTTCTTTTTATTATTACAATATTATTCATTATGCTGAAAGCTCACTCAGCTTGAGCACTGCTAATTGTAACGGTTTCAAGGATATTTCTGGCTTTTTTTTTTAATTGAAAAGGGAATTTCACTCGATTTTAAAGATAAACTGTCTTTGACAAAATCTCGAAAATTATTAATTTTTATTTCATATTTTATTAGAAAACTTAGATTTCTTATTCATTTTTTGTGCCGTGGCTCTCATTCCTCTTACCATGGAGACGAAAGTTCTTCCATATTCCACAATTCTGACTAACATATTTTTAAAATTTCTTTCAATTCCTCATTGTCAGTGATATCATTATTTTCTTTATTTAATTTAAAATTACCCTGTTACATTAATAACCGATCCTTAAGGATAAAACAATGCAGTTTAATAACTTTCCACAAGGCAATTTTTTAAATGTTCTTACTTCCAATTTCCAACCCTTCAAATTTTTTCAACTTCAACATGCTCTCAATTTTAGCTTCATAATTTTCTTCAGAATTTTTAAAATCAGAAATAGCATTGATAGTTCAAATAATTAATTTATCTGCTTTTACTATAGTGATGCTGCGACTTTCTAAAGATTCTGAAAGGTAAGAGAAGTCTAGCAGAATATCGATCTTTAGTATTGTTAGCTATATTGTTAAGAAATTCCAGATTTAAAAGTCTGTTTAATAATCCTGAATATTAACTTCTGATCCAAAATGTTTGCACAAAGCATGATAATACCTCCAAATCGCAATTGCAGTCTGCAAGATGTCCACTGTGGTCCGAACACAGAACCAACCTTTATAATTTCCACATCAAGTTCTTTAGCAATCATCCTTAAACCACACTGGTTTTTTGGAGATTGGTGTTATAATGCATACAATTTTTTTTTTTTTTTTTTTTAAATTAATGCCTGTATGCCATTATATTTTGGAACATTTTCTTCACTGAAGGCATTGATGCAGTTCCAAAATCTGCCAACATTTCATCTTTGGAATTTATTTAATATCTTAGTTGCCTTCACCCCCCCCCCCACCCAAATGTCGCCACTGTCACTTTGAATACTGTGCAAAATGTCAGAATCCTTGTGGATATTCAACTACTGTGACCATGTAAACATAGGAGAAATTTACTGAAAGGCACTCACTTCTGCGAAAAGCAGATGACTGTTTGCCGGAGTAAAGTAACCACAATGCAGGTTGACCAGAGGCTATTATCTGTGTTGGGAATACGCCTTAATCTTCTGATTGGCTATGGAAAGCATATTGACTAGCACGACTTCTTGGTAGGTTGGGGCAGACGGGCACCACTAACATTGCGGAATGGTAATTCCTTTAACCCTGAATTCGTGCTTTTTGACTAAACTGCCTAAAGGACAGAAGTGGGAACAATCAGTACAAAGTTAAGTTGTTTGTAATCAGTTCGTTATATGAAAATTTTCTTCGTTCTACGGAAACTATTTTAAATGTAATTACCAAGGGGAATTCAAAAAAATTCGCTATAAAGAAGTTTGTTTAAACAAAGGTCCAACTGTAATTAAATCAAAAATGAAGCAATTTTAAAATTCATAACTGATCAATTGCACCATTAACCGTAGTTCCGGATCCGAATACTGAATAATTGAATTCAGGATTTCATTTGTAAAATGAACGTCATTTCAACAATGGGCTCTCATGAGCCCATTTTTGAAATGATGCTTACCACTGGCCAACACCATTCCAAAGTCATCCTCACAAACTAAAAAATTAAAATTCAGCAAGCATAATCTTCAAAAAGAAGATTATACTTGCTGAAGTTCTCTTACCTTTTCTTCTAGCAAATACTAAACTACATAAATAAAGAACATACGAAACTTTAAAACGAGTATACAGCTTTAATAATACTCTATAGGCTGTGCAATTCACAATAAGCAAAATCCTAGCCATAATGCAAAGAGCTCATGGTTTAATCAGTGTGTCACTATCAAACAGTGATTCATGTGCCTTTCTTTTTACAGCATTCATTTATTGACTGAAACTGAATGGAAGCATAGCTGTGTCAAGGCGTAAAAATTGCTGTTCATTTTGAAACAATATGCATTCTGGCAGTAAATGTGTTAAAAAAGGTCAATTTCTTTTCTTTTATTAGTCCTAAACATTTGACATGCAGTTTTTCAGGGGTGAGCTGTCCATGTAATTTTGATTCTGGAACCAGTGATGATTCCATTTGCTGAAAAATGTGCACACAGTTTCTGATGTTGAAAGTCAGCATCCATTATTTAATGCCCATGTGTTGATATTCTTGATAGCAATCTGCAGTTCCCTTTACTATCAAGTTGTGTGAATGGCAGGTGATACTGAAGTTGTCTATGTACAAAGCATTGGACACTGTGGGTTTCTTTTGGTACATGGTCTACTATGGAAAAATTGCACCTGTTCTTCCTGTGGTCAGCCATACTGGAGGCCGTTGTTACCGTCATGCTGTTTCATCGCTCCGTGATTTTTGGATAATTATGCGGTTTAAGTGCTTTTTGTTTCAGTGAAGTGTATCCAGCAAAACTTTAACTACAGCGGACTCCCTACGTGAGGAATCTTTGTGTATTTACTGGGTATTTTGCAAGTTACCAGCGTTTATTATCTGTATCCTTTGTTTCAATAGCCCTCGGTCGTTGTCGGTCAGTGCGGTCGCATTTCTACTGTGCTCCGAGAGTGGACGCGTGGGTGGCGTCCCTCCAGGTCAGTTGCATGAATTTGGTGCGCTGATATTTTGTGTCTTCAAAGTGGTTGAAAGTCTTCTCTTCGGGTTAAAATTGTGCCCATCGAGTTCTCTAGGTGTTGGCGAGTCTGTTGATAGTTTATTTGTGCCCAACTTCTAAGGCATTTCGAAAATATGGGTAATTTTAACTTCGGGCTGTGCATCGTTGCTTTCAACAGGACACAGCGCTGAAATGCCACATAGGTTTGGCTGTTGTAGATCATCTTGATATTGCTTATTTTAAAACCTGAGTGGTGCAGTGAACTATTCCTCAATAGTAATAGTGATTCATTTTATTATTTAGATGATTGGCTCACTACAAACTAGTCTCTGCGTAGCTGTAAATTTAGTGTCCTATAATTATGTACCTATGGAGGCAGCCATTGCTTCTCCCCCGTGGTAGTAAATAAAGCCTCTGTTTGCCATCGTTGATCACGTGACCACCACGACTGTCTCTGATTGGTGACACCGGCTTTGATGCAGTAAGCCACTTTATTACTAACTCTAATCTCAAATAACAATTGGATACAATATTGTTGTGATCTAACTAATGGCATCATAAATACAATAATTATAGCATAAATATCTCAAATGATATATAATTGGAATGAGCTGTATTATTGTCTATTGAAGATGCATTAAGAGTTGTCTAACTTATGTATAATTACTGTATATCTCAATAACTTTAGTAATTATGTCTGACGAAAATTGCTCATCTTCCATGCCAGGGGACTTGACCGTTGCCCTGGAACTGGCGGAGGCTGGACTAGCCGATCTCCAGGACCCTTCTATCAATATTGTTGATATTTTAGGACATTTTCCCCCACTTTCTTAAGAATGGGACTAAGGTTACCCATTCCATGATTGCCGAGGTTGGCAAAGTATGGAATTCCATGGAACGCATGTTACTTGAACTAACCATTGAGAATGGAAAGCTAAAAACTGAAATTGCATATAAAACATTGCCTGCTCAAATTTCAGCAGCTAGCTATGCTGGTGTAGCTGCTTATGGTGTAGGCAAACAGGTTAATGTGAGTGCGATCCCCTCTGGGACACAAACCAGACACGCGGTATTAGTGCGTGCTGATGACAAAAGTGAACTCAAAACAAGTGACGAGATAAAACAAATGGTGACAAAGGAGTTTTAATCAGAATTGAAGAGAATTAAGATAAAATCAATAAGAAAGGCTAGAGATAGAGGTATTGTAATTGAGGCTGCCTCTAACAATGATCTTGAGAAACTCAAGAAGTGTAGTAAGTTTAAGGATCACAATTTAAATGTGGACCTTCCTAAGAAATTGAATCCCACTCTTATAATATATGACGTTAATAAAGAGATCACTGATAATGATCTTCTTGAGGATTTATACGATAAGAACCTTGCCGATTACAGTATAACTGGTGACGAATTCAAAAAATGTGTCAAGGTTAGATTTAAAATTAAGTCTAAAATTAAGAATAACTTTCATTGGGTCATTGAAACCCCTGCCAACATAAGGAAAATTCTATTGAATACTGGTAATCGTGTATACATTGGATGGGCATCACATGGAGTAAAGGATTTTATTATAGCATCACGATGCTTTGCCTCGGCTACGGGCACTCTGCACGTAATTGCCATCAAACTGAATATACTTGTGGGCACTGTGGCAATCAGGGGCACCAGATTGAGTCTTGTCCTGACAAGGCTTCTCCTGCAACTTGTCCCAACTGTAAAATGCGCAAGAAGAAAGCTGATCATTCCTACCGTGACAACGGCTGTCCTGAGTATATACGCGTGCAAGAGGTGACCAAGTCGCGTACTAACTACATTCAATCGTAATATAAATCATAATACTAGCGAACCAATTAAAGTTTTGCAATTGAACTGTCAAAGGTCGATCGCGGTCTCTAATGACTTAACTAGAATAATCTCTGACCACGATATCCAAATCTTAGCCCTTCAGGAAGTGTATTCATATAAAGGAGTTGTAAAGGGATTACCATCATCATCAAAAATTGTACAATCTAATACTGAAACTACTGGAAGTGGCAGGAACGCTGTGGCCAGGGTTTGGGCAGCCGTGGTTATAGTTGATCCAGGCATTATTGTCACAAAGATAACAAGCTTGTGCTCCACACATTCTGCCTGTGCCTGTCTGGAGGGTACGTTTGGGCAGGTGTATTTTGTTTCATTGTATTTTCAATGCTCTCAACAACATCAACAGATCGAGCCTTACCTAAACTATGTAGAGGATATTCTCCACAGATTGGCAGGTAGAAGAGTTATTATGTGTATGGATGCAAATGCTGCATCTACATTATGGAACAGTCACTTCACAGATCACAAAGGCGAGTTATTAGAGGAGTTAATCCTAACTAAGAACTTACATCTTTGGAACACCGTAGGGCATCCCCCCCCCTACTTTTGTCTCAGCATCTGGTCAATCCTTCATAGATATTACGGTGTCCAACTCTACATTTGGACAAAACATAAGAAACTGGCAAGTTAGAACTGCATGGTCAGCAAGTGACCATAACCCCATAACGTTTGAAGTTGTTATGGACTCAGGCTGTATGGCAAGAAGGAACTCAAACGATTTTCCAAGGTACAGGACTCAGGGTGCAAATTGGGAAACTTTTGAGAACAGGCTGTGCGCAGAAGCCACGGCTGATAACATTGAGAGAATTGGGCAACTGCCGGCAATGGAGCAGGTGGGAGCCGTAAACGACCTAATAAGGTTGGTCTGTGATGTCTCTCTTGCAAAGAAAAAGAGAAAACAGAATCATGTGCCCTGGTGGTCTCAGGATCTCACAAATCTGAGAAATGAACTGAAACGTGCTCGGCGTAACTATCAGTGTGCCAAGAGAAATAATAGGGCAAGGGTTGAGGTGGACCGTCTGGGTGACCTTTACAAGCTGGCCAGGCGAACCTACTTTAATCAAATTTATAGAGAAAAGAAGAATGCCTGGGAACAACTGGTTAATCTATGTGCAAAAGCCAATACTCACACTACAACTCAGCTCAGACTAACCATCACAGGAACAGTGTGGTAAGAGCATTAGTGGATAGGGCAAAATCTCATCGTAGTGCCTCAGAGGATAGAAAAATGGAGTATGAACGTGTTACAGCGGATCTTTTGAAGTGTGGCTATCCCCGGAGGATCATAGAGAAATACACTAGTGGAGGGCAGAGTAGAAGTGAGTCCTTCACGCCAATAGCCACCACATACATCCCCTACTACCTGGGTTTATCCGAACGTTTAGCTCGTATATTAAGGAATTACCAGACACGTTGTGTGCAGCTCCCAGGCAGGAAGCTGCACACAATTGTGTCACAGGTCAAGGACCCTGTCTTAAATGAAAAATATAAGTGGGGTCGTATATAGTATTAAATGCCCGGAGTGTGGGGAGTGTTATGTGGGAGAAACAAAACGGCTTCCCAGAGATCGTCTGGGGGAGCACACAAATGCGACAAGAAATGCAGACTATGGTAAATCCGCCGTAGCTGAACATTTCTGGGAGAAGCAACATCAAATCTCCCCAGACGAAGCTGTCATCACTGATCGGGCGCATAGATTTTGGGACTGCAAGTGGCTCGAGAGCTTACGAATTAGTTCTATTGAGAATAATATAAATAGAGATAGGGGCACACGCATTCATCCCCTCTTTGAGGCGGTAATCCTTGGAGGGGATGAACGTTTTTTGCCTGAAACGCTCCCGAGCCACTTCCGGTTCCGACGGGATCAGTATACATTTACGTGAGATGCACCGCGAACTTGCTGGTATTTAATGATGCACTGCAGAATAGAAGTACACTGTTGACAAAGAATGCAGAAGCCTTTGAAAGCTTCAGTTAGTATTTTAGCGCTTTTAACCTAGTATATTTTATTGTATTTTAAATTCGGTATTAGCATTACTATTAGTATTAGTAGAGGCATTTGATGCAAGAAAGCAAGCTTATGCAGCATCAGCCAAAAAAAAAAAAAAAACCACTTCCACTTTACCCCTTTGTTCATTCAAAATACCTGTCCAGCTGAGCCTTAAACTTATTTAGGCTATCAACCTCCACCACAAGGGATGGAAGTGTGTTCCACCAACCAACCACCCGCTGGCTAAAGGCAAATTTCCGCACGTCTATCCTACATCTGTCTTTCCTCAATTTGAATTTATGCCCTTTCAGGTGATTTTTCTGAGCTAGAGGAAGAATCCCATCAGCATTGAGCATGCTTAAACCATTCAAGGCTTTATACACCTCTATCAGATCACCTCGCTGGTGCCTAGTCTCCAGACACTGTAATTTGCAAAACTTAAGCCTTTCTTCGTAAGAGCACCCCTTTGTTCCATTCACTAATCTTGTTGCCCTTCTCTGTACTCGTTCCAGCAGCTCTACATCCTTCTTGAAATGAGGCCTCCAGACCTGTATACAGTACTCTAGGTGTGGCCTGACCATTGCCTTATACAATGGAATAATCACCTCCTTATCCCTGCTGGAAAAATTCCTGTATATCATTGACAATACTCCATGAGCTACTCTTGCAGCCCGTCTGCACTGCTCAGAGAACTTAATATCTGCCTGCACAACCACCCCCAAGTCCCTTTCATTCTCTACCACTGTCAGTGTAGTACCACAGAGTTGATACGTTGCTCTGGGGGTTGCTGTTTCCCATGTGTAGTACTTTACATTTGTCAATGTTAAACTTCATTTGCCACCTCTCAGCCCATCTGCCGAACCTTTCCAGATCCTGTTGCAGCAGCATAGTGTCAGTAGTGTCCTTGACAACCCTGCCAACCTTTGTATCATCTGCAAACTTGGACATTAAGCTTGATATACCATCATCAATATCATTTATAAATACAGAAAACAATAATGGACCCAACACTGAGCCCTGAGGGACTCCACTAATAACATTAGTCCACGATGAGCAGTGTCCATTGATTACCACTCTCTGTCTTCTCCCCCTCAACCACCCCTTTATCCATAGCAGCAATTTGCCTCCAATGTCACACTGCTCCAATCTGTGTAGCAGTCTTCCATGTGCAACAGTATCAAAAGCCTTTCTAAGATCCAAGTATATAATATTAAAGTTATTCCCTGCATCCAGTTCTTTTGTGACTGCATCATAGTATCCAATCAAGTTGGTCAGGCAAGACTTCCCCTTAACAAAACCATGCTGTGTCTGAGCTATAACTGAAGTCTTGTCTAAATGATCCTGCAATGCTTCTTTAACCAGTGCCTCCATTAATTTTCCTGGAACAGAAGTTTTCCAAGAACAGATTTACTGGCCCACTCTATTTCTCTGTACAGTTTCTTATTATACTCATCAGCGTCATTAGGCCTATAGCACACCCTACTCTCAATTTTGATCTCCCAATGCTTAAGTCACACCAAACTGACTCGACTGCACTGTCCAGCGATGTCGACTGGCTTCATTTCCTTGGATTTTTTAGTTTCTTAACTAATAGCATAACCCCTCCTCCCTTCCTATCCTGTCTATCCTTTCTGTAGACATTGTACTCCCCAAATTCCAGTTCTGCATTCCTTATATCTGTGTGACACCACGTCTCTGAAATCCCGACAATATCTGCCTTTGATGTTTTGAGCAATACCTCAAATTTATTTACTAAACTCCTAGCATTGGTGTACACGCAAGTACACCTGCACCTGTTTCTATTCTTAGCTACCCTAACACAACCCATGTGTTTACTTGTACCGCAATGGCGCCCAGCAGTCTCAGAAATACCATGCATCTTGTTTTTCAGGCTTCTGCTCATTCTAATAGAAGCAGTGCAAGAATCTCTTTCACCTCTGCCAGTGGCTACTGTCAATCTATTGGTCTTTGTCTCCCCCCAAGCTAGCAGTTTTCCGACCCACCTAAAACTGCCTCGATAGCATCAGCAAATATTCTTGCACCCTTTCTATTTAAGTGTATCCCATCCCTGTAGAAGCAATCTCTCCTGTTAACAAGTACAGTCCAGGCTGAAAAAAATTCTACCCCTTGAGCTTTGCACAATCTTTCCAGGGCCGAATTGATCGACAAGGCTCTCATCATATACTCCCTCCTATCGTGTCTGGGCAGAATTGCAGACACTTTCAAATTCAACCCTAATTCTCGGCTTTTGTTCAACAGTGACCTGTACTTATTAAGTAATTCTGCCGGTCTCCTACTCTTAATATTATTAGTGTTTGTATTTGTATTATCACCTTGTATATTTACTGTATATCACAGTTGTCTTATTTTAAAATTGCTATCATCAGTAATATAGTATTTTGTTTTGTTTGTAAATAAATTTATTGTAAATATTAAAATTTTAAGAATTTGGTTTTTTCATCTTTCGTTTTTACTTCAATGGTTGGTGAGAAACACTAAAAAATCATAGTATGAATATACCCAACCCCAGAGGCCTATTTGAAGAGAAGGTCTTCCTTCTGGCTGTAGGGTCATTCAGCCTAATACAGATATTTCTGGTCAAGGCAGCAACGCTGTTGCTAGAGTCTGGGCAGCTCTAGTTGTTGCTACTCCTGAAATCACAGTGACCAAGATAACTGGTCTTTGTTCTTCTCACACTGCCTGTGCTTGCTTGGAGGGTAGTTTCAGCCAAATTTTTGCAATTTCCATTTATTTCCAGTGCAGTCAGCCTAATCAGGATATTAATCCTTTTCTAAATTATACTGAAAACGTTTTACACAGGCTAGCAGGTAGAAAGGTTATTTTCATGATGGACGGTAAAGCATCCTCAACCCTTTGGAATAGTCCTATCTCGGACCAAAAGGGGGGGGGGGTTCTTGAAGAGTTCATTACAACTAAGAATCTGACTGCCTGGAACACTCCCAATCATCCTCCTACCTTCGTGTCCTCTAGGGGTCGGTCGTATATAGATATTACTTTGTCTAATTCTACCTTTGGTTCTCTCATCAGGGATTGGAAAGTGCATACTTCGTGGTCTGCGAGTGACCATGATGCTATTTCTTTCATTTTGGATTTTAGTCCATTTTCTCGAGGGTTGCATGACTCTCATGGTCTTGGGAGTCAGACTGGCTGCTTTTTGACAATAAACTTTGAGAAATATTACTACCTAAAAGATAGAAGAACTTGAAATTCTGGATGCAGATTCTCAGGCTATTGAGGTCCAAAAGTTAATTGTTGTTGTTGTTATCTGGTTTTTAGGAGCATTAGCAACTAAGGCCATATGGCTCCGGGGATATGCGGTGGTCATTCCCTGACCTTTCTGCATCCTCCGTATTTGGTGGTCACAGGCTCGGACCTTGGTCTAATCAAGAGCGTGCTACGCACTGCTGCTCCTGCCCACCTGGCTACGGAGGCACCAAAGTTAATTATGATGGTTTTTGATGCTTCTCTTCGAAAAAAGAAACGCAAGAAAACCTTTGTTCCGTGGTGGTCGGTGGGACTGATGGATCTCAAGAGAAATGTAAAGAATTTGCGAAGGGATTTTCAAAAGGCAAAGAGAGAGGTAATAGGCCCAGAGAGGAAATAGGAAGTCTGGAGCATATCTCTATGACTGCCAGGCGAACATATTTTAATACTATATATCATGAAAAGAAAAATGCCTAGGACCGCCTCGTAAATACTACTATCAATAATGATGCTTGGGGTTTACCCTACAAGTTAGTTATGGACAAGTTTCATCCGGGTGAAGTGTTCTCAACTATTACATATGGATGCATGGAGACTATTTCCTGGAGTGAGTCAATAAATGCTATATTAGATAGCTTAATACATCAGGATGTCACAGTACCTGAGGGCACTGAGCAGACAGACCTCAGAATGAAACATCTAACATAGGAAGGAGAGGTTTTTGAATGAAGAAATTAATCAAGTGATCTTTTCTATGAAAAACGGGAAATGTCCTGGCTTGGATTTGATTGAGGTTGCTGTCCTTAAACGTGTCTGGAAAGTGTGTCCGCAGGTCATTTTTAACTTGATGAATGCTTGTCTTAAAGAAGGTAGATTTCTGGTGTCGTGGAAGATTGCAAATCTGAAGTTATTGTTAAAAAACCATGGAAAACAGTCAAGCATTCCTGATTCTTACAGGCCAGTTGCTTTGTTGCCCATATTGGGCAAAGCTCTTGAAAAACTTGTCTGATTTCAAACATATTACTCTGTTAAAGGTCAATGTCCATACGCAGTTTGGCTTCACTAAAGGCAAGTCGACTGTCAATGCTATTAAGTTAACCATTGATTCTGTGTCTTCCCCTGAGTCCAAGTATATCCTCGGCCTTTTCGTGGATTTCAAAGGGGTCTTTGACACTGTTTGGTGGCAAAGCATCCAGGCGAGGTTCAGGGAGGCCGGGTCTCTTTTCCACTTTATCATGTGGTTTCCAACTATTTTTGTGATAAGAGTATTACCGTCTCTTCGGGTTTTTGCTGTCCTGTGACCAGAAGCTGCCCTCAGGGATCTGTTCTTGGCCCCGCATGCTGGAACGTGATCCTTGATGGGTGGCTTTCAGTTCAACATGAGAATATTATGAAAATTGCATACACGGACGATCTAGTTGTTCTTGTTTTAAGCCAGTCCCATCTTGAATGGAAAATAGGCCAAACTTCATTTTGGAGGATTTGAACAATTGGTGCAAAATTCACAAACTTCAAATTTCCATTCCAAAAACCAAACAGATGTTATTTAAGGGTTATCTTAACTTAAATAGACTTCCAAATGTCAGATTGAATGATCAGGCAATCAAAATTACTAGATCATATAAATATTTAGGCATTATGATAAACGATAGATTTAATTTTGTTACCCATGTTAAAGTATATCTTACAAAAAAATTAAGGCTGTTTTTGGAAAGATTATTAGAATTACAAAAAATGATTGAGGGTTCAAACCCTCAACCCTTAAGTTTTATTATAATAGGAACAAATATACTAGAATATGTTATGCATATAATAGGAGCTTCAGGTTTAATAATTGTGCTTGGATCTTCAGGTTTAATAATTGTCTAATTAAAAAACATCTAATGCAGGCTCAAAGATTCTTTCTGCTGGCTGTCTCTCATGCCTGTAGGACAGTCTCAACTGTGGCCTTACAGGTTTTGTGAGGCAGGATCCCCATACAATATAATGCTGTGTTGCAATATCTCTTGTATAATCAACGCAAAAATATCCCTGTGCAGGCAGGAGCCTATTCAGTCGATTTGAATCTTTCTGAAAAAGAAGATATTACTTGCAGGTTTATGCCTATTGTAACAGAATTCAGTAAGAAACAGCTGACCTCATTTTCTCCAGGATTATATATATCTTTTCTTTTAACAGGTCATGGAAGCTTAAATTCTAAGCTTTTTCCTCTGGTCTTTCAAACTCTCCTAACCGTTATTGCGGTGCACCAGAAACTGTGGAGTACCTGATCTTTGACTGTGTGTCTTACATTTGTAACCTTAGATATAGGTTACAAATGTATATAACTGGAGTGATATGTTTCATTTTCTTGTAAATAGAGAAAATTACATGGCATTAGTGGAGTTTGCTGATAAATTATTCAGCAGAATGAAACATATTATGCATGCCGATCTCAATGACCATGGTTAATTTTACTATATGTGTTAATCATATAATCATGTTCTGTAAGTTTTGTAATTTCTGGAAATGCTATCTACTTGAGTAAATGTATCTAATGAAATTACATTGATAAAATGTGTAAACCATGGAAATATTTAGCATGTATAAATATTTATACTGTCGACTTTTGGATTCGAGATTGGAATCCTTGATAGGGTTTTATTGCTTGTGATCGGTTGATCAAGGCATGTTTAAGTTGTGAACTAAATTTTGACCCAATTGTAAATAGGTTAAATAATAGACTTTACCTAGTGATGGTTCCTGACTGGGTTTGGATGAAATTAATTAAACGTTTGTCTTGAGTTGTTGAGATTCTGATAGAAAGTGCATGTTAACTGACAATAAATATCAAAGTTGCAAACTCTACAACTTGTTTTGAATTGTATATCATGGCCATTGGCAATAAAAACCTAGTTGTGTTTAAAAGAACTGTTTTGTTGAATTGATTCTGCCCTGGTTGAATTTGATTTGTCAGGATGGAAACATCTGTTGGCCAAGGACATTTGGTTTAATAGCATATACTATAAGGTTTTCATTTTGTTATTGGTGAACTGGCTGGATTGGAACTGTTACTGTATGTCCGATCTTGTGGTTTTTTTTTTTTTTACTCCATAGTTGTTGTTATCCAGGCATTGGTGATACAATTACTGTCTCTGATTTGTTGAATTACTTACTGGCAAGAGCTGTAGTTGTGTGTTTCTTTCTCCTAAAGATTATTAATTATTAGTTGTCTAACAAACTAATGTATTGAACTGAGCCTTTTTTGGAATGTGGGCTTGTGTGGACTCACTTGCACCTTGTAATATTGGAAGTCTTGACTGTTGAGGGTTGAACTTCCCATAGTATTTTGGGCCTCTGGTTTGGTGACCCAGTACTTATGTTGTTAGTGCTTGGCAGGATAATCTCCTGAAATGTAGAGTTGGTGATTGACTGGCCCTTCATTGGCTGTAAAGTGTATATATGTTCAAGAAGTTATTGTGGTCTCCCTCTGAATTTAGAGGATAGACATTGTGGAGTTAATATGTTGGCTACACAGTGATATGTCATTTTTTTTTTGTGATTTGTAGTTATATTAATTAGGTAATTGTTTTCTGGATGTTTATTATAAATAGTTAAATTATTGTAAATAAGTGATTTTTTTTGTCCCTTAACAATTGTTTGGCCAATGTATTATGTAAATGGGAGATGTCCTTTTGGAAACTGTTTGTTTTGTTTGTTTAGAAATTTATTGGGTGCATCAGCAACTATGACCATAGTGTGCCATACATATGATAATTATGCATGCCATTTCTTCTCAAATAGAGAAAATGGAAAAAAGGAACCAGAAAGTGATTTTTTTTTTTTTTTTTTTTAGCTAACTAAAGGAGGTGATATACTTTAATCATCTTGAGAAAGTTATATATGCTTGAGACATTTGTTTCATTGTTTAAAATTGAGGTAAGTGTAGGATCTTTTGCTGTGGCTGAAGTGCAAAGATTCTGGCGTTCTCTTGTATATTTTGTGCATTCAACCAGAATGTGTTTCACTTAGAGCATTGTATTACAGTGATGACATTGAGGGGGTATTTCTCCTCTTAAAAGATAACCATGAGTGATATTTGTGTGATCTATTCGCAGACCAGCCAATATTACCTCCTGATGTCGGATTGAACTAAAGCTGGAAGGCCATCGCTCAAGGTTTGGCTTGATACTTCAAAGTTTATTATTAGGTTGATTTTCCCATGATAACTGCCATTGGCACATGCATTTTTCCTGGATTATTGGTTCGATAGTCTTGATGAGGCACTTGTTCTCGGGTGGTAGGTGAGCTAATTTGGGCAGCATTGTCCGCTAGTTCATTTCCAGGAATTGTCATATGTCCTGGGACCCAGCAGAAGTGTATGTTTTTTCCAAGTTCTGATAAGGTATGTAAAGAGTTGACTATTCTTTTCACGACTGGGTGGGTGATGTTCATGGTGTTTTTTAGTGCTTGAAGTGCACTTAAAGAATCTGTGAAAATTATGCTGTTAATATCAGAGGACTCAATATGATTCAGTGCAACCTGAATTGCTATTAGTTTGGTGGAAAATATACTGAACTCACATGATAACTGATAAGCTAATGTGATGTTTGGAAAAACTGCGGCGATTCCAACGTGGACATCATTCTTTGATCCATCAGTATGTACTACGGAAAAGCTGGGAAACTGGTCCCCTACTGCATGGTATAGTTGCAAGAAGTTTTCTCTATGTAATGTAGATTTATTTGGAAATTATTCTTGCTTTTGTGGAGAGACTTTAAACTGTCCTTGTTTCTTCTCCTCCTGAGTTGGGAGGGACTGGAATGATTTTGGTTGCGGATATGTATTCTAATTTTGTTTTATTGTTTCTCGCTATACTTGTGGGTGGGTATTGCTAACTCTTTGCTAGTATTGAATTGTAATGGGCTTAAAACTTAACTTAGCTTTTGTCTACATATGGTTTTCTTTGTTTCCCGTTTACGTAATTATGATTCGGGAAATAGAATTGGTTCGTTAAGTCTCCCAACTTGTGTTGTGGGATGGTCAAAAGCTAGAGCCAATGTACATATTGTTGTTATTGTTTATGGTTGACTGATATTTGGTCTTAAGTTTAGATTAAGTATCTGTTCACTAGTCTTTCTTAAATCTGTTATACTTTCTTACTCTATGTTACTCATTCTTCTAGGGGATGTCTTTTTCTTCTTCCCCTATTTTATCTCTATTTCCCCTTCTCCCCCCTGCTCCCATACTTCTCATTCTATTACTCATTTTCCTTTTCATAAAATACCCGAATACTTTGTATTATTTACTTTCTCTACTCTCATCTCTTCTATTTCAGGGTTAGTTAGTTAGTTAGTTAATTAGTTTTTAGGAGCATTAGCAACTAAGGCCATATTGCTCCAGGGATATGCGGTGGTCATTCCTTGACCTTTCCGCATCCTCCGTATTTGGTGGTGACGGGCTCGAACCCCGGTCTAATCAAGAAGCGTGTGCTACGCACTGCTGCTCCTTCCCACCTGGCTACGGAGGCGCCTCTATTTCAGGGGATATCTATTTCTTCTTCCCCTTATCTTCTATCTAACTTTCACTTCCCTTCCAATTCCCATACTTCTCATTCTTATATCCACTTCCTTTCCCAAAACACCTTGGGGCTCCCTGCGAAGTCGCCAGCTGCCAGCACTCAACACTACATAACACACCTACATATATACACTTGTCGGCCTTGGCCTTTTGCCTTTTCAGATGTACAATGGTATATAAGGGAAACCCTGGTGACCGCAATTAAAACAAACACACCTTCATACCTTGTTCTTCCTGCAGAGCAGGAATGAATAGATTATGGTCTAGAAGTACCTATATATATTAATCAGTTTTAAATATTTATACATTGGATTTATCTCCAATAACATTACTGAGCTGAAGAACATCCTTCCAACTCCTCCTAGGAGGAGTTGGAAGGATGTTCTTCAGCTCAGTAATGTTCTTGGATGTTCTTTCAGTAATGTTTGGATGTTCTTCAGCTCAGTAATGTTCTGCATCCTTCCAACTCCTCCTAGGAGGAGTTGGAAGGATGCAGATCTGGCAGACCGATATTGCATGCATTAAATAAAAAATAGGTTGTACAGTTAGTGCTGAACTGTAGTGAAAGCAAAGTGGCGGGATCATCTCCTAGCAATATAAAGAGACGAGTATGACCAAAATGTGCTCTGGCCAGCACAATTATTTCATTTCCGTTTGATAGGAAGATGGATTTCCACAGATAAGGATTCTTCTTCTTCTTTATGTTTTGTAACTTGGTATATATTTATTTATGCCAAATACCTTTCAACTTTTCAATGAATATACTTGCAAAGCATATGGTTGATTTTTAATCTGTATAAGGAATCTGGAAGTGATTACTGTCATAGAGGTTTCTTGCTGCTTTATCAGCATGCTGATTTCCTGGTATTCCAGTGTGCCCAGGGAACCAATAGAACTGGTCAATCTGTTTATTGTTATCGATTTGCAATATTTGAGATCTTATTTGTTTCAGGAATGGATGTGAAGAGTGGAAATTACCACTGCATTCAAAGAGTGTACAGATTATTGTCATTGGAACCATAACCAAAACAGTCACCGACCTATGATTTCTGTAGAATTAACACAAATTAATTCATTTCATCACACAACCTTTAGCTTTAAAATATTATCATTTAGATATATTTACTCACATGTCACTTTTCACAGTATAGTTAGGTGACCTATGAGATTCTGGAGCTGTCCACCTAGTGTAATCTATTTTCTGAAATTAAAACAATATACTAATGTTACTCTACATTTTCACTCAAATATAAACATATGTTCACAAGGAGTTACAAGGAAAAATAGGGTTAGATGCTGACCAACCCAAGATTGAACACACATTTGTAACCAAAACATTATTACCAAACACAATAAAAAATCAAAATAAAATACTTACGTATTGTATTACAATTATTACGTAATAAGACTTTGCTATTGCTTTTATCATAATCAAACTTGTTCTTTGTTTGATCTTCTATCCACACAGATGACAGGGATTCCATCTCTACCAATTTTTAGATCTGTGTTGATCTAAGATTTTGTTACACTTTGAGTAGTTCCTGCTATAAAGGTTGCTTATATTTTTTTCTGCATTCTTTCTAATTGTTCTTGGAATTGCCTCATTTGGCCTGTGTACACACAATATCACATGATATTGTGCGTGTAACAGGCCAAATGAGGTGGACTGGTCCACAGGCCTTACCGGGGAAACCCCAGTGGGCCAGAAGCCGATGGAGGTCAGTGTGATTTTGGCCATAAATACTAGTATGAGGCCGCTCCAAGTTTTTCCCAGTAAGAATTTTGTCTATTGATATTTGATTTTCGTTTTCTCTCTGAATTTGTAATACCTTTACCAGGACTCTTGCTTTTCACACTTTTTTTCAATCATTTTACTCATTTTTAAGGAATAAAGCACAATTACAGTAAAAAAGGGCAAAAACGAGGAGGTACGCTTGATACACAAAGCTGCGCATGTCTAGCAACTGAATAAACAACACAATAAAAGCAGAAACACACTAGCATTAGCAGAGGCATATGATGCAAGAAGCAAGCTTATATACCCCAGAGCAACGTATCAACTCTGTGGTACTACACTGACAGTGGTAGAGAATGAAAGGGACTTGGGGGTGGTTGTGCAGGCAGATATGAAGTTCTCTGAGCAGTGCAGACGGGCTGCAAGAGTAGCTCATGGAGTATTGTCAATGATATATAGGAATTTTTCCAGCAGGGATAAGGAGGTGATTATTCCCTTGTATAAGGCAATGGTCAGGCCACACCTAGAGTACTGTATACAGGTCTGGAGGCCTCATTTCAAGAAGGATGTAGAGCTGCTGGAACGAGTACAGAGAAGGGCAACAAGATTAGTGAATGGAACAAAGGGGTGCTCTTACCAAGAAAGGTTTAAGTTTTGCAAATTACAGTGTCTGGAGACTAGGCACCAGCGAGGTGATCTGATAGAGGTGTATAAAGCCTTGAATGGTTTGAGCATGCTCAATGCTGATGGGATTCTTCCTCTAGCTCAGAATAATCACCTGAGAGGGCATAAATTCAAATTGAGGAAAGACAGATGTAGGATAGACGTGCGGAAATTTGCCTTTAGCCAGCGGGTGGTTTGGTGGTACAGACTTCCATCCCTTGTCGTGGAGGTTGATAGCCTAAATAAGATTACGGCTCAGCTGGACAGGTATTTTGAACGAACAGAGGGGTGAAGTGGAAGTGGGGTTTTTTTTTTTTTTTTGGATGATGCTGCATAAGCTTGCTTTCTTGCATCAAATGCCTCTACTAATGCTAATATAGCATCACACGGTGGAAAAAAAAAACATTTCACCCATCCATTTGCTCCAAATGTTTCTCTAGTTCTACCTTGAATTTATTTAAGTTGTCAACTTCTACAATGGCAGATGGAAGTTTGTTCCAGCGATCAACCACCCGTTGGCTAAAGGCAAACTTCCACCCATCTATTCTACAAATGTCTTTCCTCAATTTGAATTTATGTTCCCTCAGGTGATTAATCTGTGAAACAGGAAGAATTCCATCAGCATTGGGCATACTCAAACCATTCAAGGCCTTATACACTTCAATCAGATCATCTCGCAGGTGTCTAGTCCCCAGACACTGTAATTTGCAAAACTTAAACCTTTCTTCGCAAGAGCAACCCTTTGTTCCATTCACTAATCTTGTTTCCCTTCTCTGTACATGTTCCAGCAGCTTTACATCCTTCCTAAAATGAGGCCTCCAGACCTTTATACAGTACTCAATGTGTGGCCTGACCATTGCCTTATACAAGGGGATAATCACCTCCTTTTCCCTTCTAGAAAAATTTCTGTATATCATTGACAAGACCCCAAATGAGCTACTCTTGCAGACCATCTGCTCTGCTCAGAAAACTTCACAACTGACTTCAAAATTATCCCAGGTCCTTTTCATTCTCTACCACACTCAGCATAGTACCACACAGTTGATACATTACTCTGGGGTTACTGCTACCCATACACAGTACTTTATATTAGCATTAGCAAAGGGCACATGATGCAAGAAAGCAAGCTTATATAGCATCAGCCAAAAAAAAAAAAAAAAACACACACACACACACACCCCCACCCCTTTCTAATTCACCCATCCACTCGCTCCATATGTTTGTCTAGTTCTGCCTTGAATCTGTTTAAGCTATCAACTTTTACAACGACAGATGGCAGTTTGTTCTAGCAATCACCCACCCACTGGCTAAAGGCAACTTCCACACATCTATCCTACAACTGTCTTTCTTCAATTTGAATTTATGCTCTCTCAGGCAATTATTCTGAGCAAGAGGAAGAATCCCATCAGCATTGAGAATGCTCAAATATTGAGGTGTATAAAGCCATTCAAGGCTTTATACACCTCAATCAGATCAACTCACAGGTGCTTAGTCTCCAGACACTGTAAATTGCAAAACTTAAGCCTTTCTTCGCAACGTCAGCAACCCTTTGTTCCAATCACTTAATCTTGTTGCCCTTCTCTGTACTCGTTTCAACAGCTCTACATCCTTCTTAAAATGAGGCCTCCAGACCTTTATACAGAGGATAATCATCTACTTATCCCTGTAAGAAAAATGAGCAGTGCAGACCGTCTGCACTGCTCATAAAACTTCATATCTGCCTGCACAATTACTCCTAGGTCCTTTTCACTCTCTACCACTGCCAGTGTAGTACTGCACAGTTGATACGTTACTCTGGTGTTACTCTTTCTCATATGCAGTACTTTACATTTATCAATGTTAAAAACTTCAGTTGCCACCTCTCAGCCCATCTGCTCAACGTTTATAGATCATGTTGCAGCAGCGTACTGTCATTAGTGTAATAACAACTCTGCTGACCTTCATACTGTCTGCAAACTTCGACATTAAGTCTGATATATACCATCAATATCATTAATAAATACAGAAAACAACAATGGATTTAATACTGAACCCCAGGGGGACTCTCCACTAACAACATTAGTCCACGAAAAGCAATGCCCATTGATTACCACTCTGTCTTCTTCCATTCAACAATTCCTTTATCAACACAGCAATTTGCCTCAAATGCCACAGTACTCCAATTTGTGCAGCAGTCTTCCATGTGCAACAGTTCCAAAAGTCTTTGTGAGATCCAAGTATCCCACTATTACCACATCACACTAACTTACATTTTACTAAAGCACATTTCTGGAGGTCACTAACATAAAACAATAAAAACAATTTCCAGTTGCATTCCTGCTAGTGAAATATGTTATAAATGGGTAGTAAACTCGATATAATTGTATTTGCGATAATACCGATAGTTGGAATTGTGGGTTTTTACGTTATTATGATGAAATTTTTTTCCTGTTCTCTGACATCTTCAATCATATAAAAAACATAAATACACTTTCAGAATCTCTTCATTCCTATTATGTTGTGTTCAGTTGGGGTGATTCCCGCATTCGACTGCCATTTCTTGTAAACACAAAGACAAACTGCGCATAAGCGAATTCAGTTTGTGTTATATACAACATCATTCGCCTATTTAGAGATCTTATATGATCGAATTTGTGTAGTGTAAACACGTTTTATACAAAAACTGACTGTACACAGAAAAACAGAACGGGCCATTAAATTAGAATGTCTCATAATGGAGGATTTTAACTTTTGAGACACTGACTGAAGCTTGTGAGTTGATTACTCACACAGTAGAAGAGCATATAAGATAACTCTAAGCAGGAGGGGAAAAAAGATGTTTATGGGCCAAAACAAAAAATAGGAGAGAGAGAGATATTATGTTGAAGAGATATACATGGTTCATTCACTTCAACATGGCTTAGGAGGCTTGTGACAGGTTATGAATGAAATATGAAATGCATCAGTGAAAATGAAGATGGTCTGATGATGGATTGGTTCTAGCCAAAGTGCACTATCTCTAGAGGTGAGGTGATCCCTTACACCCGAACCCCCTGTGAGACACCACTAACACCTGGCAAGATTCTGTTCTGAACATCCTGGATACCACCCCTTCAAGAAGCTGGATGATCAGAACACCCCAGGGCACCTCCGTAGCCAGGTGGGCAGGAGCAGCAGTGCGTAGCATACGCTTCTTGATCAGATCGTGGTTCGATCCCGTGACCACCAAATACGGAGTATGCGGAAAGGTCAGGGAATGACCACCACATATCCCCGGAACAATATGGCCTTAGTTGCTAATGCTCCTAAAAAAAAAAAAAAAAAAAACACAACACTCCAGAGCAAATCCATGCAACTCTGTCACAACAATGACAATTACCACTCGGCACAGACTGAGAAACCCTTCACAGAAACAGAATTAGCAAATGCAATAGCCGAACTGAAAAATAAAAAAGACACCCAGATTAGATATGCCAGAACCCAAAATTGTTAAAAAAGTGGCATAGTACACTCTGAACCTCTCGCTTGACCTGTTTAATCACTGCCTGCACAATGGATGCTTTCCTATAGAGTGAAAAACAGCAAGCATAAAGCTAATACTAAAAAACCCAACAACTAAAAAAACAACAAGATCTTCTGGAGTTCTACCACCCTACTGCTCTCCTCTCTATTCTGAGTAAAGTCTATGAGAAGCTCTTCAGGCAGAGAATAGATATACACTACAATGCCGTCCATCTACCTGCCAAAAATCAATTTCAGACCGGGCAAATCAATAACAGACATGCTTGAAAGCATTGCCAAAGTGGTTCAAAACTGCAATCTCAAGTAATCTACTGGTTATATCATTGTAGGGTATTCGACACCCTGTGGTGGCTGAGCGTCCTCTGCAGGCTCATATGTGCAAATCTCCCTGACAACCTATACAGTGTCATCTCAAGTTATCTCACAAACAGAGCTATCATAGTCCTGGCACCCTTCTGCATGGTGGGCAAGCAGGTTTACTGGGACTGTCCGCAAGGATCAGTTCTTGGACCCCTGCCTCAATCAATTTCTAAACCTGGACTCTTGCCTAAGTCGGTGACCTCACCCTGATCCTTGCCGCAAATTCTCGGGCACAACTGGAAATTACAGCAAATCAGACCCTTACAACCCTTCAGGACTGGGCACATAAGTACCGCCTTACTATATCACTGGCCAAAACGCAGTCCATCTCAATCCCAGGAGACCACCGCAAATTGAAATATAGGGCACGGCCATCAAACTCAACATCCAACTTAAATACCTCGGTGTGATCCTTAACAAGAACCTGACATACCTTCCTCACTTAAATTACCTACAGCGGAAAATCAGGAAATATGCTATGATGGTTGTCAGGGTGACTGACTGGGGACTGAAAAAACGTACTCTGGCATTATTTTAACAAAGCAGTTTTTTATCCCTGCTGTCCTATGCTTCAGGTGTATGGTACCACAAGTCATCCATAGTAGTCAACCGACACAAGCTGGACGCTATCCAATGCTCAATACTCTTCACCATATGTGCCTGCAATATTATCAGCAAGCCTGCACTTTAAGTTCTGGCGGGCACCCTTCCCCTTGAGCTGGAGGGCACTGGAATACTCTTCCAGCTTAGCATAGCAGAAACCTGCAACATATCAGAATTATACCATGGACCTCTTGAGCAACTATTGTGCTGAAAAAATATATCTGACAACTCATCTAAAGCAAAGCTGGCAAACAAGGTGGGCTCTGTCAACCAAAGGAGAGGTTACCCGAAATTCATCCAAGATGCCCATAAAGTCTACCCAAAATCACCTACCTGGTTCTCCCCGAGATTATTCACCACATATCTTATCACTGTATATGGCGCCATCAGAAGTAAGCTTATCCTCTTGGGTATAGCAAATAATCCACTGTGCACCTGTGCCACCCAAGGGACCTGGAACCACCTGCTACATGACTGTGACCTATATGATGACCTCAGAGGCAACTTCATTACTCGGCTTCAACTCATTCCGTAGAATCAGGAACACCTTCTCTTAGAAGACAACCAGACTTAATCATGCATTCTCCAAGTTTGCATAGGAACTATTCACCAGGTGAAAGACCATCCCACCTCTGCCTGATCAAATCTAAAACAACTCTGTACCGTTAACTGGGACAAACTGATTGATTGATCTGAAGGCACATTAGTGTGCTGATGGGTAGGACAGAAGCACAGGGCCAGTGTCTTTAGACCCAGTGACCTCTAAATAGACTCCGCTGGACTCTTCCGCTTAGACTCACTCCATATGACAGAACTCCCATTAGATGCAGAACCAAACATCATTGACAAATGACTCAATCAGACTTGAAAACAAATTCACTGGACGGGATTCCACCTATGGACAAATTCCCACCTGAATTTTTCTACCTAAACTTCAACTGGATGGATGACTAAATACCACTGACAAATGACTACTTAACTCGATAATATTTCACCGGACGGGATTCCTCCCATGTACAAATTTCAACTGCCGGGGTTCATCAGTTCCACTGTCTGGAATGTGGACTAGGCTCCAAACCAACCATGTCTGACACACAACTGGTACGACCTCACTTCTTGGATGGGACCTGGCTGTCCCGGGAACTACGCCACTATGATTGGACATGTAGATGTCAAGGATGGAATGTGATCCCAGGAATGACTACTGATCTGATAAAGCAGCTCTACACTGAATGTATGCCTCATTGGCGATCTGGGCTGGTGCCCTTGCACAGTTCCCTTTCACTCAAGTTTCCTGGTGTGAGAGGGAGGTAACAGCCCTCCTGTCTCCTCCTCCTCCTCCTCCTCCCCCCCTCCTTGCCATCCCCTCTTCCTTCTGGTGGGGCATGGGCATGCCCACTGACTACCTCGGGTCGTCTTCTCTATCGTCCACATCTGTCTTTCTCCCATCCCAGTCTTCAGTCCCCCCCCATGCTGTCTGTGCACTAGCATATGCCCTACATGTTCGAATTTAATTTTGACAAAATTCAACCTTGCTCATCATATTTGGTTTTTCCAACTCTAGTGTTATCTCCCTTTGTTTTTACATAGGCCCTAGCCACTGAAATCTCAGGAAACTAGGTGGCTGGGCCTGTCAGAGTAAAAAGTTTTAAACTACTGGCTACTTGGTCTGCCTCCACAAGTGGCCAGATGAACAATGATACACAACACTACACATATACAAAATCCATACACATTTAAATCTCTGGCCTTCCCAGCGAACTGGTACACCTACAATGAAAGCAACATGGAGCTGGGGAAAACCCCTGGTGCTGTTTCACACTAAACACACTTTACACTTATCTCTAGAATAAGAAGATTGCCAATCTAGACGTTATTCTGTGTAGCCACGCTTTCAGCTCTTCAGTTTCTAATAAATAAGATGTGTCTAAAGTGCCTACAACTTCAAGATGTGTTCTCACAGCAGGAGTTTCATCAGAGAATTTGGTTGGTGAGAAAATCTTTTCTGTTTACTGGGTTTACAGTAAGAATTCTTCTTTATTTTATTTAATGCTATTGCTCACCACAGCGCCATTGACATAGCATTAAAGAGAACAGCTACCTATAATCTAAACTGTTCACAACTAATTCTCACTATTCACTGGGTAGGGGCATTCTCCCTTGTGCCTTCCTGGGCTGCAAGAGTGCCCCAAGAAATTGTGAATGATTTTGTGCATTCCCCCTTACCATAAACTTTCAATGGTAGAAGTTCATCTTCTCTCTGATGCATCTCCTGACTTTTTAAGCACCACCAATGAGTCCAGTGTCCCTGAAAATCCCCGGGGAAATTAGTCCTGTCGTTGTTGTTGGGCAGGTATTTTCTGGCTTGGGCATCCCACCCCCCCCAACGTGACCTATGGGGAGATAGTCGAATACTTTGCAGGCCTACAGCTGGACTGCTAATTCCACCACAGACTTGTGGTTCAAGTCAAATTTTAACCTCTCTTACACCTAATGCAAGGGATCCTGATAATCTGAAAACCCTCGGTTATCTGGAATTTCTCAAAAACTGCATGAATTCAGGTCAGACAGAAGGAAAATCAACCATAATAGACATGGATGCTATAGACACCATCATCTACAAGCACATTAGTACTGCACAGCAAGAGCAGAAGCTCATCCACGCTTTATTGCTCTTGCAGTAGAAAATATTACTTTTCGATCCTTAGCCGCACCCTCCCATCTGAAAAGTCAGACATAGGAAGGCATGTTACCACTCCTGCCCTGTGGAGGCAGATCTTTCCTATCTGAACTTTAACTCTCCTTTTTAAACTTTTAACTTAAAGCATTTGAATTGCCTAATGTGAGTTTATAGAGTTGAAAGTTTTATAGTTTTTTTCCCTCTTAAAAAAAAAAAAAAAAACAACCCCTTTCAACTCGATAAACACAATATTTTTGCATATTTTAAAATTTTATAAAATTTTTGTATATTTTAAAACTTTATAATATTTTTATATACAAAACTCATAAAACTCAACATAAAACTGTAAAATTTAAAAACTACAAATTTTAAAAACTCATAAACTTCTAAAATATAAACTCTTTGCATATTTACAATTACACTTACACCACACCCTGGATATAATGCAGTAATTTACACCATGGATTTGCACATTAGCATTAATTTTTTTTTTTTTTTTTTGTTAATTGGCGGGAAACGAACCCACAACCTTTGGGTTGCCAGGCAGGCACTTTACCTACCTGCCTAGCCCAGTCGGCATTTGCATTAGTAGAGCCATATGATGCAAGAAAGCAAGCTTATGCAGCATCAGCCAAAAAAAAAAAAAAAAAGAAAAAAGAAACATGCTCCCATTTCATCCCTCTGTTCGTTCCATGTACCTGTCCAACTTCCACAACAAAGGATGGAAGTCTGTTCCACCAACCAACCACCCACTGGCTAAAGGGAAAATTCCGCACATCTATCTACATTTGTCTTCCCTCAATTTGAATTTATGCCCTCTCAAATGATTATTCTGAGCAAGAGGAAGAATTCCATCAGCATTGACCATGCTCAAACCATTCAAGGCTTTATACACCTCAATTAGATCATCTCGCAGGTGCCTAGTCTCCAGACACTGTAATCTGCAAAACTTAAGCCTTTCTTAGTAACAGCAACCCTTTGTTCCATCACTAATCTTGTTGCCCTTCTCTGTACTCATTCCAACAGCCCTACATCCTTCTTAAAATGAGGCCTCCAGTACCCAAGGTGTAGCCTGACCTTATACAAGGGGATAATCACCTCCTTATCCCTGCTAGAAAAATTCCTGTATATCATTAACAAGACACTATGAACTGTTCTTGCAGACCGTCTGCACTGCTCAGAAAACTTCATATCTGTCTGCACAATTACCCCCATAATCTGCCTTTGCTCTCATAATCTGCCTTTGCCTGTCTAATCTCCTTTGTGACTTTGTTACAGACCAGCTTATATCTATCATAGGCTTCCATGTCACCTATTAATTTATATGTATCCCATGCATTTTTCTTCTCTGCCACATGCCTCATTAGTTCATCTGACATCCATTTAGGCCTAAACCTTGAACAATATTTCTTAGTTGGTATGTAAAGCCTAGTAGCTTCCAAGATAAATATACCGCAGGTCTTAGTGCCTGACATTGCCATTTGAAAAAATTCTGAGAAAAATATTAATTCTTTTACAAACCTTGCACTGCACAGGGCTTCCCCACTCAAATGACCCAGTGTTTGCGAGAGAGGGAAAGAGCAGTGGTTCTCAGAAATCCCAGGGAACTTTACCCTCCTGCTGAGTTAAGAAGCAAATAGGATGTTTATTGAACAAAGAAAATTTGCTAATCTTCTTCAAGGTCGTTAACCACTACACCCATAGCTTGAGTTGTGCAATTTGCTTATCTCCTCTAACACAAAAGAATGCTTTTCCCGAAAATGAGTCAGATGGGAGCAGTGCATTTGAAAGATGTGAGGCTGGTTTAGCCTCTGCAGTCAGTATCAATCATCTTTCCTTGTGTAAGGGTTGTCATTGCAAAAAAAAAAAAAAAGAAAAAAAAAGGCAATCCATAATTTGAGACTTACCTGTGCTGGTTGTGATTTTTTGTGACCATTCGGTATGTATCGGTGATTTTTTAAATATTTTTGCGAGCTTTACAGCCATAGCTATCATTCATAATAACTTAAAATTAATTTCAGGGGTTATGGCAAATGTTAACAAAAGAAAGTTGTACACCATCAAGGAAAAGCTGACTGTAATCGAACAAGTAAAAAGTGGTGTCTCGAAAGCACAAATAAAACGGGAGTTGGGTATTCTGGAGGGAACAATATGAGGATGGATTACAGAAGAAGGAAGACTACGTTCCTTCTTGGATAAGTTGGACAAAACCCCATGACCAGAAAGGAAGAAATCAAGTCTCCGCAAAAATGAGACAGCGGATGATTGTTTACACATGTGGTTTGTTCAGAAATGCAGTTTAGGATTTCCACTGTCAGGTCCCATTATGAAGATGCAAGTGGAGAAGTTTTTTCAAGACTTAAAAGCTTGATGGTGGATTCTCTGTCAGTGATGGATGGCTGGCTATGGTGTTGGCAAAAATTTTGTGGCATTAGGGAAATAACAATTAGCTGTGAAGGCAAAATCATCAGATGCCAATAGTGCAAAACAATTGATTAGCGGCTTAAAATTCACGTGTGAAGGTTTCTGTGATGAGCAACTATACAATTGTGACGAGTCTGCACTGTTTTATAAAATGTTACCAACAAAATCTTTGAATTTAAAATCAGCTCCGAACAAAGCAGGATTGAAGTTAAGCGAGGATCGTGTCACTCTATTGTTTTGCTTGAATAAAACAGTAATCCATAAGCTGCCGCAATGTTTTAAATCCATCAACCGAAAACATCTCCCTGTAAAATACATTAGCAGTTCAAAAGCATGGATGACTGCAAATTTATATTTGACCTGGTTACACGAAACATTTGTACCATCAGTTCAACGCATTTGAGGAAAATACACATTGAACCAAAAGTATTACTGTTTTTAGATAACTGTCCAGCACGCCCATATGCCGACAATCTCACATCCAAACATGGAAAGATTCAGGCCATGCATTTACCAAAAAATACCACAGCATTAATCCAGCCCCTTGATGATCAAGGAATAATTTATAATTTTAAGGAGGAGAAAAATTACAGACACAAGCTACTTTTACCTTTGCTGTCCTCCAATCATGATGTTCCTGAATTTCTAAAGGTGTTAAATTTAAAGGAAGTAGCATACAAAATTGGCCTTGCTTGGGACAGTATTTTCAGAAGATACAATTCAAAACTGTTGGAGAAAAAGTGGTTTTCTGAGAACAGCTGATGGAGACAATCAAACTGTGACCGATAAAGAGCAAAACAGTGAACAAATTGCTATACATTGTGATATATGAGCAGTTAGAGATACCCTTGAGGAAAGGAACTCACAGAGAATATGGTCGATCAGTGGGTTGATATAGACAAAGAAGAATTAGTGTGTCACTTATTAACTGATGAAAACATTGTTGAAAGCATCACCAACGAGAAAAGGACGGATGGAAGTGATGGGGAAATGGAAGAACTAGAGGAGCAGCCTGTCAAAGTTTCCACAGATCAGGAAGCAGTACAAGGCTTACAGACTGACTGGGTGGTTAGAGGCACAGCAGGAGGTTGAGCAAGTAAAGATTTTGCAATTAGTCTTACAGAGTTTTTAAAGTGATCAAATAAATTCCTTGAATTTTTTATAATTATATATCTATTGATAACGTGTTTTTTGTGAAAATAAATAATTTTGGAAAAATTCATTTGTTCATACATTAGTATTAAGCCTTCCCAAGTGGATATTTTTGGTCTGCAGGTGAGATTAAAAAAAAATTAATGCACAGAATCACAGAATAGAGCATGTTAAATATCGCAGATATGGTCGGATTCACTCGTGCATATATTTGAAGTCCATTTGGAGTGAGAATCAATGAATTGGAGAAAATTTATAGGCATTGGTTATAGCACGGTTGCCTTATAATGTGGGTCACAACACCACCGAAACCCCGTGGTATAACCAGGGAGCAGTGTACATATTTACAATTACCCTAACTTTCTTTGCAAGTGAACGGCAGTTGCGGAGTCCAGGAAGGCAATATATTTCTCTTTGCGCTGAAAAAGCTCATGCCAACTATAAGAGTCCGTGCCAAGACTCTCAACAAATTCTCTTCTTATTTCATCATACCTTGGACACTTTCATAATGTGCTCCATATCCTCTGTGCCCACATCTACATAATTCATTAGATTCTACTCCAAACTGTACCAATATTTTTCTAATCACGAGCATGGTCACAAACATGCCAAGACTAGGCCAATGTTTTAATTTCATCTTATTAACTGTGTCAACTACAGGAATAAACTGATGAGTGACATGGCCCAACTCAGAACTGTCCCACTTTTGTTGCCACATGCCACATAATTCAACTTGTAACCTCTTTTTCTCCTCCTTTAAACCGAACCTACTACCATATCTATACAAGACTTCATACCCATAATTTCAATACATAAGTTTTTCTCAGTGGCATACTCTAAAAATTTCTTGGCAATTACCAAATCCATTGGTTTTTCGCAACAACTTGCAAGGAATCGTTTGATACTGTTCTACAGGCCTGCATCACTTCAAGCAGGGCAAATCTCTGTGCAGAAAGGAGACTCCTTCGAACATGGCTATTGTTCACTCTATAACCCCACATCCCACAAGCATATACTATGATCAGTATACAAACACGTGGACGCTAAAGACAAGCTTCAATAAACTCCAACGACGATCCCCAGATTTTGGAGGTACATGATGACTTTGAGGATGCCAAGCTAACACCTGCATCAAAAAAGAACAAAAAAAAAATAGTGGCCCCAAAATCTAAAAGAGAAACAAGGTTACAAAGTGAACCTAAGAACCCTCAGGACCCACCGGCTTCTCAGGCTGAGAACGAGAAATCCAACAAACAGTCAGAACTGCAACTTATTGACCCAACTCTCCCAGAGGGGAGACTGCTGGAAAAGGTTCTCATCTTAAGAAAACAGCTAGAGAGCCTGATGAAAGACACCTCCAGTTGTGTCACTACAGCACTTGGAGAACATTATTAGTCTTTAGACCAATACTCGAAACTATACTACTCGACATCCATCCCAAAGCAGAGATAAACGCAGTGAAAATGGAGGTGTACCTTGAAAGTAGGGGCACACAAATGCAACAGCATGCCTAATCATATGCCAATGTGCTGTGGAATTCCAATGCCAGTACTGTAAACAAGACCCAACCTGCAAAGCGGAAGACACTCCTTCCAGAACCACACCTCGTGGTCCTTAAACTGGCCACCCCAAACGCTCCTAAAACGAGCATGGAAATAAAAAGCACAGTTATTGCCACACTGACAAATGATTTCAAAAATAACCGTATAAAGTCAATTAGGAACACTCACAACATGGCTGGCATTAGAGATACTGAGTCCAAGGATGGCACAGACAAGATTCCTACCCTTGACCTCCTGGCCTAACCATCAAGGAAAAAGGGACCATTGATAGTTATTTTTGACATTGAAAAGACATCAACTCTTCCACCATCAAAGAGGAGCTATACCACTAAAACTTCAGCAAGATCTCCTGAATGAAAACCCTGAAAACCTAATTATTCCTAAATATAAAACCAAGTCAAGGGCAGGAAACATGTCTGGGTCATTGAGCTGGCACCAGCAGACTGAAGGATTCTCATGCAACACACTAGAGTTTATATCAATTGGGGCTTCGACCATTTCAGGGAACATGTGGCAGTCCCCAAGTATTTTGCTGTTTTGGCCACACTACCCACATGTGTACTAAGGCTGAGCAGAGCTGCAGCCATTGTGCTGAGAAGTGCCATAGCTATGAGGCATGCCCCAACAAAGAAAAAAGACCCAATCTGTGCAAACTGCAGGAGTCAGAAGATCCAGCATAACCACTCTATCCACAACAGCAAGTGCCCCACGTACTTAAAAGCTAAGAGTGCTCACCAACAAAGGATCGCTTATGGGGATCTTGCCTAAACATTTTAATAAGAACAAGATAAAATTCTTCCAAATAAATGCTCAACAGGCCAGGGCTGTCACTGAACAAAAATTGAAGAAAATTGCAACATATACCTCATCCAGAAGCCATATACATATGAGATTTGCGGATACCACCTTTCTTTTAAGGCAATCCAGGTGGAGGGAGAGATGCTCTGGGAGGGCCATTGTGGTTCGGAACCCTCATCTCACAGTCATGAAAATTTCTCACTTCTGCTCGGCCTGGACTAGGGCTTACAATACTGAGATCCCAGGATCCAAGTCATTTTTTTCCGGTATTCAAATACAGGTATTGATACAAAAAATGCCAGTTTTTCGGTACTAATTTTAAAAAAAATAATTGTTTATAATTTAATCACATAAAGGTTTACAATTTAATCACATAAATCACCTTTATGTGATTATGACATCGTTATCTCTACAAGCAAATGTTTGATAAATCATCGATAGGATACCATGCAATATTGCAACCTGTCCACAATTCTCGGACAAATTCATGTCTGACCACATCGTAACTCATAAGTCCTGTTCCTCCACTACTGACTTTAGTTCAACTCCACCAAGTGTATAAGTTATTTTGGGGTTACTGTTCCCCAGGTGAAAATACCTTGCGTTTTGCTGAAATAAAGGCAAAGCTGCCACTTTATCTGACCATCCCGGAAATCTATCTAGGTCACTCTGAAGAAGCTCTGCTTGGCGGCAATCATTAACTACTCTACTGATCTTTACATCATCTGCAAGTTTAGACCTCACGCCCTCCATCCCTTCATAGATGTCATTTAAGATAATCAAAAATAACAGTGGTCCCAATACTAATCCTTGGAGAACCCCGCTTCTTACATCAACCCAATCTGAGGAATAACCATTTATCATAGCCCTCTGCCTCCTACCCCGAAGCTAGCTATCCATCTAAGGATTTTTTCTATAATTCCAGCCTGCTACAACTTATAAAGTAACCACTCATGTGGGACTGAGTCAAATGCTTTGTTAAAATCCAAATAAACAATGTCGAAATTATCCTTAAATCCAGCTGAGTGACCTGTCAAAATGGCTAACCAAATTTGTTAAACATGATTTTCCCTTTACAAAACCATGCTGTGTATCCTACAGAATTCCATTTTCATCTAACTAATCCTGAATTCCACCCTTGATCATTGCCTCCATGATTTTCCCTTCATTTTTTTCCCAGGATTTTCTCTTCTAAGTTCAGTTAGACTGGCCGGTCGGTAATTTCCCGTTACACTCTTAGAACCGCCTTTATGTTCCAATTTACACCAATCCAACGGAATCTCTCCCGAGTTCAGTGATGCTCTCATAACTAGCCTTAATGGTTCAATGCACTCACTTGCCGCTAAGATTATAGGGTATATGCCATCAATCAACCACAGTAGCCTTACTTGCCTATAGGTGCAAAAGTTTTCTCATTAAATAATCATTTGAAATTTCAACATCATTAATTACATTTTTTTCAACTTTAGTTCCATAATATCTCATTAACACAAAGGGTTTTTTTTAATGTAAATATCGATGCAAAGTAACTGTTGAGTTCATCTGCAACTTCACCTATGTTATCTAATACTGTCCCACATCCATTACATAAGGGTCCAATCTGATTTGTTCTTCTGTTCTTTGCATTTATATATGTGTAGAATTCCTTAACTGCACTCTCTGCTCTCTTCTTTATTCTTTATCCCCACTCTTTGCTCTCTCCCAGACTCAGTAAAGATACTATAGTGAAAATTATACTCCACTGAATAAAACGTCTTTCTCCTTCAGAAAAAGATGAACATAATTCAACCAGGGAAGACAAACATGGAACAGAACATAAGTGTTCGGCAAATTCTTTCAAAAATAAGAAATTGCCCGACTCCAATGAGATTTTAAAAGATGAACTTCAGTCGGAAATTAATGAAATACTTTTAACTATTTTCAAAGCCTAGAAAATATGGACTGAGATTGTCTACGATTATCTCAGTACCAGAATAGAATCCGAAAGGTGCATTTTCTGCCGCTAATCAAATACTGTATGTACCAAAATTAGATCCATTTTAAACAATCATATTATTGATTGCTTATGTTTCTTAAGAGCTCACTTTATTCAGACAGGTAGGTGGATGCTTAAACATAACTAAACTTTGCAGTAACAATATGTATTTTTTTTGTCTTTAGAATAACTGTATTTTAATGATTTTTTCAGACTATTTATTATTGCAATAAATAAATATTCTTTGCAGTATAATAATCACAGTATTTTTTTTTCCCTTACTTTATTGCACCTACCTGTCATCAAAATTTATTGAGGAAAAATGTTTGTTTTTGGAATACCGGTATCCCGGTTTCATAAATTAAAAATTATAAATTAATACCGAAATTCGGTATTAAATTATAAATTAATACCGAAATACCTGTATTAAGATTTTGACCGGTATTGTAAGCCCTAGCCTGGATGGCATGTGGCCACATAATTTCATCACCTGGTGAATTCTACATGATTTCTCTCTACTGCCAACTGGGAGAGGATATCCACCCAGCAACACAATACCTCTAGCACCTTTTAAGTGAACTTGCCGGCGCTATGGTCCTCATCTGCTGCTCCCCACCAGCTTTGGCATAGCGGAAGTCATCGAGCGTAGGGGGGGCTAGAAATGGGCAGTGCCTGGTGGAATTTCTTCTCAACAGCAACCTTGTTGTCGTGAACCATCCCAATAATCTTCTGACCTCGAGCTCCCTCTGGGAGATGACCATAGACGTGTCTCTCTCTCTCTCTCTCTCTCTCTCTCTCTCTCTCTCTCTCTCTCGCATCCAACTCCTTTACGGGATACCTCTCAGACTGGAGCATCCGTGATGATGGGTAGGCCATTTTGGACCACCGAGCCATCACCTTCACTATGAACAGGTCTCTTACCCATTCTCCAGCCACAAGACAAAAATCTCAATGCTACACAGCGGAAAAAACAAACTGGGATCTATTCCAAGAAACTCGAAACACAAACACACAACAGCTACTCATCAGAAGCCTACAAGATCAAGAAACAGATCAACATCAGCACGTGGTCACAAATGCCATTCTGAATGCCGAGAATATGGCCATTAAAAGGAAGAACCCTCTTCCTGGTGCTGTACCACGGTGGTCCAGAAAGCTGCAGGCCCTCAGGTCAATTTGAAAAGGTGTGCCTTCCAATGGGCAAGGAGAACCTGGCCACCAGCTGAAGTGGAGTTCCTAAGACAACAGTACCGCAAGACAAGGAATGCCTACACTGCAACGATCAGACCTGGGAGCACTTGGTGTCCACACTGGGAAATGCAGAGCCACGGGGTACTGTCTATAAAGTAACAACATACACACTTCCCAGAAGGGAGATGATACCGTCAACCAGAACACCTCAGGGACAAATGACTACCACATGGCAAGAATCAATTAATAACATTCTAAATACTGTATTTCAACAGCTGGATAGACACAACTCTCCTGAGCAGGATCAACTCTGCCCGGACAACAAAAACTACTGCTCAGCCAGGATTGAGGGCCCTTCACTGAAACTGACCTCAACATTACAGTTTGCAAGATAAAAAAACAAAAAATCCCCAGGTATTGACATGATAGACACTGAAATAATTAAAAAAGTAGCGGGATTTACACCAAACTTACTCCTAGATTTATACAATCATTATCTCCAATGAGGATGGTTCCTGATGGATTGAAGGAAGGCAAGTTTTCACCTCATCTGGAAAATCCTTTCAAGCCACAAGAACTCCCCGATTCTTATCGACCCATCGTCCTTTTTTTCGAATGGGCAAATGAGCAAAGTTTTTGAATGACTTTTCCGACAGAGGATTGAAACCCACTATTCGGCAGTGCAGCTGTCTGCCCTAACACAATTTGGTTTTAGACTGGGTAAGTCAACAGTAGACGTCCTAGAAAATATTATAACTGCAACCGGAAGTATCTTCTTGTCATCTCAGTTGACTTTGCAGGGGGGCATTCAACACCATATGGTGGCTGAGTGTCGTTGGCAGACTGAGATGTGCCCAACTCTTGGCAATCTCTACGACTGTATTAGAAGCTTTCTGACCAACAGGAATGTTGTGACCCTTCTGCCGAGTGGAGTGATGAGTTCAATGGGGCTGCCCACAGGGCTCCATTATTGACCCCCTCCTTTGGACCTACATGTTGGATGAATTCCTCACCATGGACCTTGGAGCTGTTCATGCACAGGCCTATACAGATGACCTCTCACTCATTCTTTCAGCAGACGCAAGAGCACAGCTGGAAACCACAACAAACCAAGCCATGACAACCCTTCAAGGACTAGGCAAACTTTAACCATCTCAACATATCCTCTACCAAGATGCAGTCCATCCTCCTTAAGGGGTACCCGACTCCCACCAGACTGGCATAAATTCAAATTCAAAGCAGGCCGATAAAATTGGTCACCGAAATGAAGCATCTCGGCATTATCCTGGACACAAACCTGCCTTATTTCCCCATCTCAACCATCTTCAGGGGGAAATTAAGAAATACACAGCACTGGTGGCTCGTGTGAGATGCCGTGACTGGAGCATGAAGAAGAGCACTATGGCACTCTTCTACAAAGGTCTTCATTCCAGCAATCACATACGCCTTAGGAATGTGGTATCATAAAGCCACCAACTGTTGTCAACAGGAGAAAACTAGACTCCATCCAGAGGTCAATCTTATTAACAAACACAAGGGTGTGTATACAGCCAGTACACACATGCTGCAGACCCTGGGGAACACTTCCCCCAGATCTTGAAGTTATGAGAACTGGAATGCTTTATAAACTGAGCCACGGGAAATCTACTACAGGTCGACCATTACTAATTTCGCCACCAGTAATTCGGTTCTACTGCTAATTCAGACAATTTCCACAAACGTAATTTCAAATTTCCCGGGTTGGCACACTGACATGCTGCTACTGTTTTGGTGGCATTCGTTGCTGTATCAGCTGTTGGCACAAACTCAAACACTGGCAAGCTATTCCTACTTGTTTTTCTGCATTTATTATAACCTGCTCACATTTAGCCCCAGCCAGGTGTGGTGTAAATAGCAAGCACCATACATTGTCCATAACAGATAAAGTTGAACTTCTGAAAAAACTTGACAGCGGTATGTATGTGAGAAGTTTAACTCTGCTTTGTTGTAAATTCCAGCAATTTTTCTCAGTTCCTCTATTTTAGTAATTTTCTTTTAGCCATTTCTTTTTTTTTTTTTTTTACAACACACTTGGACAAACTTGCGGAAAAACACAACACAATATGATGGATAATATAGTGCACTAACAAACTTGTTTTCACAAAATCTCTAACAATACTGACAAACTTATTGTGCCGTTTGAGAGTTTATTTTATCGCAATTAGTTTTATTGCAGCGCTCACCACATGTACAATAAACTAATCACAAATGCCTTCATATGTATGTCATAACAGCATCACACGTATGTGCTGATACAGCTTCTCAAGAAATAAAGTAACCTACTGTTCCATGTCGGCCACATATATGCGACACAAAGAAAAGATTTTTTTTATATATTTTAAGCAAAAAAAACGACAACAACACTGACATTAAAATATTTATTTTAGAATTACTAATCAAATTATTTGCTAAATGTTTTTTGCCCCTGGGGAATTTTTTTCTTAAAACTAGCTTGGCAGTCAACATGTTAAAGGTAGGATGAGGTTGTTAGCTGTTGGGTAAACTCTATGTGCTAATCTAACCACTGGTGATCTGGCAAACTCCCTAATCCAGCACTCTACAGGTCCCAACACTGCCAGATTACTGACGGTCGATCTGTACCTTTCTCAACTTCACCACTGATCCTCTAAATAACCGACCCACGGAGAAAACAAGTCTCGCAACTTTCCTTCAACAAACCTGGCAGAATAGGTTGGCCATCTTCACAAAAAGGGGAAATAACTCGAAATTTTTGCCGGACATCCAGAAAGTCTACCCGAAGTTGCCACCCTGCTTCTCCTCAGGCATTCTAACAACATATTCTAACAGGACATGGTGCCATCAAGAGCAAACTCACCCTTTTGGAAATTGAAGATGAATCCCTGTGCACCTGGGGTTCCCAGGAAACTTGGGACCACATGAGTATCAAGATCTTCGTGTAATCCTAATCACTCAACTCTGATTTATTCCAAAAAAACCAAGAGCTCCTTCAAACTCAAACCTCCTGGAAGATGACTGAAACTACAAAGCTTTCTCCAAATTCAACCAGGATGTCTTTACCAAGTACAGTACTTTGCCCTGGCCACGAAACTTTTCCTGATAAGAATCTCTCAAGCAAACCAATCAATGCCTCCAGATACAACAACCTTATACTCCAACAGATAACAATCTAACATGATCTAAACTTCCACCATCTGACTTCTTTTTACACAAGTGCCACCGACTGATCAAGATCGTCTCAAATGCTGGACAAGACAAATCTAGTCAACAATTTAGGATCTGATTTCTATTGCTAGGGCATGACTGCACCGACTACCAACTTTTGACTGTTACTCCTAGCACAATGATAAATGAGCCACGAGTCTCACTTTGAACTGACACTCTAATGGTAACTTCACTGGACTCTACCACTGGCCACTGACCATGACATCAAACAGCTTGGCTGCCAACCTCCATATGGCAATCTGAGCTAGATGCCCTTACCTGGCTCATTTTAGATCCCCCTTCACCTGGCAGAGAGAAGGAGGGGACAGGCTTCTGTCTCCTCTCTTCCCCCTTTATTCTGGTGGGGCTTGGCATCCCTGACCTGACTGGGGATTGTCTTCCCAATCGTCCCCATACTTCTACCTACCTCCCCACTTTATACAGTCTTTGCCCCCCACTCTAACTTGTTGCGTTTTTTTAATATACTATAAGTCCTAGCCACTGAAATCTCTGGAAACTAGGTGGCAGGCCTGCCAGAGTAAAGCAATCCCTCTACTGCCTGATCTGCCTCCACATGGCGTAGGGTGGGCAACGGGGGGTCCCAATTTTGAAACAATTTTTGAAACTTCTGGCCTTCACAGAGTACTGTGACACACAAAAATTGTACACAATGCAGAGATGGGAGGAAACTCCTGGGGCTGTCTGACGTCAAACACACTATACTCTATCCCTGAAGAATAAACTCAGGAAGCATAATCAAGTTAAAAGCAGACAAAACATGGTAGAATACAACAGGACACACTGATCAGTCCACCATGGAATTGAGGAAAGGGCATGAAGAATGTTAAGCCATTTTGCACACTTTGCCCTTAACTGACTTATATGTTGGAGGAAAGTCAGTTTCTTGTCAAAAATAAGACCAACAGTTTGACCTAGTACAACTGGATTGTGTTTTTCCCAAGCCTTAACTCTGGGTCAGGATGATGAATCTGTATGGGACAGAAGAAAATATAGACAGTTTTCTGTGAAGAAATTTTGAACCCATTAGCCAATGTCCTTGTTGCAAGTTGTTGTTCTGATGAAATTTAATGGCATATAGGCTGCTGGGGCCTTATTGTGTCTTTCTAATGGTTAATAGGAAATATTAACTTTATTGTAATACCTGTTATATTTTATGGTATATTTCTATGTTATTTAGAAAGGCAAACAGTTCTGTTTTATTAGGATCATATCCAAGAATCTGCATTAAACTGTGTGCTAATGCACACGATTTAATGCAGATATTGAGAAGGTGAAAACAGTCCACTAATAAATGACGAACAGTCAGTTTCACATGATTTGATGTGCATAGAGGAGCACTGTCATTCATTAATAGAGGAGAGTAGGCCCAATCCTTAACTTCTTAGAATTACTTCTTCTCGTCTGCTTTTCGAAAAGCTGGAGAGCCACAGCTTTGGATCTGGTTTTATTTGGTAAAGCTTGTTCAATAATCTGGACAGGTAATCTGGTAACCTGATAAGTTTTCTGAGCAGTGCAGATTGTCTGCAAGAGTAGATCATGGTGTCTTGTCAATGATATACAAGAATTTTTCTAGCAGGGATAAGGAGGTGGTTATCCCTTGTATAAGGCAATGGTCAGGCCACACCTCGAGTACAGTACACAGGTCTGGAGGCCTCATTTTAAGAAGGATGTAGAGTAAGACTAAGATGCATTTAGGGCTAAAGCCTCAAGCTGCGAGCAAATTTAGACTGTATATATTAAGTGCAATAGAATCATTAATACACAGCCATTTCTGAATAAACAGAATATTTGTAGCATTGTTTTAAGTTATATCTCATATTGTGAATACCTTCACAATGAGTTGCCATGACTACTTTGAATAAGTGACCCTTCACCTAAGGGAGAAGACTAATATTACTTATTCTCAAATAGGTACCACCACCCAGACGGCACCGTTTTGAAATATGGTATGGGATAAAGTTCTCGGTTATCCTCATACTATCCCTATTAGACTTAGAAAAGAGATAAAGATGTAGGAAGGTGATAGTAGGAGAGGTAGAGGAAGGAAATGCCATAGAAGGAAGAAAGGGATAGTTGCTCCTTCAACTCACACTCAAAGCTCATATATTCCTCGAAACGGCACCATTTCAGGGCTGTTTGGTCCTTCTTCGGTGGGTGGGTGGGTAGGTACCCAAGTGATGCAATGATGGCAAAACAGTTATGAAGTATAACTGCACAATACGAGAGATGCCTGATGGTGTATGATGTATTTAGACTAAGATGCATTTAGGGCTAAAGCCTCAAGCTGCGAGCAAATTTAGACTATGTATATATTAAGTGCAATAGCATCAGGTACCTACCTAAGATGCATTTAGGGCTAAAGCCTCAAGCTGCGAGCAGATTTAGACTATGTATATATTAAGTGCAATAGCATCAGGTACCTATCTGAGAATAAGTTTGGTTTGGTTTTGGTTTTTTTTTTTTTTTTTAAGGAGCATTAGCAACTAAGGCTATATTGCTCCAGGTTATGCGGTGGTCATTCCCTGACCTTTCCACATCCTCCGTATTTGGTGGTGACGGGCTCGAACCCCGGTTTAATCAAGAAGCGTGTGCTATGCACTGCTGCTCCTTCCCACCTGGTTACGGTTTGTTGTTATGTTTGTTATTTGATTTTTAGGAGCATTAGCAACTAAGGCCATATTGCTCCGGGAAATGCGGTGGTCATTCCCTGACCTTTCCGCATCCTCCGTATTTGGTGGTGATGGGCTCGAACCCCGGTCTAATCAAGAAGCATGTGCTACGCACTGCTGCTCCTTCCCACCTGGCTAAGGAGGTGCCGCCTGGTTACGGAGGCGCCCCTGAGAAATAAGTAACATTAGTCTTCTCCTTAGGTGAAGGGTTACTTATTCGAAGTAGTGCAATGTCATGGCAACTTGTGAAGGTATTCACAATATGAGATAACTTAAAACGATGCCACCTTACAAATATTCAGTTTATTCAGAAATGGCTTTGTATTAATGATGCCATTGCACTTAATATATACATAGTCTAAATTTGCTCGCAGCTTAAGGCTTTAGCCCTAAATGCATCTTAGTCTAAATGCATCATACACCATCAGGCATCTTTCATATTGTACAGTTATACTTCATAACTGTTTTGCCATCATTGCATCACTTGGGTACCTACCCACCCACTGAAGAAGGGCCAAATAGCCCTGAAATGGCACCGGGGGAGCCTGATGATGTCCGGAGTTTCCAAGAATAGGTAACAACAGCCTTCTCCACTGGGGAAAGCGTTGCCTATTCGAGGAGTTTGAGTTTTTGATTTGAAGGAGCTACTGTCCCTTTCATTCTTCTACACCGTTTCTTTTCCTCTTCTACTCCTACTATTACTTTCCCTCTATCTTTTTGCTTTTCTAAGTCTAATAGGAACAACTGGATAGTCGAGTTATTATCCCACACAAATACAAAATAGCCCTGAAACAGTGCCATCTGGGTGGTGGTACCTATCTGAGAATAAGTAATATTAGTCTTCTCCTTAGGTGAAGGGTTACTTATTCAAAGTAGTACAATATCATGGCAACTCGTTGTGAAGGTATTCACAATATGAGATATAACTTAAAACGATGCCGCCTTACAAATATTCTGTTTATTCAGAAATGGCTGTATATTAATGATGCTATTGCACTTAATATATACATAGAAGGATGTAGAGCTGTTGGAACGAGTACAGAGAAGGGCAACAAAATTAGTGAATGGAACAAAGGGTTGCTCTTACAAAGAAAGGCTTAAGTTTTGCAAATTACAGTCTCTGGAGACTAGGCACCTGCGAGGTGATCTGATTGAGGTGTATAAAGCTTTGAATGGTTTGAGCATGCTCAATGCTGATGGGATTCTTCCTCTTGCTCAGAATAATCGCCTGAGAGGGCATTAATTCAAATTGAGGAAAGTCAGTCGTAGGATAGATGTGCGTAAGTTTGCCTTTAACCAGTGGGTGGTTGATTGCTGGAACAAACTTTCATCTGTCGTTGTAGAAGTTGATAGCTTAAACAGATTCAAGGCAGAAATAGACAAAAATTTGGAGCAAGTGGATGGGTGAAACAAGAAGGATGTGTGTGTTTTTTTGGCTGATGCTATATAAGCTTGCTTTCTTGTATCATGTGCAGTTGCTGATGTTATTTAAATGCTAACCTAAACTATTGTAACATGCTTTATGGATAATGTTCAAACACACCGGAAGATGTTCAATGGTTTGAAATTGGTATATGGAACTTGAAGTCTTTACAATAGAAGTGTCTGGTTGTTTGGCGGCAAGATATGCTTTTTCATTTCCTGCTATCCCAGAATGACCCTGGATATCTCAATTTGGTTTGACTAATTATACACAAGTAATTTAGAATGTATTTCTTTTATTACAGGATGAGAGGAGTTGGTATTACTGTTTATGGCAAAGACAACAGCGAGCGAGTCAGTGTATATTAAAGCAGACTGAATTAGAAAATCAATAATGAGATCCAGAACTAGGTTTATAGCATACAGTTAAGCAGTGAAAATACTGCATTTTACTGGTAATGATGGGAAGATTGCTGCAGCAGCTACTTGGGTGTCAGTTTTTGATCCATCTGTATAGATTTCACATGTCTTTGAATTAGAAAGAGCGTAGTATAACTGTGCAATATTGGAAGAAGAGGGTGTCTTTTCCCAGAGTTGAAAATAGTCGTCATATATTGCACAGATATTTATCCAGGGTGGATCTGGTGGTGTCGTGTCCTGAAATATATTACTGATTTCTATATTCCACAATTGAGACAGTTCCTTAAATCTAAGTGGAGCAGGTCAGTTTTCATTAGGTTTACTGTTGTAAAATGACTCCCATTTAGTATTATACAGACATCTTTGACAAGGTGAGAGGCATACATCAGAAGTAATGTTTTTCTGTGAAGATGTAAGGGAGGTTCATAGGCTTCGATGTAAAGGCTCTGAACCGGGGAGATTCTGAAAGCTCCTAGAGCGACTCTCAGAGCACTGTACTGGATGGTGTTTGAATGTTCTAAAGTATTTTTCTTCGCAAGTCATACACTGGACAGCCGTAGTCCAAGTGAGACCTGATGAGAGCTTTATAAAGATGGACGAGGGTATGTCGATCAGCACACCATGACACGGATGACACACACCGGAAGATGTTCAATTTCTTAAAGCAGATGGTTCGAAGATAAGTTACATGGTTGGCTTAACTTATTCTGTTATGGAGTTTATTTTGATTGTGAAAAGCACAACTCTCAGAACAGGTCCTTGTGGAACTCCCTCCTCTTGTCAAAACACTCAAGAGGGTTTTTCCTACACAAATCTGACAAAGGCCATTAGGTAGAATCTTTTCAATGCTATTGGTGTTTGATATAGCAATAGTAATATGTATTTTTGTATGGGCGGCTCCTAGAACAGAAGTTCATGTCTGCCTCATTGCTCTGTTCAGTTTTTACACACTGTCAAGGTAAGGCCACATGTATGTATGTACTGTAATAAAAAAAAAGAAAAATCATCCCACACAGGACGGAGGGTTCTGTGCCAGTTGAACTAGGATAGGGGAGAGAGAGAGAGAGAGAGAGAGAGAGAGAGAGAGAGAGAGAGAGAAAAAAAAAAAAAAAAAAAAAAACATTTTTCATCCTTCACAGGAGAAAGTGATAGGACAGAAAAATTTTGTCTGTGAGCTTGTGTGCATGTTCTGTAGTGTAATGTTGTGTATTGGCCTTTTGGCTACCTGGAAGCAGTGATCACCTAGACTTCTGCTTCCAGGTACTCGTCTCTAGCTGCGGGAAGGCAAGGCTTCCCCTACTATCTGCTTGCCCTCCTCGCTGGGGAATGAGTTTCCCAGGGAGGAAAAGAAAACTAGACTAAGATGAAGAGGGAGAAGGATGAAAGAGGAGGGGGCTCCCCCAGCCCAGTCCAGGATAAATTGTTAGGGGTAAAAAAAAAAAAAAAAAAAAAAAAAAATGAGAGTGGCTGAGACAGTGCTAGTCTGACTTGGTGAGCCCCAGGCCAGGGCAGAACACGAGGACAAAAAAAAAAAAAAAAAAAAAATCTTTAAATCCTGCATCCTGATTGCTGAGCCGAAAGGGAGCATTGATTAGGTGCCAGCAACAGGGAGAAAATAAATAATAAGTTTTTCATCCCACGCGGGACAGAGTAGCAGGAGAGTGCTTTCGCTACTCCAGATCCAGAAATTAGTCCCAGACCCAGAGCAGAATGCGGAGAGAGAGAGAGAGAGAGAGAGAGAGAGAGAGAGAGAGAGAGAGAGAGAGAGAGAGAGAGAGCAAAAAAAAATTATAATAATAAGAATAAATAAATAAATAAAAAAAAAAAAAAGTAAGTTATGATAGGACATTTATCGTTTTGCAGTTATCTCATGTCCTAGGTTGGTAGTAATTAGTTCTAGTAAGGTTTAGGTATCTGTGTCTGACGAAAATTTCCTTAGCAAATGTTTGGAAGGCCCTCAGGTTGCCAGTTGTCGTAATAAGTTGGTCAATATGGATAGGGTCAAGGTTTGTCACAATAGTTTTCAGTTGTGTTTGCTGCTCTTCATATTGAGTGCAGTCAAAGATTATATGGAACTAGTTCTTTTTCCCCACATCTGCATCGATCCGTGTTTGAGAGTACCAGCTGAAAGAGCTTCTCATTAAGGGAACCGTGCCCCTTTCCCAGGAAAGACATTTCAAGACTTAGTGAGAACCACCTTCCCACTACTTTATTCATTATAAATGTTACATCTGGGAGGAATTTTTTAGTCACAGTCCCGAGGTGTCCCACCTGGTCTGCCACACCTTGACGAGCTCATTGAAACAGTGAGTTTTTTCTTTAGTTATATCTTCCTCAAGGGAGATCTGCATATCCAGAATGGAAGTGGGGATTCTTTTCTTGAGACTAAAACAGAGTTCTTGGTATATAATGAAAAGATCTGGGGGAAGTGTCCCTGCAATTACCTGAATGGCAGCCATGGATACAGTGCGACAAATCCTGTGGGTGGCAAGAATCATGTTTCTTTGGATGGTATGGAGTTTATTTCTCATTCTTATCAAGACCGCTCGATGAAACCATGCTCCTGCAGCATATGATACAATAGGTAGAAAAACCGCTTTAGAGTATATCAGGAGTGTTCTTTTAGAGAGGCCCCAGTCACTTCTGGATACTCTTAACAATGGCTGCAGTAAACCTCTTAACCTTAGTGGCCATTTGCTGCAGGAAAGACAGCTTGTGTTCTATTACCACTCCTAAGACTTCGGTTTGTAGTACTAGGGGAAGTTGGATGCCACTGATCTTGACCTGAGGGGGCCACCTGATATCTAGTTTAGTTTTGAATATGATCATGTTTGATTAGGCAGGGTTGATTTGTAGTTTGTTGGTTCTAGCTCAAGTCATGAGATGATTAATTACCTGTTGGATATTTGTTTCTATTGCAAATCGAGACCTTCCTGAGACTATGATGGTAAAATCATCAGCAAAGGCTGACGATTTAATTTTTCTGTTATCAAAGGTATTATGTAGCCAGTCTTGTAAGACCATATTCCATATCAGGGACCCCAGGACTGAACCCTGGGGACATCCCCGGTAGATGGACCGCTGCATTTGGTGATGTCTTGACTTTACTACTATTGTTCTGTTGGAGAAATAGGATCTAAACAGTTTGTATAAGCTGAGGGAACATCCAACTGCCCAGAGGCAGTCCAGGGCGCTCTCCCACCACAGATTATCAAAGGCCTCCTCGAAGTCGATGAAGATTGCTAATTCATATTTAGATTGAGACATTTCTAGGTAGAAGACAAGATCGGTAAGTGCCTCCTCACAAGAACTTCCTGGAGTGAAGCCACACTGTGAAGGAGAGATGAGATCTTTGACAGTGACAAAGATCTCATCTCTTTGAGATCTTTGTCACTGTTTGAGATCTTTGACAGTGACAAAGATCTCATCTCTCATGAGATCGGTGCCACCTTCCAGCACTGGGGAAGCACAAGAAAGAGAGACACTTGTTGTAAAGCAGAAGTAGGTGTTCTGGTTTAAGTATACTGAAGCGCATTATGAAAACATACTCAATACAGTCAGTACCTGGGCACTGACTGTATTGAGTACAGTACAGTCAGTACCTGGGCATTTATTCATGTTGATTCTTTTGAGGACTGATTCCAGCTCCTGTAAAGTAAATGGTTCTGAATTGTGTTGGGGGAGATATTCTTTGTTCCTCTTCCTGATTGCTGTATGGTCAGGGTCGTCTTCAGAAGGGATGTCATTAGGGAAGAACCTGTCAAGAATAACATTTGTGGAATCTGTCCAATTTGCTGTTTCCTGGTGGTTAGTCCTAACTGATCCGTGTATGTCTGCAGTATAGCTCTTTTCCATTATGATTTTGTACAGCAGTTTGCATTACCAGACTTTTTGACAAAGGTAGTCCAGGTTTCTCTCTTCCTCATGGCAATAGCTGTTGTATAGGTATTCTTTTTGTGGATGTAGTCATTGTAGAATTGGGCCACATCTTCAGCAGGCCAATCTCAGTGGGTACCTCCACTGAGTCCAAGGAAGCTCTCATAATAATGGCTAAGGGTTTCTTATTTCCTTTGCTGTCTCCTTTAATATAAGTGGATAGATCCCATCCACCCCAGGTGCCTTTCTTATGTTTTACTTCAACAATTTCTCCTCCACTTTGCTCTTCTCAGCTATTACAAAATCATTAAGCATCCTGCTACAATTTGATAACCTTCTGACATTTTCTTGCCTTAATAAATCCTCATGTGTGAATGTAGATGCAAACATGAGGAGTTATTAAGGAAGGAAAATGTCAGAAGGACCTCCTGGGCCAAACTGTGCCTGTTCACTATTTATTTAATGCTATTATTCAAAAATAATGGTTAGATAGCCATCAGAATGAAGCGGCCACACGTCAGTCATCCACGTAGATGTTATCTCCATGTCCACTGCAGATACTTCTCCACTGATTTTGCCATAGCAATTTTATGCAGATTCTTAAAACGATCAAGCCACCCATTTGAGCAAAAAAATCCTGCATAGTTGAAAAGCCATGCAAATTCTTCTGCTTTAGCCTTTAAGACTGGTCCACTTTGGGTAAACCGGCATTTCTTTGTGCAGTGAACCATTTCAGCAGAGCTTGATCAATATCATCTTTGTTGCATTTCTTGAGTCTCTTCGCTGTTACATTGTCATCGCAGGCCTTCAACACTGCATCTCTATTTTTCCAGTGTTGAAACACTAGATGAAGAAAGTCTGTGCTTCTTGCATATCTCTATGTTCTTCTGAGCAGTCTGCAGTTCTTCAATAATTTTGAATTTTTCCTTCACCGATAATGCTTTCCTCTTCGACATTTTCAGGCTCTGAGATTGAAACCAAGTGCCTCTTTCTGTCCTTTAGAAGTGAGAGAGTTCGTCCTTAATTTTATAAGGGTTTATAAAATTTTCTACGAAATCCACTATCCAAAATGATCAGCGTCAAAGCAGCGAATGCATCTAAGCTCTCTGGAGGTCTGTTTTTATCTACTGAGCAGGGGCCATCGATTGGTCATCAGAAAAGGAGTGGGGTGTGTTTTACAGCTCACTGATTGGTTCGCTGATGACCAAAAGAGTAGGTAAAAGCAGATCTCTAGAGAGCTTAGAAGCATTTGCTGCTTTCACGATCATTCTAGACAGCAGATTCCACAGGCAATTCTATAAACTTTCTTTTGAAGAACAAGTAGACACTTCCTTCTCATTTGTAAAGGTTGACAAGAACCACTTGGTTTGCTGCACATGGCAGTATGTTCCCTTGTTATATCCAGGACGTGCTCGTTATATCTGAATTGAATTCGTGCTTGTTATATCTAGGTTTAAATGAGACCAAACAAAATATCTCAGTTTATCATTGTATCCGGGGACTCGTAAGCAGGCTCATTATAAACTAGTTCAACTGCATATATATATGTACACATAAGTGGAGAGTATAAAGGTAGGTAGATAGTGTCAAAGTACTTACGTATCCATTATGGTTGTTGGGTTCTTTCCGCTTAAATTTAGCAGTGTCCCTGATCCATAAACCATTAATTAATAAATATTTTTATACTATTAAATTCTTATAAAAAATTATACATATAATATACATACCTTTCCAAGTGGACTAAACTGAGCAAGACCAAAATTAGCAATTTTAGGTACAAAACCATCTGCCACTAGTATGCTTCTTGATGACAGGTGACGGTGTAATATCTAATGTATAAAAACATTTTAAAATTCATTATAAATTTAAAAATAACTAAATACATGAATCATGCAATTAAAAAAAAAACTACAAATGAATCTCCATTTGTAGTTTTTTTTTTTTTTTAAATCTTATAATTTTAATTATACAAGACAAAAAAAAGATCTTATTTTAAAATGAATATGACCCCAAGCAGTAGTTTTTTTTTTTTTTTTTTTTTTTTTATGTAAACCCCAAACACGAGAGGTATTAGAACCTATAGTACCTAGTACCGTGCTTAGGTTGGAGGTTGAGAAGACGAAAGAAGATATTTGTTGACATTGGACTTGAACTTCTGTAGACTGTAATTTTCAGGAAATACATATGAAGGAAGGTTGTTCCAGAAAACGGCCAATTCAGAAGAACAGTGCCCATGGAAGTATCTGTAGAAGAGGCATGCAGCAGAAACAGTATGTCTATGAAACAGCGAGAGAAGAGACTCTGTTAGAGATGAATCATTAATTAACCTCTTCTGAATGGAATCAAGAAGCCTGAGAGAGGTTTTTTTGGGGTACCACCCCAGATGTGGGAACAATATTCCATGGTAGGGCGGATTTACGATTTATACAAAGTGAACAGCTGTTTGGAAGAAAAGTACCGCTGAGAGGGAAAGAGAAAACCAAGTTTTTTAGATGCAGAGGAAGCAATATTTGTAATGTGCTTGTGCCAAGAGAGATTAGAAGTCAGGGTAATCCCCAAAGGAGATATATCATTTTGCCGAAATCGGAGTGTCACTAAAGATAAGCATAGGAGCAGAAGAATCCTTTTTGCGAGATATAAGACAAGACTGAATTTTAGAAGGGTTGAAATCAACTAAGTTGTCTTTGCCCCACTGGAGAATTACCTGAAGATCGGCATTTAAGGAATTGGTAGCAGATTTTCGAGAAGTTGAAGCTAACTGAGCAGGACAAGGTTTCTCAAAATGGAAAGTGGAATGCAGTATGCTATATCGGCAAAACTATGGATAGGATTTCCAGTCAATGGAAGAAGGTCAAAATATACAAGAGGAAAAGAGTGGGGTAAAGAACTGAACCTTGTGGGAAACCGGCATTAGTGGAGAAGTTAGAAGACAGAGAGCCATCTACCATCACCCTCAGTGAGCGATCAGAGAGAAAATTGGATAACCAATTACTAAAAACAGTTGGCAATCCATAAGATGGAAGCTTGTTTATAAGACCTTTATGCCAAACATGATCAAAAGCCTTTGAGATGTCAAGAGCAACTACTTGTGTTTCACCAAACCTTTCCATTGAATTAGTCCATAAATGGGTAACATAAGCCAGAATATCACCAGTGGATCGACACTGACAGAATCCATACTGGCGATCGTTGATCAGACGGAAGGTTTCAAGGTAGTTTAAGAGTTGGCAGTTGATTTCTCCATTACTTTAGAAAGAGTAGAAGTAATTGCAGAAATGGTGGGTATGAATGTGCCGCTAGCCATCTCCCCAGAGCATCCCATACGTGTTTGATGGGATTTAGATCAGGGGAACGGTCATGTTACCATGGTAACAGTGAGTATGTAACAAGAACATATTCTGTTCATATCCTAGTAACTTCAGCATCGCCCTTATCCACCAAAATTTCCTACCAAAAAAGGCAGATGTCCATTCTATCATCAATGATAAGGTTATGGCTGCTGTAAACTGATGGATATTTGAATGACCCTATGAAAATTTCTACGCAGCTGAGATAAAAGCAATGAGTACTACTGTGACAAGTTTGCAGAGTTACAAAGAAACTGCACTTAAAAATAACTAGTAATAACTTTTCGGGTAGGTCCCTTCTTGTTTAAGCATACAATTTAAGGCCACTCACTTGGATCGCTTTAATTTACCAATCATCATGGTATTTGCACTTTAATTAATGCAATAAAATAAATAAAATAATCATTTGCCAAATATATTCTAATTTACTTCTTTTTGGTTTTAGAAAGAATATAATGGAACATTCAGAAATAAGTTAATTTTCAAACCTTATAAGCTACTTTCAAAACAAACAGATGATACATACCCCTCGTTCAGAAAGATGTACCATTCCTCTCACTATATCCATAGCTATTTCAGTTAACTGTGTTTCTAGAATATTACAAATGCGTCCTTCAGTCTGTTGCCGACTTCGCAGTAACAAACCTCTGAGTGATGATGAATAATGTTCCACAACCATGTGGAAAATTTCTGGTAATTAAAGGGAACGAGAGAAAAGATATTTAATTTCTTCAATAATATTTAAAACAAGTCAGTTGTGACTTCTGTATAATTTAATTTTGTAATATATGATAGATATTCCAAAAGTAAAAAGTAAGGTAAAAAGTATGGACCCTGTGACATGCATTTATTATTACACTGCACACATGCAGTCAAGACATTACCTTTCTGCATAAATCACTATCCTTGCTTGGGCAGTTAACCTGGTGGGGAACCTGTCACAAAGAAACCTTGGTGCAATCAGAGTGTCTGCAACCAGATCATAACCACTGCAACAGCATCATTATTATTATCATCACTCAGACTGCAGAGCTAATAAATGCTGTTTGACAGGCAAAAAAAGTCTGAGGGTTTCCAAGTTGCTGCTGTGGGCAGGCTGCTGCAACATCTAACACCCATAACCATATGTGGAGGGTCCTCACCTGGCCTTTTTTATGAACATCTTTCCTCAGTTTATTCAAAATGTCAGAGTATTGGGATGCACCAATGGTGCCTCCCTCAAGAAAAAGTGCAACAGGATGTCTTTGTGCATCATAGAAGACTGTTGCTGTGGTCTTCTTCTTCTCCCTTGCTGATGGGACTGTTTTGAATTTTCTTTTTCTATTAGTAGGGAGGTGAAGCATTTCCATGTCACGGAGTCCACATTTCATTGTAGTGTGACATCAATGACCCAGATCTTATCAATGGTGAAGTTGTTCAAGAATTCTGTTAGTTGTCCTGTACAAATATGAGAATATGCATTCATATAAATATGCTCTAAAGAAAGTATCCTATGCACATTTTCTGTTACTGTTTCAGCAACCATCATGACGATAGATTCCTGTATCCAAGCATACCATGGATTTCTTGAAAAAGGTGAAATATTCCACATAGTTGCAATTTCCAAACTTTCAGATACAAGTCCTCTCGGATTAATGCAACAAATGCTGCCTATAACGTATTGGTATTGGTGTTTTTGGGCACAAGGGCAACTAAGGCCAAAATGTGCCTGTTCCTATGACATGTTTTAATATAAGATTTCGGTCAGTTTGTCATCATAGAAAATCATATATTTGTATCTGCTTAAGAAAGGTAAATAGTTCATTTAAATTTGCATTGTTTCCAATAATATGGGCAAGTGATGGGCTCTTTCAATCGTGACAGTGAAAGGAAACTATTTTTTCGGAAATAGGAATACTACTTACAATCTAAAAGTATATGCTTGATGGTAAGTGGTAAAGTGCAATGCGCGCATTGAGGTGGAACCTCCTGCTTGAGTAGATATATATGGGTTGGATGTGTATGCCCTATGCATAATCTTGCTAGCACAACCTCTTCTTGACTGTTTTGCCTGTAGCTAGATTTCCATAGTGCTGGTTCCTCTTTGATTTCGAGCAATTTGTTGTTCGTTTGTGACTTCCAGATTTCAAACCACTGAATTGTATAGATTTTTTTAATGCGCTTCAAGTAATCTATGTATGGTACTTGGTAATGTGATGGTATTGTACTGATTGGTTGTTTGGCTGCCTGATCTGCTCTCTCATTACCTGTGATACCAGAGTGCCCTGGTATCCAGCAAAATAACACTGCATGTTTCTTACTTCGTAGGTGGTTTAAGCAGGAAAAAATTTGTTTTATAATGGGATGCGATATTGAAAGTTTATTGTCTAATGCAGACACTGCACTCATGGAATCTGTGTATATTATACTGCTGGTATTGTGGGAAGTGTTTATATTTTCTAGGGCTAATTTTATTGCGTATAATTCTGCAGAGTAACTGCTACACTCAATTGGTAGTGATATAGAAAGTGTAAAAGAGGGAAAGACAGCTGTAGCACCAACAGAAGAGTCTGTTTTTGAACCATCTGTATATATTACACAGCGCTGAGCATTGTTGAGGGAATGGCCTTTATGTAGCTGTTTAATAATTTCACCTGGCAGGGATTTCTTTCTCCATTGCTGAAAATAGGTATCACAGTGAGGGAGAGTTACAGACCAGAGTGGATCAGGTACATCATTCTCTTGAAGCATATTGTCAAAGTTTATGTCCCAGGCATGTATCAATTCTTTTAATCGAATATCAGTGGGTCTATTTTCTGTAACTTTGCTGTTGTAGAACGTGATCCAATCAGGGTTGAGAAGCAATGGTCGAACAGGATGGGCTGGAAGGCTTTGCATTTTGGCTGCATAATTAAGGAGCAGCATTTTCCTTCTAAGGTGAAGTGGAGGTTCATGCGCCTCTACATACAGACTCTGGACAGGGGATGTTCTAAAGGCTCCTAGCGAAGTATGAAGGGCACTATGCTGGATGGTGTTCAATCTGGTTAGTGCACTTTTCCTAGCAGAGTCATAGACAACAGCTCCATAATCTAATCGAGACCTGATAAGTGCACGATACAGATGTAGGAGAGAGTATCTATCGGCACCCCATTTCATGGCAGAAATGGACCGAAGAATATTTAGTTTCTTTAAACAAATAGTTCGGAGATATGTTATGTGAGAAACAAAGTTAAGTTTGGTGTCCAACATTAAACCTAGGAAACGAAGATTACTGGTGAGTGGTATCAGGTGGTTCTTTAGCCGAAGTTCCAGTTCTGGATGCAGCTTGCGTTTTTTGCAGAAGTGAATTGCAACTGTTTTTTGTTCTGACATACGATATCCATTCTGCTGTGTCCATATTTCTAGCTTATTTATGGAGAGTTGCAGCTGTCTTTCAATAGTAGGAATATTTTTTGAACTGCAAGATAGAGTGAGATCATCAGCATACATGTATAATTCGACAGTACTGGGAATATTGTGGGTTATAGTGTTTAGCCTAAGTGAAAAAAGAGTAGCGCTAAGTATTGACCCTTGTGGGACACCTTCTTGGGTATAGATACGAGAAAGTACTGATTGATAGCGAACCTGAAAAGTTCTCTTTTGGAGAAAGTTTTTAATAAATTTCGGTAAATGTCCCCGCAATCCTAGGGAATAAAGTTCTCGCAATATGCCATACCTCCAGGTTGTGTCAAAAGCCTTTTCGATGTCCAAACCTACCATTACAAGGTGTTCACTTTTTACATAAGCATTACGGATGTTAGTTTCTGCTTTCACCATGAGATCTAAAGTGGATCTGTTTTGTCGGAATCCAAATCGATTGTTGTTTAGCAACTTTTGAGTTTCAAGAATCCAGGTAAGTCGCCGGTGTACCATCTTTTCTAGAGTTTTGCCAAGACAACTGGTGAGGGAGATTCGTCGATAATTTTGTGTGAGTGATTGATCCTTTCCTGGTTTGGGAAAGGCTAGAATAACGGAGTGATGCCAGGTAGAGGGATATGTACCTTCAAGGAAGATCCGATTAAAGAAAGTTATTAGCAAATTCAAATCTATATTGTTTAGAGGTTTTAGCATTACATAATAGATTCCATCAGCTCCAGCAGCGCTATTTGGTGATCTGTTTATTGCTCTTTGGAGTTCAAAAAGACGAAAAGGTTGATTGTCGGCTAGAGACTGAGTAGTTTGGAAATTTATCTTATATTTTTCAGCTATGGCTTTAGTTTGTAGAAAGGAAGTATCATAAGCTGTAGTGGCAGAAATTTCAGAGAAAGTCTCTGCAAGCACATTAGCTATTTCTTGTGGTGAGGATATTTCTTGTCCGTTCTTGATTAAAATTGGAGCAGAAACCGGGAAAAATTTGCCATTTAGTTGTCGAATTTTTTTCCAAATAGTTTTACTGCTAGTGTCTTTTGTGATAGAAGAGGCAAACTGTATCCATGATTCTTTTTTGGCTTGTCTTCTAATTTGTCGTGCTTTTGCCTTAAGCCTTTTAAACTGGATTAGGTTGTCTGTGGTTGGAAACTTACGGAACTGATTCCAGGCTTTATTTTTTTTTCTTTTTTCGCTATGGTACAAGTGTCATTCCACCAGTGTTTAAGGTTTCTGTGTTTGAAAGCAGAAGATTTTGGTATTGCTTTGGAAGCTGCTGCTTCCTTTGTTTGGTAATGTGCTCAGCAACATCATCAATGGACCCTAGTTGTATCAGTTGGCTATCAAAGGAGATGGAGACAGAAAACTTTTCCCAATCTGCTTTAGAAAATTTCCATAACACCCGATGATCAGGGCAAGGTGTCTGCATTGTTTGAATTCTGCATATTATTGGGAAATGATCACTGTTGTGCAGATCATTTAAAACCGTCCAATCTATAATAGGAAGTAACTCGGGGGAACATATAGATAAGTCAATTGCCGACATACATCCCGTGGAGAGATGAGTGTAGGTGTTATGACAAGTGTTCAGCAAAGTTAGGTTCAGTTGGTCTATGAGCTTTTCTAGCAAGTGCCCTCTATTATCCATGTGAGCAGATCCCCATAGCGCATGATGTGCATTCAGGTCACCAAGAAGACAAAAAGGAGATGGTATTTGTTTTATAAGATCTTCTAATTCTTTCAACGTGTAAATATTGTTAGGTGGAAGATACAATGAGACGAGAGTTATTGTTTTTCCCATTGCTACATGAACTGCAACGGCTTCTAAGTGAGTCTGAAGAGGAATGTTTCTTGCTGGAAATTTACAATTCACTAGAATTGCAACTCCACCATGTGCATGGCTTGAACTAATTCTATCTTTTCTATAGGCTGTAAAATGTTTAATCGAATAAGTTACCTGTGGATTTAAGTAAGTCTCTTGCAAGCAAATGGCTACCGGATTATATTGCGAGATCAAATCGTTTATATCATCAGTATTACTGCGTAAACTTCTGCAATTCCATTGTACAATGTGCATCATTATTTGGTTTTAGAGAGAGAAGATGATTCTGTCTGTTTCTTGTACGAGGGAGCAGTTTGCTTTTGGCGATCATGCTTTATCTTTTCCTTTCTTGGAAAATAAGGGCGTCCATATTCTGTACTCCCTTCTACATCATCAGTACCAGTAGATGAACATCCAGTCTCCATGTCATCTTCTGCATGAAGATCAAGGACTGTTTCTTCTTGTGCATTTACAGCTTCGCTGTCCATGCTGCTTGAATTTGGTTGTTGCAATTCAGTGGCACGTTGCCTTTGTGGTTTCCTTTGTAATTTATCGATTGATGTAATTTTAGATGGAACTGAGAGTGGAGTAATGTTTATTTCGTCCATTGAAACAGGTTTGTTAGCGGGCTGATTTATCAAAAGTACAGATCGCGCCCATTCTGCAATGGATGTGTTAGGTGGGATTGACACTTCTGTTTGGGTAGCAACAACTTGACAGTTTTGGGTGGCAGTTGCATAACTGCATTTTGGCATAGTTACCTTGACTTGCCTTCTTGCTTCTTGATATGATACTTTGTTTTCAATCTTAAACTTCTGTATCTTTTTTTCCATTTTTCACAGATCACATGATTTTGAATAAGCTGGGTGATCATTCTTACGATTTGGGCACTCTGGAGATTTTGCAGTACAATCTGTTTGAGAATGATTTTTCGAACCACAATTAGGACATGTAATTTCTCCTCTGCATGTTGTTTGAGAATGACCGAATTTTTGGCAACACCTTAAGGGATTTGGAATGTATGCCCGGACTCGGCAGTGGAGGTAGCCTGCTTTCACTGAGTTTGGTAAATTTGGTGTACTGAAGGTCAATATGATATTTCGTGTTGGAACTAGTTTATTGTCCTTCCGGATCATGATTCGCCTTGCTTGTGTTACTTTTTGTTCTTGTAATTCCGTAACTATTTCCTCTTTGGTGACGTTTAGTAAATCCCACTCACTTATTACTCCTTTAGAGGAGTTCAGTGTATTATGCGGCGTGACTTTGATTGGGATTCCGCTTATAGTTGACAGTTTCAATAACAGTTCAGAGTGTCTTGCCTGAGTGGTTTCAATTAATAAATCTCCTGACTGAAGTCGTTTAACCATTTTTGGTGTTCCTGCTGAATTCTCGAGACATCTTTGAATGACAAAGGGAGACAAATTGCTTACTGGTTGATTCGATAATGAATGCATTATCAGAAAAGCTGGTGGTTCTGGTTTGTTAGAATCTGTTCTCATTCTTTTCGAGAGACAAGGATCATGTTCCCTTCTACGGGTGTCAATAGGTTGAGAGCCTGTTGGCTCTAGTGGTGGGTATTCGTCGCAATCCATTGTTGCTCCTTTTCGCCCCGGGAGAGGAGCTTCCTTCTCCCAGGTTACAGGCCCCACCACGTGGAGGCAGGAGCGGTGCCACCAGTGACCAAGCGATAAGAAGTTATTGGTTAGTGTGTTACAAGGGTTAGTTATATATATACAAAAGAAAGGTGTTTTTCCTTTCTTCTAGGAGGCTTCTTTCTTTATTTATAAAGAGCCAGAAAATAAATAACTTTGAAAGTAAAAGACTTTAGAAATTTTAACTACTTCTTTATAGAAAATACGCTTTGAAAGTCTCTTTGGAAATCACTAGATCACTCGCTTGGCACTCGGGGCCTCCTATAACATAAATAACATGGTCTTTCCAGACAAGGTTCATCATCAGACTTCAACTCAGGCACCACACAGAAACATGTTTTCTGATCATAATGGTTTCCTCACACAGTTATGCAGTAAGCTCTTAATTTATTTGGTGTATTGCCCTTTGCAGGTGAAAGGCAGATCAACATCTCATCTAAATATTTCTCAAACTATTCAAAAAATTTTAATAGCTGTTGGTAAGTACATTTACTGCATGCCATAAATATTTTAGGACTGGGTGAAAAATTTTTGGTAAAACTGAACTAGCTTGCTATACACGGAGAATAAAAAAAATTATGTAAATTTTAATAAGTATAACCCATAGTATTAATAAAATTCAAACTTACTGACCTAAGCATATACTTTAATTAAACTGTCTAAGCCATTATCTCTAAATGCTGAATCATGTCAAATGCTACTGGAATTTGAATTGTGTTGGTCCCTTCATAGCAGTCATGGTAAAAGCATCTAATCTATCACTCCTTTTTAGAGTATATTTACCATCCTTCTATAGATAGTATGAATCAGAGCTGTACTACTCAATATGTTCTACGTTGATAATAATATTATTAAAATAATAGGAGTTTACCTCAATATAGTGCGTAGAACACTTCCGTATGATACCCTCCAGAAATTAAAACGGAAAAAAACGAAAAAAAATCGACAATTTACCGGTACATTAGAGTAAAATATAAATAATTAAAAAAACCAATTTAACACAATTCAAATCAATTTAAAACAACTGAAAATTCAAATTAATGCAATTAAAAGAATCTAACAAAAATATTCAAAACGATTTTCCTTCCTGAAGCTGACAACGCTTTTTTTTAATTATTTATATTTTACTCTAATGTACCGGTAAGTTGACAATTTTTTCGTTTTTTTCCATTTTAATTTCTGGAGGGTATCATACGGAAGTGTTCTACGCACTATATTGAGGTAAACTCCTCTTATTATTTTACTAATATTACCATCCTTCTGTAACTACCCCCACAGCAAGTACAATGTTTATGACTGCTATCCTTCCACAGTGTATACAAAGGCCTGAGTTTGCATCTTAATTGTATGATATATATATATATATATATACAAATTGTATGATATGATATATATATTTGTATATATATATAGATAAAAATAATCAGGTTACTGAATGACAAAGTAAGCAAGCAAAGTATTAAAACAAAATTATTAAACTGTGTCATGGATCCTGGGTACTACAAGTTACAGTACAGAAACCAGCAACCATAATGAAATATAGACAAATCTTTATATTCAGTGTACAGTCAGTCCTCGTATAACACGTGTTTACACTACACGAATTCAATCATACACTATTTATAAATAGGGGAACGATATCGTATATAACATGAACCGAATTCGCTTATGCACTATTCGCTTTTGTGTTTACAAGAAATGGCAGTCGAATGCAGAATCACCCCAACTGAACGCAACACAATAGCAATGAAGAGAAGATTCTGAATATGTATTTATGTTTTTTATATCAGTGAAGGGGAAACGCTTTTCCATAATAACGTAAAAATCCACAAAATTCCAGCTATCGGTATTATCGCAAATGCAATTAGATCGAGTTACTACCCGTTTATAACAGATTCCACTAGCAGAAATGCAGCTGGAAATTGTTTTATGGTAGTAACCACCAGAAATGTGCTTTAGTAAAATGTGAGCTAGTGAGGTGTTAGTGTGTCTCTTCCTTTACGGTGTTGTTTATTCAGTTGCTACATGCACGCAGCTTTGTTTATGTGTATCAAGCGTGCCTCCTCATTTTGTAATTGTGCTTTATTCCCTAAAAATGAGTAAAATACTTAAAAGGTGTGAAAAGGAAGCATCCTGGTGAACACACTACAGATTCAGAAAGAAAAAGAAAAGCAATATCGATAAACAGAGGCGAACTGGGTCAAAAATTCTTACCCAGGGAAAATTTGTAGCGGCTTCATATTAGCGTTTATGGCCAAAATCACACCGGCCTCCAGCCCACCAGGGTTTCCCCGGTAAGGCTTATGGCCAGTCCGCCTCTGTTGATAGAGAAAAAATATGAAATTTTGAAACACTTTGAGCGAAATTAAGACCATGTGATATTGCACATGCTACTGGCCTAAATGAGGCAACGCCGAGAATTAGAAAGAATGCAGAGAAAATAAAAACAACTTTCATAGCAGGAACAACTCAAAGTGTAATTAAAATCCATTAGATCAAGACAAAGAATTGGAAGAGATGGAATGGCTGTCATCTGTTTGGATAGAAAATCAAACAAAAAAACAAGTTTCCTTATGATAGAAGCAAAAGCAGTAGCAATATTTTATTACGTAATAGTCGTAATAAAATACGAAGTATTTTATTACGATTATTTATTGTGTTTGGTAATGTTTTGGTTACAAATGTGTTCAATCTTGGGTGGTCGGCACCTAACCCTATTTTTCCCACAGGGCCTGTTATTTATATTGCACGAGAATTTCTAGGACAACTATCATGCTATACGAGGTCTGACTGTATAGGAAAGGAATGCTAACCTATCAATTGTAATTACCATGGAAAAATTGAGGCCTGTAAGGTGAAGGAGATAAACTGAAATAAATTAACATAAAAATAATAACGATGTTACCTAAAGTAGTGGGTCCTAGGGCTTTAACTACTTCTTCAAAGGGTCGGCAGCCAAAACTGTAGGAGCCACCACAATAAGCAATGTATCTGTTTCTGTTATGATGTATATGTGCAAAATGTATAAATCATAGCTGACCCAACAGAGACCAAAAAGAAAAGGAATAAAATTTTAACTTTAAAAAAAAAAAAGCTAAAATAATGCCAATAAAACTTTATTAAAGCAAAAAGAAGAATAAAAATTTTGAAATCAAAAAGACCAATACATTACAAAAATTAAAAAAGTAACTGTAGATTACAGGATAAAGTCAGGTTAAAGACAACTTACCACGTGTTTGGACCGGACTCGGTGAAATAGCTGTGTGTGGTGTTTACAGAGTAACATTAGAGAACCAAAGAAGAAAGCCAATAGATCTCTGTCCAGAAGGTTTATATCAGTTGAAGTAACCAGGTGTGAGGGGGAAGAAGTGGAGCCATCAAAGTGTACCGTTCCGTGTTACGGGGAAGTAGGTAAATAAACAAATGAGGCAAAGTGCCAGCAAAGGGAGACTATGACAGACAAAGCAGTGTAGAAAAGACACTAAACTTTGTATCAGAAGAAAAAAGAAATAATAGCAGAGGAATAGCATCTCAATATTGCTTTCGGCCAGCGTGCAAGAAACAAAATGTAGTAATTAAGGATAGTAGAAAGCAATTTGAAGAAGAGTAATATAGTTGTGCTCAGGTAGTCCGGAGTTGCTAAACCTGTAACATAGCTGGTCCCTGGACAAATGCCTCATATGTTTAAGTCGGTATTGGTATTGTTATTGAGTAAATCTAAAAAAAAAAAAAAAAGAGGACAACACCAAAATTGATACTGATAACATTTCTCATGTGCAACCTTTTGATTTAAATAGTCAATTCACCAGCATAGACCTAATCAACTTAAAATTGGTCTTGAATGAAATTTATAATAAATACAAATATATTATTGGTTGTAATTCAGTTTTTTGGAGCAATCTCATTAATCTCTGTGTCTCTAATAACTACATTTTTGACGGCAAAACTGTATACTTACAAACCAAAAGTGGCCCCATGGGTAGCTCCGCCAGCTGTAATCTTAGCTAACCTATATCTATACTGGTCTGAGACCTCTCTACCCTCAGATATTAAACTTTACAGATATATTGATGACCATGGTATTCAACTACCCTACATTTATACACGACTTTGCTAGTATTTACCCTTCAGAACTTACTCTGGAGAAAACAAATAATAATGATTTTTCAGCCAATTATTTAGACTTGTATATTAATATTAGCAGTCCTCAACCCACAATCAATATATACAATAAAAGAGATGCTTTTAACTTTAATGTAGCCAGTTTTACCCGCTGGCACTCTTAAGATTTACAAAAAAGAGTACATGCTAATATAATACTATCCCAATGCATCAGAATTGCTACAATATGCAATAGTGAGTGTCTTTGCTGACAACATTAAACAACTCCATGATAAACTGCTATGCAATAATTTCCCTACAGCATATCTCTAACCATCATTTCAAAACATCAGCAAATATTATAAAAGTTCAAAAAACTTATCAGCTACAACTTTGATATAAACAACATATCTACTATTTGATTACATATTACTTTCAGGCTTGTACATAATGTTGTACAAGCAGGGGTTGTTTGCTTTTGTATAGTTATATACCCCCTAGCCTCTGTCGTGCTTCACGGTGTAGAAAGCTTGTGACCACGAATTGGCAATGCATGGTGGTATTGTGTTCTGTTATGTCTTTTTTTTTTTTTTTTACATTTACTCAATAACAATGGACTGAGACAGTATTTAAATTCTATACAGTGGGATCAACTGATGATATTGCCAACAGCAAATTCAAAATGGGAAGCATTCAAAGAACTTATCTTGGAAGCTACTAGGCTTTACATACCAACTAAGAAATATTGTTCAAGGTTTAGGCCTAAATGGATGTCAGATGAACTAATGAAGCATATGGCAGAGAAGAAAAATGCATGGGATACATACAAATTAACACGTGACACAGACGCCTATGATAAATACAAGTTGATCTGTAACCAAGTTACAAAGGAGGTTAGGCAGGCGAAGGCAGATTACGAGAGATCCTTGGCAAGGGATGCGATGAAAAACAGCAAAGAGTTCTTTACTTATGTAAACTCTAGAAGGAAGGGGATGAATCAGATTGGTCCACTTGAGATCGATGGGTCAACTGTTGATGACCCTGCTCAGATAGCTAACAAACTAAATGAATATTTTGCATCGACATTCACACATGAGGAGTTATTCAGCGAGGGGAATGCCAGAGGTGTATTCAACTCTAGCAGTAAGCTAGAGAATCTTGTAATAACTTAGAGCAAAGTGGAGGAGAAATTGTTGAAGATAAACACAAGAAAGGCACCTGGGGTGGATGGGATCTATCCAGTTATATTAAAGGAGGCAGCAAAGGAAGTAAGCAAACCCTTAGCCATAATTATGAGAGCTTCCTTGGACTCAGGGGAGGTACCCACGGACTGGAGATGTGCAAATGTGACCCCAATTCACAAAGGGGGATCAAAGGCTGACACAAGTAATTATAGACCTGTGAGTTTAACTTCTGTTCCCGGAAAATTAATGGAGGCACTGGTTAAAGAAGCACTGCAGGATCATCTAGACAAGACTTCAGTTATAGCTAGGACACAGCATGGTTTTGTTAAGGGTAAGTCTTGCCTGACCAATTTGATTGGATACTATGATGCAGTCACAAAAGAACTGGATGCAGGGAATAACGTTGATATTATATACTTGGATCTTAGAAAGGCTTTTGATACTGTTGCACATGGAAGACTGCTGCACAAATTGGAGCAGTGTGGCATTGGAGGCAAATTGCTGCTATGGATAAAGGGGTGGTTGAGGGGGAGAAGACAGAGAGTGGTAATCAATGGACACTGCTCATTGTGGACTAATGTTATTAGTGGAGTCCCTCAGGGTTCAGTATTGGGTCCTTTATTGTTTTCTGTATTTATAAATGATATTGATGATGGTATATCAGGCTTAATGTCCAAGTTTGCAGACGATACAAAGGTTGGCAGGGTTGTCAAGGACACTACTGACACTATGCTACTGCAACAGGATTTGGAAAGGTTGAGCAGATGGGCTGAGAGGTGGCAAATGAAGTTTAACATTGACAAATGTAAAGTACTACATATGGGAAACAGCAACCCCAGAGCAACGTATCAACTCTGTGGTACTACACTGACAGTGGTAGAGAATGAAAGGGACCTGGGGGTGGTTGTGCAGGCAGATATGAAGTTCTCTGAGCAGTGCAGATGGGCTGCAAGAGTAGCTCATGGTGTATTGTCAATGATATATAGGAATTTTTCTAGCAGGGATAAGGAGGTGGTCATTCCCTTGTATAAAGCAATGGTCAGGCCACACCTAGAGTACTGTATACAGGCCTGGAGGCCTCATTTCAAGAAGGATGTAGAGCTGCTGGAACGAGTACAGAGAAGGGCAACTAGATTGGTGAATGGGACAAAGGGATGCTCTTACGAAGAAAGGCTTAAGTTTTGCGAATTACAGTGTCTGGAAACTAGGCACCAGTGAGGTGATCTGATAGAATTGTACAAAGCCTTGAATGGTTTGAGCATGCTCAATGCTGATGGGATTCTTCCTCTTGCTCAGAATAATCACCTGAGAGGGCATAAATTCAAATTGAGGAAAGACAGATGTAGGATAGATGTGCGGAAATTTGCCTTTAGCCAGCGGTTGGTTGGTAGGTGGAACAGACTTCCATCCCTTGTCGTGGAAGTTGATAGCCTAAATAAGTTTAAGGCTCAGCTGGACAGGTATTTCGAACGAACAGAGGGGTGAAGTGGAAGTGGTTATTTTTATTTATGTTACTTTCTTTTTTTTTTTTTTTTGCCTGATGCTGCATAAGCTTGCTTTCTTGCATCAAATGCCTCTACTAATGCTAACAATACCAACTTAAACATATGAGGCATTTGTCCACAGGGACCAGCTATGGTATGGGTTTAGCAACCACGGACTACCCGAGCACAACTATATTACTCTTCTTCAAATTGCTTTCTACTATCCTTAATTACATTTTATTTCTTGTGCGCAATTAGGCTGGCCAAAAGCAATATCGAGATGCTATTCCTCTGCTATCGCTTCTTTTTTCTTCTGATACAAAGGTTAGTGTCTTTTCAACACTACTTCGTCTGTCATAGTCTCTCTTTGCTGGCACTTTGCCTCATTTGTTTATTTACCTACTTCAACTGATATAAACCTTCTGGACAGAGATCTATTGGCTTTCTTCCTTGGGTCTGTAATGTTACTTTGTAAACACCACATGCAGCTATTTCACCGATTCCGGTCCAAACACATAGTAAGTTGGCTTTAACCTGTAATCTACAGTTACTTTTTTAATTTTTGTAATGTATTGGTCTTTTTGATTTAAAAATTTTTATTCTTATTTTTGCTTTAATAAAGTTTTAATGGATTATTTTAGCTTTTTTTTTTTTTTTAAGTTAAAATTTTATTCCTTTCTTTTTGGTCTCTGTCGGGTTGGCTATGATTTATACATTTCGCACGTATACATCATAACAGAAACAGAGACCCTGCTTATTGTGGTGGCTCATACGGTTTTGGCTGCCGACCCTTTGAAGAAATAGTTAAAGCCCTAGGATGTACTACTTTAGGTAACATCGTTATTATTTTTATGTTAATCAATTTATTTCAGTTTATCTCCTTCACCTTACAGGCCTTCTCAATTTTTCCATGGTAATTACAATTGATAGGTCAGCATCTCTTCCCTATACACTGAATATAAACATTTGTGTGTTTGTATATATATATACACACACAGGCTGGCCTTGATTAACGTGATTAATTCGTCCCGCGAGCGCAATGCGCAAACGCGTTAATCGAATATAATAATCAATAAGGAAAAATTATTATTGGTCCTTGACCTTCTGGAATGTCCATAAAGAATTTTAAAAATACCTTTTAAATAACTTTTTAACTGTATACAATGTAAAAGATAATGAAAATAATTATGGAATTAAATGTTTATTGCATAAAACAGCAGTCCCAAACTGTGCGCCGCAGAATATTTTAAATTCTCGAGGGAAACACAGCGATACTCGACATCTGTCGGACACCGCGCGAACTACTAGCTCGAGGTAGTTCACAGTTTCAGCATTTCTTATTAAGTTGTTTGGGCCTAACTACTAAATGGAACTGTTAGGTATTTCTTTTGGTCTGGGTGCGCCTTGAAAAAATTACTAAGACACTAAGGGCGCCGTGAACCGAGAAAGTTTGGGAACCTCTGACATAAAATACACAATGAAGAAATGACTGTTGTGGAAATATTTGAACAGTGTTGACTTTCTGTTTTCATCAATCAATTTCCAATAGCCGACAACAATCTTCTCTGGGCCCTGGCGAAATAAATATCGCAGAGAACCTCAAACCTTTTGTTTGAGGTTCTCTGCGATACGAAAGATTTCATCTAATTCTTTTACTGTTATCTCCTTCCCGGTAACATTTTTATCTGGCTCATTTAAAAATTTGAATTTTTATGCAAGTGTGCATTGACATTATTAGCAGGAGACAAACAAGTAACACGTCTTCCTCCGATGGTTGATGGAACACACCGAGGCAGCAGCAGGCAAACGTTTGTTTATTGACCGTATCACCCGCGGTAAGCTTAACGCGCGATTCAAATCTTTTTCAACTATTGCATAAAAAAAAAAAAAAAAAAAAAGATCACATTAACTGGAAATTTGCATCGTGTAAAGTGAAAGTGGTATAATTTTTCAAATAGCGTTAACTGAAAATTGCGTTATGCAAGGCCTGGCTGTATGTGTGTGTATATATATATATATAGTGGATATGGCAAATAGTTAACAGTTATAAACGTAAGATAATTAATTATAATGGTGATACAATCAGTGAAAACCTAAACAAAGAACCTGACAAGGGAGAGATTTGATTGTTTTGAGAGATTTGAGAATTTGATTATATATATATATATAAATAATCAAATTAATCCAAAAATTAAATAAAGAGATAGAAATTAATAAAATATATATTAAAAATAAATAAGAAAAAATAGTAGGAAAGCTAACATCAATGGCAGCAGAAAAGCACAATCCACTACATGTTGCTTATAATAAGCTAAATTAAAATAGAATATTTGCCAGTAGCATGGCAAACCAGTAGAGTGAAAAAGAACTTTACCAAATAAAATAACATAACAATAACAGTAAAAAATATATAGGGGGGGGATAAAGAAGAAGAGGGTAGTGTTGAAGCAACGTTCCTAAAATAATTTAGAAAATTAAGCCAATTGAAAGAAATTTAGTGGCGTTCCCTCGATGGCACCCATTTCCGAATTATGTGAAATCTCACTAAGGTGGAAACGTAGACTAACAACATTACATGACCAAATAAATTGAAAATAATAATAAAATGAAATAAAATAGACTGATCATTATGCCCCATCTCAACAGAGGACCATGAGGCCAATAATAGTCAGGGAATCACTGCATTTTGAATGCTAAACAAATCCATGCAATGATGGAATGATACTAAAGATCAGACCGCCGATGCAATAGATTTGCATAGCAGTGGTCCTTATGCAGCGAAAAATAATAAAACAAAGCCTAGTACTCGCATGGCCAAACCACACCACTGACAAAACAATAGTTGAACTGAAAATATATAGAATCAAATTAGGCTATAGATGTTGGTACGAATGCAGCATTAGCACATTGTCACGCTATCTCCATGTAAATATGATCAAATTAGTCCAAGAATTAAATAAAGAGATAGAAATTAATAAAATATATATTAAAAATAAATAAGAAAAAATAGTAGGAAAGCTATATATATAAATAGCAGGAAAGATGTTAGCTTTCCTACTATTTTTTCTTATTTATTTTTAATATATATTTTAGTGACAAATGGGCCTGGAGTACTGGGGTCCATAGTTTAACAAATAGATATTTATTTAGAGTATACCCAGTATAAAATAAAATAAAATAAAATATTTCAGTATTTTATACTGGGTATACTCTAAATAAATATCTATTTGTTAATATATATTTTATTAATTTTTATCTCTTTATTTAATTTTTGGATTAATTTGACCATATTTACATGTGGGTAGCGTGACGATGTGCTAACACTGCGTTCATACTGCCATCTATAGCCTAATTTAATTCTATATATTTTCTGTTTTATTATTTTTTGCTGCATAAGGACCACTGCTATGCAAATCTATTGCATCGGCGGTCTGATCTTTAGTATCATTCGGTCATTGCATGGATTTGTTCAGCATTCGAAATGCAGTGATTCCCTGACTATTATTGGCCTCGTGGTCCTCTGTCGAGATGGGGCATAATGGTCAGTCTATTTTATTTCATTTTATTAATTATTATTTTCAATTTATTTGTTCAAGTAATGTTGTCAGTCTACGTTTCCACATAATTCGGAAATGGGTGCCATCGAGGGGACGCCGCTAAGTTTGTTTCAATTGGCTTAATTTTCTAAATTATTTTAGGAACGTTGCTTCAACATTACCCACTTCTTTATCTCCCCCCATATATATTTTTTTCTGTTATTGTTATGTTATTTTATTTGGTTAAGTTCTTTTTCACTCTACTGGCAAATATTCTATTTTAATTTAGCTTTTATATATATATATATATATATATATATCTCCTAGTATGTGAAAGTGAAATATAAATATTATAATAAATATAAATTGTAAAATTAAATTATTTTGTTTTATTTTGTTTTATTCCCATATATTCAGCACGTGCTATTTCCCGAGGCTTTTTTCTCCTGCCTTGGATTCGCGTTGGTAAGCTTGTTAAAATGTTAAAATTTTAAGCGTAATGTTTTCTTTACATTGCCTGCCACAAAATGGGATACCTTTCTATAAGGTTGCATCCTAGTCATTGATTTTACTTTTTCTTTTCTGTTTACCTTTCTCTTTCTTATTCCTAATTTTCATATCTCATGATCTATTAGAGTATTCGAGGGGGAGTGAGATACTATAACTATCCTTCTAACTTTTCCGTTCGCCTTTTGTTAGCACTGGCTGCTGCTCTATCTTTTTACTACACACTGATGCCTAAAAATATTTTATATGCTCTTTTTTGCTTATGTAAATTTAATTTTGGCTATCCGTCGGGCTAACAGTCATCGCACTAGCTTGCTACTAAATTTAGAAATTTAGTTATTTATCTGTTTTGGCCTAATTTACTTTTTGCTTTTTGGACTTTGCCTAGCTGGACGATGACTACAGAAACGGATAGCTCGTTAATTACGGTAGTTACATTGAAAGGGTTAGCCCTAGAAAAAGTCCTCTTCAATGTAACCTATTGCCATAATTAACTTTTTAATGTATCGATTTTTATATATTTTGTAATATATTGCTTAATGCATAGCATATATTTTTTCCTGGTCACGTTAGGTACCTATCTTGGTTATTGGTTTAACTGACAAGCCAATATATTATTTATATTATATTATTATACTACCACCTAATTCATTTACCTATATATATATATATATATATATATATATATAATTAGTATATCTGTAACAAAATCACTAATGATGTAAGAGAGACAGGCAAAAGGTAAGCATGATAAATCTCTAGCAATAGGAGCTAAGAATGGGAAGGAGTTCTACTCATGTGAATACAAAGGAAAAAAAGTGTAAAATCAGATAGGCCTCTAACAAGATGGAAGCAGAGGATTCACAGACAACTCAGACAAAGTTGAATGGGAACTTCAACAATGATGTTTATGACTGAGAGGGAATTTAAAACAAGAGGATTTAATGAAGGAGGTCAGTTTTCTATAAAATAAGGAATGGAATGTTCTCTGAGACATACCTATCAGAGAAGCTAATGACACTGAGGAAGGATAAGGTCTTAGGAGTAGATGATATGCATCCAGTTATATTAAAAGTGAGATATGCATGCAGTTTGATGCACTCATAGTGCATCAAACTGGTTTGCAGTCCTTGAACACATCTTAGTCATCAATCCAGAGAAATTAACATATCAGAATGTAGTGTATGCTGTTAATTGCATGTCGATTTAAAGTTCCATCCATATATGAACTGGTTCAACAATTACTTGTTCATGATTTGGATACATGTTCTTTACATACATATTAATTTATGCAATCTAATCAGAAGGTGAACAATGACCATGACTTAATTGTTTAATAAGTGATGAGATTCACTTACATTTGAAGTTAGAAGCATATAAATTTTAAAAAATTTTAGATATTGGGCAGAATCCACACAGATTGCAAATTTTAGATATTGGGCAGAATCCACACAGATTGCAAATTTTAGATATTGGGCAGAATCCACACAGATTGCAAATTTTAGATATTGCCCAAAATCCACACCACCTTCACAAAACAACCACTTCTTGTTTGGAGAGGGGTTGTCTGCTTTTGCATCATCGATCTATACTTCTATGAAAATGCTAATGGGTCAACTCTGTGTAGGTTTAGCCTGAGGTGGAGCTTATTTCCAGTTTGTCCCAGATGAAATATGTTGCACAAACTGGAAAATAAGCTCTGCCTCAGGCAAAACCTACACAGATCAGACATGAAAAGGTACGTACAATAACAATCTGCTGTGACCTTATTACAGATATCTGCAGAACAAGAAGTAGAATACAATCTACTTCTTGAGAATACAAGTAGAATTTCCAGTCACTGCTTTACCAACATTTATATTTCTATCCTAGCTCAAGTACATGAACCTACTGCTCAAAATCAACAAGAACTATTCATTTAAAGCTAAAAACTCTCTATCCATATGGGCTTAACAACAAATTCAATATGATAAATTCCAAGTAGCCAAAGGACTTTTTGCATCAAAACCCTATAGGAAACACAACACTAATAGGGCTACCACACAAAAATGCAAGCTTGGTGTATTTCGACACCAAGATTAATGGGAAAATAGTCAGTTCAACATACAAAATATTCAGTGTTTAGTGCAAAACACAGCATAATAAAAGAACTTTACCATTTCATTCTCACTTTCAATTTCAAATCGAAACACCTTTTTGACCTTATTACAGATATCTGTAAATTTAGATTAAGATCTAACTTCAAGATTACCAGTGATAATAATGTTGATGATTAGGCTTCACACCAGCCAGAAGATAAATAAATTCAATACTGTAACTATAAAAGGACAGACTGTACAGGAAGATGAGATAATGGTTTCGTTCGATGTTAAGTCACTGTTTACTTGTATTCCCATTAAGTTTGGCTTACAGTGTGTTAGAATGGCCTTAGAAACGGATGTATTGTTAAGTACCAGGTCACCTCTATGTATTGATAATATTTGTGAAGGAGTGGAGCTTTGCTTATCTAGTACCGTTATGGTATTCTAAGATGTCATGTACAGGCAGGTCCAAGGCACAGCCATGGGTTCCCCCATCAGTGCCATAGTGGCCAATTTAGCTAAGGAGGAGTTAGAAGTTAGGATTTTTGGAGATTCGGAATTTCCCATGCGCAGTTGGAGGAGATATGTTGACGACACATTCTCCATTATACAAAGGGGGAAGGGAAGATCAGGTACTTAATGTACTTAATAGTTTCTCCCCTTTTATCAAATTTACTTCGGAGGTGGAAGCAGAGGGAACCTTCCCATTCCTTGACATGTTGGTAATTAGAGAAAGTGGCAGGCTTAAGTCCAAGGTATTTAGAAAGCCAATGTGCCAGGGTCAATATACCCATTACACCTTGGCACAGGCCAGCCAACATAAAAACAGTGTGGTCAAGGCTCTAATAGACAGTGTGGGGTCCCACTGCAGCACCTCCGAGGATAGAGATAATGAAATTGTTCGGGTCACAGCAGACCTCAAGAAGTGCGGCTACCCCAGAGGGTGTTGGACAGACCCACTAGAGGAGTAGAGTCCACCTGTAATGAGCAGTTCGCCCCTGTGAAGCCAGCAGTGGGGTGGTGTACGAAATCAAATGCCCGGATTGTGGGGTGTGTTATGTGGGTGAAACGGGGCGGCGATTGAAAGACCGGCTGGGGGAGCATGCAAACACAACAAAGTCCGCAAATTATGGGAAGTCTGCTGTGGCTGAACATTTCTGGGAGAAACATCAAATTTCCCCGGAGGATGATGTCATCACAGATCACGCACAGGGGTTCTGGGACCGTAAATGGTTTGAGAGTTTACGTATTGGGGCAGCTAGCAATACTATTAATAGGGATAGGGGTGTACGTCTACACCCTCTCCTTGAAACCGTCATTCTTGGACGTGAATGGTTTCAGCAAGCATGCTCCCAAGCCATTTCCAGTCCCGGTGCGCAAATGGAAAATTCCAACCGTGGAACCATGTGACATGTGCCGTGGATCTGCTATATTTAAGGATATGCCGCAGAGTAGACATATGCTGCTGAGGAAGGAGACTGCTGCCTCCGAAAGCTACAGCAAATTTTATCGCTTTTAATTTCTAGGTTTTTAGTAAATTTTATCAGTGTTATTTATATTTTTTTTTATTTTTATTGTAAATATATATTTTATACTTATTTTATTGTAAATAAAGTGTTTTTAGTTACAGTATTGAATTTACTTATCTTCTGGCTGGCTAGCGTGAAGTTTAATCATCAACATGGTATGTCCCAGCCTTGTAGGCCTATTTAGAGATAGTGATAATAATACTACCATTATTTTTATATTTATTTCCTGCCTGGACAACTTCAACATTAACGACTACATTAATATTTTAGATAAACTACTTCCAGCCGGCTGCCGTTAACCTGAACATTATATCTATATTTAGACACCATAAACCTTTTGGACTCAGTCTGCAATTATAAGCAACTAGCCACTAACATGGACAAATTTAATCCTGAACCCGCTTCCAATGGTTGCATTTTCCAACAGGCCAATTTCCAACCTTTTATCGACAAACACTATGGCCATACTATAACAGGAAATTTAGAAATCATCCATAATAAGGAACTCAGAAACATCATGTCCTATGGTTTCAGATAAACTTCAAACCCTTCAAAAAACAGTTATACCAAGATTTGCTTAACTTCTGTTTCAAGCTCTCCTACCTTCAACACCATACCAATTGAAGCCTTCCAATTATGGATAAATTCATTATTAATGGCTATGCTACAACATTGTAAGTCATCATGTACAACTACCTGCAGGAACACAATTCAATGCTTCCATATTAAAACAGCAACTGGTTGACTTACAGAAATATTTCTTCATCACCACCCTCTTTGATAAAGCTGCATGCAATTATGCTATAATTTGCAAAACCTTTTATTTCCATACATTAAATGCAGAGTTAAATTTCAGTACCACCTACAAGTTCATCACTAATAACAGCAGTAACATTACGAAGAAGTTGATTGCTTTTAGCAAGAAACTTAATCTCAGTTTTAATAATTACAAATTTCCCTATAGTTATTTCATTCCCAAGTTCCATAAAAACCCCATATGCTTCAAGTTCCTCACTTTGCAAATACAGTTACGCCCATAAACCTGGCAAAACACTGGAAAGGTTGCTAAAACCTATCATGGATATCCTTCCTGAGAGTAGAATAATTAATAACGATTTTCCAGTTATTAATGCTCTAAAAACTAATAACATCTCTCATGCGCAAACTTTTGACTTCAATAGTCTATTCACCAGCACAGACCAAACCAACGTAAAATCGGTACTAAATAAAATTTACAACAACTACAAAGATATTTATTGGTTATAAGTCAGTTTTTTGGAACAACCTCGTTAATCTTAGTGTTTCCAATAATTACATTTTTGATGGAAAATCTATATACTTGCAAACCATAGGTAACCCCATGGGTAGCCCTGCTAGCTGCGTCTTAGCTAATCTATACTGGTCTGAGACTGCCCTACCCTCTGACATACAGCTTTACAGATACATTGATGACTTGTTAATTTTCAACTACCCTACTTTAAACAAGACTTTGCTGGTTTTTACCCCTCAGAACTTACTCTGGATAAAACAAATAATAATGACCTTTCAGCCAATTATTTAGACTTAAATATAAATATCAACAGCCCTCATACTTCTATCAACATATTTGTATAACAAAAGAGATGCTTTTAGCTTCAACGTAGTCAGTCTTACCCATTGGCATTCTAATATCTCTAAAAAATTCATGCAAACATAATTCTTTCCCAATGCATAAGAATTGCAACTATATGCAATAGTTTAAGTCTATTTTCAGACAACATTAAACTACTCCATAATAAATTACTGCATAATAAATTCCCGGCAGCTTTCCTCTACCATCATTTAAAAAAAAAAGCATTTAACATAATAAAATTTAACATTACGAACTACAACTTTCATTTAAACAACATATTGGCAGTCTAACTTCCTTTACATTCAGGCCTGTACATAATGTATAGTTTTATACCCCCAAGACTCTGTCATGTCTCACAGTGTAGAAAGCTTGTGCCCACAGATTGTCTACTTACGGGGATATTATATTTCTGTTATGTCCTCGTTATTATTTTTATTTTTTATCATCATTTTTATTTTTATTTCATTAACAATGCCATGACTGACTTAAACACGAGGCAACTGTCCAGTCTTCCATCCAGGGACCGACTGTGGTATGGATTTGAAACCCCAGACAGCCCGATCACTACTTTATTCTTCTCCCTTCCAATAACTTTCTGCTGTCCTTATTTACTACATCTTATTTCTCGTGCGCGATTAGGCTGGCCGAAAGCAACATCGAGATGCTATTTCTCTGCTATTGCTACTTGTTTTTTCTATAACGAAGTTTAGTGTCTTTTCCACACTACTTTGTTAGTTTTTGTTTCTCTCCCTGATGGCTTTTTGCCTCATCTGTTTAATTGCTTACTCCCCCATCACACGGATACACAGCTCACACTGACAACTATCACACCTCCCCCCCACTACGCAGGGCTACTTCAACTGACATATATACACCACATGTGAGCTTTCAGCTTTCTCCTTTGGCCTCCAATGACATTCAATATCTTTGGGTCCACACAGTAAGTTTTCTTGTTTTACTCTCTTAGATTTCTTTCATATTCTAGAATTCTTTTATTTTTCACAGGATTCTATTGGCATGATCTTAGCTTTTTGGCTTAACATTATTTATTATTTTTATTTTATATTCTTTAAATTTTATTTTTTATTCTTCCTTTTGGTCTCTGTCGGGTCGGTTATGATGTATATGTACATTTTAATGTGTACATCATAACAGAAACAGAGACCTGGCTTATTGCAGTGGCTCCTACGATTTTCACTGCCAACCCTATGAAGAAGCAGTTCAAGTCCTAGAAACCACTGCTTTAGGTACTTACATTAATTATACTAATGCTAATTGCATTTTATTTCAGGTAATTTGTATTTTGGTATACAGGTGGTCTCAATTCTTCCATGGGAATTATATATATATATGATAAATCACTTAACTTCTGTTTTAAGCTCTCTTACCATCATAACATCCCCATTGAAGCCTTCCAACTATGGATTAATGCAGTACTAACTATGATGATACAACATTATAAGTCATCATTGCCACATGTACAACCATCAGCAGGATTAAAATTTCTTTTTCCACATTAAAACAATAATTGGAGGACTTGCATAAACATTATCATCACCCCTGTTGATAAAGCCTCCTGCAATTATGCCATAATCTGTAAAGCCTTTTAATTCAAAACATTAAATGCAGAACTAAATTCCAGTGCCACTTACAAGTCCATCACTAAGAACAGCAGTATCATTACAAAGAAGTTAATTGCTTTCAGCAAGAAACTTAAAATCAGCTTTAATAACTAGAAATTTCCTTATGTTTATTTCATACCCAAGTTCCACAAAAAAATTACAGGCTTCAGGTTTATTACTTCCTGCAAATACAGTCATGCCCATACACCTGGAAAAACTTTGGAAAGGTTACTTAAACCTATCATGGACATCCTTCCTGATAGTAGAATAATTAATAATATACCAGTTATTAATGCTCTGAATACTGACAACATCACTCATGTGCAAACTTTTGACTTCAATAGTCTATTCACCAGCATAGACCTAGCCAACTTAAAATCGTTCCTGAATGAAATTTACAATAACTAAAAACATATTATTGGTTGTAATTCAGTTTCTTGGAACAATCTCGTTAATCTCTGCATCTCCAATAACTACATTTTTGATGGCAAATCTGTATACTTGCAAACCAAAGTATCCCTATGGGTAGCCCTGCTAGCCGTGTCTTACTAACCTATATCTATATTGGTCTGAGACCTCTCTACCCTCAGAAATAAAACTTTACAGATATACTGATGACTTATTATTATTGAACTACCCTACATTTATACAGGACTTTTCTGGTATTTACACTTCAGAATTTACTCTGAAGAAAACAAATAATAATGACTTTTCAGCCAATTGGTTAGACCTGGATATCAGTATCAACTGTCCTCATACCATAATCAACATATATAATAAAAGAGATGCTTTTAGCTTTAATGTAGTCAGTTTCATACATTGGTACTCTAACATTTCTGAAAAACATACATGCTAATATAATACTCTCTCAATGCATCAGAATTGCAACAATATGCAATAGCAACAGTCTTCTTTATGACAACATCAAACTATTTCATAATAAATTGCTATGCAATAATTTCCCTGCAGCTTTCCTCTGCCATCATTTCAAAAAAAAAAAGCAATAAATATTATAAAATTCAAATAGCTTATAAAGTACAACTTGATATAAACAACATATTTGCTGTTTGATTACATATTACTTTCAGGTCTGTATATAATGTATAGTTAACATATCTCCTAGCCTCTGTCATGTCTCACGGTGTAGAAAGCATGTGCTCACAAATTGGCTATGCATGGGGGTATTGTGTTTTATTATGCTCTGCTTGCTGCTTTAAGTTTTGTGAACGTTATTATTTTTATTTCAGTTTTTCTTTCTTTTTACATTTCCTCAATAACAATACCAATACTTACTTAAACACATGATGCATTTGTCCACAGATCTGTAAAGTAACCAACTATGGTATGGGTTTTGCAACCCCGGGGAGAAAGGGGAACAACTATATTCCCCTTCTTCCAATTGCTTTCTGCTGTCCTTAATTACTACAACGTATTTCTCATGCGCGAAATACGTTGTAGTAATTAGGCTGGTCGAAAGCAATATCGAGATGCTATTCCTCTGCTATCACTCCTTTTTTCTTCTTAAACAAAGTTTGTCTTTTCTATACTACTCTTTTTGTCATTGATTCTCCCTTTGCCTCATCTGTTTAATTGCTTACTTCCCTGTCACACGGTTACGATTCACTTTGATGATTTCCCACCTTTCCCCCCCCACTCGGAGTTACTGCAACTGATATAAATATACTCTACAGAGAACTAGCGGCTTTCATCTTTGGGTCTCCAATGTTCCTCTGTAATCACCAAATGCAGCTAATTTCACCAATTCTGGTCCATGCACACAGTAAGTTGGTTTTAACATAACTTTATCCCATAATCTACAATTACTTTGTTTAAATTTTATACTGTACTTTGTCTTTTTGAATTCAAACCTTCATTCATTTTTCCTTTAACAAGATTTAATTGACATTATTTTAGCTTTTTAACTCTATTTTATATTTATATACTTATTTTTATTTATGTTTGAATTTTATTCCTTCCTTTTGGTCTCTGTTGGGTCGGCTATGATGTATATGTTTCACACGTATACATCATAACAGAAACAGAGACCCTGCTTATTGCAGTGGCTCCTACGGTTGTGGCTGCGACCCTTTGAAGAAGTAGTTAAAGCCCCAGGACCCACTACTTTAAGTACCATCGTTATTATCATTATTATTTTTATGTTAATCTAATTTAACTTCAGGTTACCTCTTTTACCTTGCAGGCATTCTCAATTTTTTCCATGGTAATTACAATTGACAGGTCAGCACTCCCTACCCAATAAACTGAAAATAAACATTTCTATATATATATATATATATATACAAATCAATTTTTTAATTCAATAGTTATAGCATAATATATATAAATCACCTTAATTTTTTTAAAAATACCAACTGGATAAATTGGAGAATCTAGAATATAAGTATTAGGGGTGAAAACTATACCCATTAGGTCAAAGGGCCAAGTATTTAGGTAACCTAAGTTGGACTTCTTTGTTGTATCCCATAAATAAACATATAGAATATAATAAAATAAAATAATGTAGCTAATTATAGATATATGGATATGTTGAATGGAACATTAACTAGGGCTATCTCCACTCAATATATCATGCCAATAATTTAGCTAAGGCTATCTGTTTCTGTTTGCCATTTTCCAGTTTTTCTAAGTTCAAATATTTTGGGAATTTAATGCAAATATATTATTATTATCAATTTAGCATTAGCATTAGTAGAGGCATATGATGCAAGAAAGCAAGCTTATTCAGCATCAGCCAAAAAAAAAAAAAAACACCACTCCCATTTCACCCCTCCATTCGTTCAAAATACCTGTCCAGCTGAGCCTTAAATTTGTTCAGGCTATCAACTTCAACAACAAGTGATGGAAGTCTGTTCCACCAACCAACTACCCGCTGGCAAATTTCCGCACATATATATCCTACATCTGTCTTTCCTCAATTTGAATTTATGCCCTCTCAGGTAATTATTCTGAGCAAGAGGAAGAATCCCATCAGCATTAAGCATGCTCAAACCATTCAAGGATTTATACACCTCTATCAGATCACATCGCTGGTGCCTAGTCTCCAGACACTGTAATTTGCAAAACTTAAACCTTTCTTCATAAGAGCAACCCTTTGTTCCATTCACTAATCTTGTTGCTCTTCTCCATACTCATTCCAGCAGCTCTACATCCTTCTTGAAATGAGGCTTCCAGACCTGTATACAGTACTCAAGGTGTGGCCTGACCATTGCCTTATACAAGGGAATAATCACCTCCTTATCCCTGCTAGAAAAATTCCTGTATATCATTAACAAGACACCATGAGCTACTCTTGCACCCCATCTGCACTGGTCAGAGAACTTCATATCTGCCTGCACATATTAACCCCGGGTCATTTTCATTCTCTACCACTGTCAGCGTAGTACCAAAGAGTTGATACGTTGCTCTGGGGTCACTGTTTCCCATATGTAGTATTTACATTTGTCAATGTTAAACTTCATTTGCCACCTCTCAGCCCATCTGCTCAACCTTTCCAGATCCTGTTGCAGCAGCAGCATAGCATCAGTAGTGTCCTTAACAACCCTGCCAACCTTTGTATCGTCTGCAAACTTGGACATTAAGCTTGATATACCATCATCAATATCATTTATAAATACATAAAACAACAATGGACCCAACACTGAACCCTGAGGAACCCCACTAATAACATTAGTCCACGATGAGCAGTGTCCATTGATTACCACTCTGTCTTCTTCCCCTCAACCATCCCTTCATCCATAGCAGCAATTTGCCTCCAATGCCACACAGCTCCAATTTTTGCAGCAGTCTTCCATGTGCAACAGTATCAAAAGCCTTTCTAAGATCCAAATATATAATATCAAAGTTATTCCCTGCATCCAGTTCTTTTGTGACTGCATCATAGTATCCAATCAAATTGGTCAGGCAAGACTTTCCCTTAACAAAACCATGCTCTGTCTGAGCTATAACTGAAGTCTTGCCTAGATGATCCTGCATTGCTTCTTTAACCAGTACCTCCATTAATTTTCCTGGAACAGAAGTTAAGCTCACAGGTCTATAATTACTTGTGCCAGCCTTTGATCCTCCTTTGTGAATTGGGTCACATTTGCACATCTCCAGTCTATGGATACCTCCCCTGAGTTCAAAGAAGCTCTCATAATTATGGCTAAGGGTTTGCTTACTTCCTTTGCTGCCTCCTTTAATATAACCGGATAGATCCCATTCACCCCGGGTGCCTTTTTATGTTTATCCTCAACAATTTCTCATCCACTTTCCTCTCAGTTATTACAAAATCATCTAGCTCACTGCCAGAGTTTACTTCAACGCTGGCATTCCCCTTCGTGAATAACTCCTCATGTGTGAATGTAGATGCAAAATACTCATTTAGTTTGTTGGCCACCTGAGCAGGATCCTCAACTGTTGAAGCATCAATATCCAGTGGACCAATCTGATTCATCCCTTTCTTTCTAGAGTTTACATAGGTAAAGAACTCTTTTCTGTTTTTCTTTGCATCCTTTGCCAAGGATATCTCATAATCTGCCTTCGACTGCCTAACCTCCTTTGTAACTTGGTTACAGATCAACTGATATCTATTATAGGCTTCTGTGTCATGTGTTTAATTTATACGTATCCCATGCATTTTTCTTCTCTGCCATATGTCTCATTAGTTCATCTGACATTCATTTAGGCCTAAACATTGAACAATATTTCTTAGTTGCTATGTAAAGACTAATAGCTTCCAAGATAAGTTCTTTGAATGCTTCCCATTTTGAATTTGCTGTTGGTAACAGCATCAGTTTGTCCCACTGTATAGAATTAAATACTGTCTCAGACTATAATAGTCGCCTTTACGAAAGCAAAAACCCTTCCCTTTACCCCTGATGGTAGTTACCTCTTTGAGTAAATCCCACTTCAGCACACTGTGATCACTGCCACCTAGTGGTTCCTTTAACTGCAGATTCTTAATGCATGAAGAATTACTACTGATAATCAGATCAAGAGCATTATTCCCTCTAGTTGCCTCCCGAACATGCTGATGTAGAAAATAATCATCCAATAAATCCATAAAAGCCTTGCTAGTGTGTGAGTGATCAACCCACAAATTCTAGTCAATATCTGGGAAATTAAAATCCCCCATAGCACTCTCTGATTTACTGGCCCACTATTTCCCTGTACAGTTTCTTATTATACTCATCAGAGTCATTAGGCCTATAGCACTGTCCAGCGATGTCAACTGGCTTCACTTCCTTGGATTTTATGTGTTTCTTAACTAATAGGATAACCCCTCCTCCCTTCCTGTCCTGTCTATCCTTTCTGTACACATTGTACTCCCCAAATTCCAGTTCTGCATTCCTTATATCTGTGTGACACCACGTCTTCGATATCCCAACAATATCTGCCTTTGATGTTTTGAGCAATACCTCAAATTCATTTACCAAACTCCTAGAATTGGCATACACGCAAGTATACATGCACCTGTTCCTATTCTTAGCTACCCTAACACAACCCATGTGTTTACTTGTACCGCAATGACTCCCAGCAGTCTCTGAAATATCCTGCATCTTGTTTTCCAGGCTTCTGCTCATTCCAATAGAAGCAGTGCAAGAATCACTTTCACCTCTGCCAGTGGCTACTGTTAATCTATTAGTCTTTGTATCCCCCCAAGCTAGCAGTTTTCCGACCCACCAAACACTGCCTCAATAGCATCAACAAATATTCTTACACCCTTTCTATTTAAGTGTATCCCATCCCTGTAGAAGCAGTCTCTCCTGTTAACAAGTACAGGCCAGGCTGAAAAAAATTCTACCTCTTGAGCTTTGCAAAATCTTTCCAGGGCCGAATTGATCGATAAGGCTCTGATCATATACTTCCTCCTATCATGTCTGGGAAGAACTGCAGACACTTTCAAATTCAATCCTAATTCACAGCTTTTTTTCAACAGTGGCCTGTACTTGTTAAGTAAGTTCGCCGGTCTTCTTCTCTTAATATCATTAGTGCAAACTATATCACCTATATCACCTTTTGTGCCCTTAAAAGATGATATCCGCTCTACAACGTCATCAACCTTTGCCCCCTGGCAGACATACCCTGGTCCTGTTCCACCTATCCTTTTTACAAAGCATGTTCCCCATTTCCCTGACAATAGAGTCATCAACAACTACTAGTTCCTGTGAGACCAGCACATTGTGCCTTGGGGGTTGCTGCTGTGTTGCGTGATGACCGAGTGCAACCTCTGGCGTTGATGTGGGCAGCTGAGCGCTTGATGGGTCCCTCAATTTAGATCCTTCGAGTGTATCCACCCTGTCCTTCAAGCTCTCATAAAGGCCCATAACAACACTGAGTTGTCACCTGATTTCCTTACCTCCTTACATCACGCACACACAAAGACATGCCCCATGGTAATATCCTGTCCCGTACCCGATTGCTCCACAAACATCAAGCAAGCAGTGCACATTAAAAGGCTGTGATTCAGAGGGCAACAACCCCCCCCCTCAGTTCTTCCTTGAACCACAGCACTCCCATTAGCTTGAGCCTTTTGCTTTGCTGCTCTAGTCCGAGTCATGATTTTGATTTAATTTCAATAAAATTTCAATTTCAGTACAAAATTATAACCCTAAACTTGTATCCCAACAGTTATAACGCTATATATATTTTTTAGTATCGAGTATTATCTACAAGTTCCGTTTATATAACTTCCGTATTAAGTTATGTATTAATTAATTATGTTATGTTTGTAATCTAAGTCATTATATGTATTTAGTTAAAAAGTACAATTTAATTGACAATGAAGTTTAACAAGATTAATAGATTTTATTGCTTAATTGTCAATATTATATTATATACTATACTAATCTTAAGCTATCTAGTTCGGGATATAATATTGTATCGTATAACAATGGCGGCAAGTTACGAACGGTAAATCTACGGACACTTAAGTATTAATTAACTTCCAAATCTCGCTGTCTCGATTCAGAATAAACTAAGGATCCTGACTAGGTCTATAAGCTACTTAAAGAAAATAATTTAATATAACAATTGGTCAATTAAGCGGTTAAATATGGCTAAAAAACTTCTCGTTCAGCAGAGCTGCAACTTGTAACACGTGGATTTGATACCCTTACTGATATTAAGTAATACCTACAAAATCTCTATCTAAGTTAAACTTTAAACTAAGTATCGTAACTAGGAATATAAAGCTACTCTAGAAAATAAGTTAATATGCCAATTTAGGCTAATAAAACAGAAAAAACTTCTCTATTCCAGGAGCAGTAAAAACTTTGCCTGCACAAGGCTACTCTCGTTCTACCAAATATGCTTTTTTGCTGCCTCTGATGTTTGCTGTACCTTTTTATTTTATTTTTATTATGAAAGATTCAGTTTCTAACTATTTTAACCGTTATTCAAATATATGTATAATTATATATATGTATTCTGCTTTCTTTGGTTTTATAAATTAACACTTATTTCTTTAATTTATTTAGTTTGTCTTAGTTATCTGAACTGACAGGGCACTGTTGTCACTATTTTATAATAGGCAACATGTGCCCAGTAAATTTGTTCTTTATACTTTGTACAGAATAGGGTGGTAAGCTACAAATTCCTATTTATTCTTTTGTTGTAATTGGTTACTTTTAATTTAACAGTTCTGTAATGATGGTTTGCAATTTATTACTATATCAGATAGGATGAATTATTTTAATTATTATAAAATTCTTACCAATTATACAAATGTATGTGAAGCGCATGAAAATTCATTCCACGTTACACTTTTGTAAATTTGTATATATTTTTATTTATTTTAATTTACTTTTTTTACACTGCGTAGGGACTACCTTCTCTACTAGTATTACGATAAAAAGCTGAATATTTGCTCTCCTTTTTCTAATACTACAGACAAGTTTGGAAACGCAGTGCCTGATACATGGTCAAGAGTAGTGCCCTGATGAATTTCCTGGCTATGTATCATATTTTCATCTACTTTATTCAGATTCTGCATATTGCCATCCCCTGATTTAACCTCTTGCTAAAATTGCCTTCCCATATCTGAATATAGTGTTATTTAATTTTTTATTTACTTGTATATATTCTTTCCCCCCCCTCAGTCCCAGTTCATTTTTACACTAAGTTTTTCAAATTCTTTCACCTGTTTAACCACTACTTCACTTCCACTTTCTACTATCCCTTAAACTTCTCTTTCTGGCACCTTGTGTACTTTTCATTTCCATTTTCACAGACACTTTATTTATCCTACAAACCACACATTATTTATATCCTTTTGCTTCCTCTACTGCTGCACTGCACGTTTTGGAGCATTAGACATATATATATATATATTTTTTTTTTTTTATTTATTTATTTTATTTTTTTTTTCCACTCACTCATTCATCTTTTTTCTCACACACCAAAGGTGGATGCAATGATGTGTAGTGTAAATTTATATACTAATTAAAACTATGGTTAGTGTGTACTTAACTGTAGCATTTATGGTTTGTGTTCTTTTTCTCACACACTTACTCTCATTCATTCTTCATTTCATTTGACTCTTTCTTTCTGCACTGCACTCTCTGGGCACCTCAACTTACTGTTATTCTTCAGTTGTGGTGCAGGCCAGGGGAGAATGCAGTGATAGTGTTTGCGTTGTTGGTAAATGTTTCTTAGTATATATATAAAGTAATGTAAGTTATTATTAACTTTGTATTCTTTCAGCCAATTACATTTGCTCTTTCACTCATTCCCATTCACTCTCTCCCTCATGCTAGGTCCCTCTTTCTTTCACCAAAACTGCCATTTATGCCCATTTACTATAATTCCTAGTTCACTCAGTGCCCAGCCTATTCATTCTGCCTTTCATTCTCATTAATTCATTCTTCTTTAATTCTGATTCATCATTCATGGCTGCCTGTATATCTCCCTCCCCTATGTGGTTACTATTTATGGGGCCCCAGGTTCCTAAACATGGCAGGGTAGTCCTGTGGGGGATTTTGCCATGTCAGGTTTCTGTCAGGGCACAGAATACTGCTATCCTGACATTTTTTAAGTCATTGTCTGGGCATGGTGGGAAATGTGGGCAATTTTAACTATTGATTATTGTTTAATTGCAGGGGGAGCTGAATTGCCATTCTTTGGATAGTTCTGTGCATTTCAAATACTTTCTGTGTGAAAGATGTAAAGGCTTAATAATTTTCCTCTTCTATGATGAACCGATGTTGTTCTTCCCTGGGAAGGGGGCCAATCTGTACTATTAGCTCTGTTCTGAGGATGTCATATATTATACATTCATATAGAATGTGTGCCCAGTCTTCACTCTTGCCACAGGTGCAGTTTTGGTCATCAGTCAGCCCTAAGGAGATATAGTTTCGCCTTTAGGGAGCGAGCCGTGAACTGTCAATATAAATGTTGTAAAAAGTCCAGGGGCATATCACTTAGGTGGTTTTGGGCTAACTATTGCCACCCATGGCACAAATCTTTTGGTAACCAGACCTCTGGTTTCCTGCTCCCACTTTGTTTGCCATAACTCATGGAGCTTTGCGGCTATTCTTTTTCTTTCAGCATTGAGGTGTTGGCTGCATCATCATTTCTTTGGTTTTATAAATTAACACTTATTTCTTTAATTTATTTAGTTTGTCTTAGTTATCTGAACTGACAGGGCACTGTTGTCACTATTTGTTTTATAATAGGCAACTATTTGTTTTATAACCCCAGAAATTCTGTGCTTATGCCCTTTTCATGTCTATAATACAAGCCTCTTTTGGCTACTTCCAGGAAAAGTGTGAGAGCTCTGGCCAGAAACTGTAGCAGGTGTGCTTACTGTATGACACTGGTAATAGTGAGTAGCACTGTCCTTTGTATCGATTCTAATTTTGTCCTAGTTTTTACTATGGCTGAGTGGGGTAACCATGCACCAGCTCCATAGGTGATAGCAGGTAGGAACATTTCACATTATATGATTGCCAAGGTCTTTCTTTTGAGCCCCAGTCTGCTTGAGTGATCCTAGCAATCACACCTGCATAATTTTTCACTTTCTTCGCCAAGTAGGTAACAAATGGGGATAAAAAGTTAATTTTGAATCAAAGACTACTCCAAGATATTTCAGTTCTGTTACCATTTTTATAGTGGTTGTGTTAATTTTGATTTGTGGACATCTTGTGTCCAAATTGCTTTTTAGAAGTATTTGTTTGGTTTTTTCATGTGATATTTTGAGCATGTGCATTTGTGCCCACTCCTGATGCTGCAAGAGGGCAGCATTTGATCTTTGCTCTATAACTACTTGCATGTTACCTTTTACAAGGAAAATCATGTCATCTGCAAAGGCCAGGCTTTCCACCAGACCCAGATCCACGGCCAGAAATTCATCCAGAACAATGTTCCAGAAGAAAGGGTCAAGGATTGAACCCTGCAGGCAGCCTTTATTCATAGGGCATGCCAATTCCTGGAACCTTGTGTGTACTGAGACACTCCTGTCTGTAAGGTAGCTGTTTATTACCTTATAGAGGTTTTGTGGGGCATTTGCCTAGCAGAGTTTCCTAAGGTCACTAGGCCCCTAGAGTGAGTCAAATGCACCAGCAAAGTCAATAAAGATGCCAGTATATATTTCTCCTCTGAGTTTTTAACTGCTGTCAGTAGGTGGTGCATGGCATCCACCTACTGACAGAGTTGCCCTGCTTAAACCATACTGACTGTTGCAATGTAAGCCTGCCTCCATGTAGTATTGAGCTAATCTACTATATATTAGTCTTTCATATATTTTCCCTAGTACAGGGAATAGGGCTATTAGTCTATTTGGGATCAGTAGGCGATTTCTTGAGAATTAATCTTAATGCAGCTTTTTTCCATATTTTTGGGACAGTTATTATACATAATAAATCCATAATACAGTTATTATATAGTGCTATTAATTTGTCTGGTGCTATTTCTGCTAATTTTTTGATAATCTCAACCTCTAAGAAGTCAAAAAACCTAGGCATTTTTGTTTTTGGTTTTAGATAGTGCTATTTCTAAGTAAACTATTTCTATTTCTTGTACAGTAAACAGAGGTTCGATATTGGCATTGTCAAATTCAGTGTTTTCTTTTATAATGTCTAGCTGAGTGGGGGAATGATTCCCAGTCTTAGTCTGAATAATACTGTCTAGGGTGTTATTTACAGAATCCACTCAACACAGGGTTGGGGTTCGACAGTAGTTTCCAAGACATCTCTTCTTGGTAGCTTGGAGAATGCAGTGATAGTGTTTGGTCACTATTCTGTAGACAACTCCAAGGGTTATTGTTCCCAGTAGTTCCCATCAAGTGCCTCCAGCATTCCTTTTTCTTGTCTCTTATGAAGGCTGTATACTGATTCCTGAGAGTTCTATAAGATTCTCTCAGTGCATCCACCTCATTTTGTGGCCAAGATATTCTGGCTCTTTGAAAATTTCTCCTCACCTGGTGCATCCTTCTCCTGAGTATAGTCAGTTCAGGGCACCACCAGGGGACTGCCTGCTTCCTCGGTTTTTTCTGTGGGATAGACAGGTTTGCTGTTTTTGTTAAAATGTTTGTCATAGTCGGTGCTTGTTTATCCGGGCTACAGCTGTGTGATCTAAACCACTCGTTTTCCTGTTTTTGCAGCTCAGCTGCTGACGTTCTGCTAAAATCTGGCAGTTTGCCTTTTTAAGGTTATACCTTTTGATATCCAACAAGGAGTGTTGGGTTATTTGTAATTTCCTGTTTAATTTGAAGGTGATGGCTCTATGATCTGGTGTGGTCCAGGCTGGCTGGACACACCAGTCTGTAATATTATAGGCTATTGAATAGGTGGCAAGAGTGACATCGATGTCACTCTCCCACATGGTACTGCTAAAAGTTGGGAAGTTATTAGGTTGATTTATCACTTGAAAGGATGAGGTGGCTATCTGACAATTTTATAGCCAATACCTGGCCACTGTGTGTGCCTGCTCTGTCTTGTGTACAGCTATGCCATAAGGGTGACCGGCAGTTGATATCAGCACACACTATGATATTTGTTGTAGATAGATCTGTGAATGCTTGTAAATATTCTATTGTAGGATTTATATCTTCACCAGGTCTGGAATAGAAGTGTAGAAGTGTCCCACAGCACTAGTGAGATATGAGCACACACTGCTGTTAGGGAGCAGAGGTGATACCAGATTTTGTAGTTTCTTGGGTATCCTTGAATCCTACTTGTGTGTATGGTTCTTGGAGTACCAAGATGTCTATGTCATTTTTTTCTAATTTGAGCTTGATCTAATCTACACCAGCTCTTGCTCTTTGAGCATTTATTTGGACATGATTTAGAGCCCTAGTCACGTTTATATTTTAAAACTGACCCATAATTGGTCCTAGATTCTACAAGTTTTACATTTTTTTTATAGCAGGGGCATTTGTCATTCCTGATGCTGTGTGTATAGTCAGCCGTGCTGCCTTGCAAGTAGCACATTTTGGCTGCTGAGACTTATTTTTTGCAACTTTTGTAATCGTGGCCAGTGACTGCACAGTGACCACAGACAGGTTTTTTTTACTGCAATTAGTTTGACTGCAATTGGCAGTATGACCATACTTATGACATGTAAAACATTTTTGTATGGGGAAATGTTCCCTGAATCTATGGCTGGTCCAGTCAGCATAAATTCTATGTTGTTCCTGCAGTGCCTTCCAATATTTTAGGTGCAATTTCTGCTATTATGGTAAATAATCCATTTCTTTTGCTTTTGGTTCCTCTTTTTTAGAAGGAATTCAGCAGCAAATTCATCTATTGTCATTATGCTACTGAAGTTTTTATAATATATATCCATCATTAGGTCTTTTTTCTAGCGTTGCCTCTGGTACATCAAAAATTAAGATGAGGATTTTTTTTTTTCTTTTGGCTTTTTTTCCAAAGGGACAAAGTTCAGTCCCCTTGTGCACTTGACAAATATGTGATAAGAATGTCAACTTACATCAAATAAAAGCCCCAAGAATTTTGTCTCAGGTCTACTGAATGTTTCGTTCAATCTTTAGTTCTGGTTCAGCACAAAGGTTCTGTTTGCAAAAAAAGCGTATGCAAACTGTCTTTTCAGATGAAAACTTGAACCCATTAGCTACTGCTAAAAAGTTGACACTGTCAATGGCAAGCTGCAATTGCATCACGTTGCATAATTATGAAAAAGATGGTAAAGTAATCAATGAAGAGGGCACTGTTAATGGTTGGAGGAATTTGTTCAGTAATGGAATTAACTTTGATAGCAAAAAACACAACACTTAGACCTGACCTTTGGGGAACACCTTCGTCTTGCCAGAAAGGTCGAGGGAGAACAGACCCCACATGAACTTGGAATGAGCAGTTCAATAAAAAGGGGTAGATAACCCTTAACACAAAGATTATGGATATCTTTTAGAATTCCAAATCTCCAAGCCATGTCACACACTTTTTCCACATCAAACAAAATAGACACCAGGTGCTCACATTTGAGAAAAGCATCTCAAATAGACATTTCCCATCTTATTAAATGGTCAAATGTTAACCTGTTCCTTCAGAAGCCACGTTGTATTCTGGAAAGGAGGTCATTTACTTCAAAATAACATATGAGGCAGGCACTGATCATCTGTTCCAGGATCTTGCACAAGCAGCTTATCAGAGCAACTGGGTGGTAATTGTATGGAATTTTTGGATCTTTTCCTGGCTTGTAAAAAAGCAAGCACGATTGCCCAGGAGTTGGTCTTCAAAAAATTTCCTGTGTACAGAGAGTAGCCAATTCACAGATTCAGATGAAAAATGTTTAATCATATCATAATGGATGTCATCTGGCCCAATAGGCACTTCCTTCCAAATAGTGCCCCTTTCAATTCCCATTCTGCAAAAGGCAGATTATATGCTACCTGTGAAAGGCAGCATACAATTATAACTTTGAAAGAATGGGAATTCTTTCAGGGTTATTTGAAGTCTTCAAATAATTGGGAAGTATACAACTTCAAAATAATTTCAAATGCTGCTTTTCAGCTTTTTGTTTGAAGGGGCCAGAACCTCAGGGGAGACACTTCAGCAAATGTTTTGCCTAATGTGTTCTAGGGAAAACATTTCTGCAAAAAGTAGTTGCAATGTGTATCTGCTCTTCATTTTTTGGACTTTGTTCCAGATGAGCTTAGATGATGCTGTTTGGGTGATGGAGGATGTGAAACAGACAAGATTCCTTCTGACTGATGACCAATGTAACGTGCTTTGACGCATGCATATTTGAAGGCTATTAGATTATCTGTGGTGGGATAACAACATAATATCCCCCATGCCTTGTTTTGAGCGCCTTTCTTGCTATTATATATTCTGCATTCCACCATGGTTTTGAAAATGGTGGAAACCCGCTCAATGTCTTTGGAATTGCAACTACTGCTACGGCCGGCGCAAGTGGGGCACTTTCCACAGGCGCCGAAAAAATAGACGCTGCTAAATACATTACTGCATATATGTGTTAAGGTACGATATGAATTAGGTACCATTACAAGGTTTTGCCTCCGGTACCACAAATGCTAGTACCAGCCCTGGGTGGATATCATGGGGAAGAGATCACTAACATGAGGGTTGTCTTCAACCTCCCGTGTACAAACAGGATGGAGACAGCAGGAGCATATAGAGAGAGGTCAATTGCAGTAAATGTACAGGTAAGCAGATGGAAAAAGGTGTTAGAACCCACATTTAGAAGGGGCAGGTCATTATTTTTAAGCATACACCCAATAGACTGACCTCTTCCATTGATATAAATCAATGGAAGAGGTCATAAAAAATCACTACACCAGAGAGTTCACTTCCACTAAAATCCTCTAGTAATAGAAAAAGGGGCAGCATTTGCTTAATGTGATCATCAAGGTCTGCCTGGGGATGTTCCTAGGTGGTAAATAGATGGAACAAACAGTTAAGAGAAACCCTACTATCAGATGAACAGCTACTGCCTCTACGTTGGTGGTAAGTGGTGCAGTCTGAAAAGGGGTATGGCTATCCCCACAAGAATGGTGACTCCTCCATGGCAGGTCCATTCCCAGCTCTGTCTTTGAGTATAACTGAAGTTATGCAAGTAAGGGTCCTCATTTGCCTTTAAATAGAAAAATCATGTTGGATCATGCTTTTGCAGGAGGGCCTTGATGTCATTGCTATTTTGAAAGAATTTTTTCCCCCCCTTTGGCATTTTGTTTTGGTAGTGGCATTAGGTGGTATGAATACAGGAACGGCAGCTGAGTGTTTTTTTGAGTGGGCTTTTGTGAGTTCAATAAATAGTGTACAACTGGGGTAAATGACCCTTTTGGTGGAATAGTTATTTCAGTTTGCATCCCAATGGAATGCTTCTCTGTAAACTTTTCAGTATATGTTGGCATATTGTTATTTATTGGCTTTACTACCTTCCTTGCCTCTTAATAGGATATATTAGGAGTCTGGTGGCGAGGTTAGCCTGTGCAGACATTGCTCCTTAAAGCTCTTCAAACAGAGAAGTTTTTCCTGATTTATTTTCTGCTTTATTAGTTTAAATTGTCATATTAACTTATTTTCTAGAGTAGCTTTATATTCCTAGTTACGATACTTAGTTTAAAGTTTAACTTAGACAGAGATTTTGTAGATATTACTTAGTATCGGTAACGGTATCAAATCCACGTGTCACAAATTGAACGAGAGGTCTTTTTTTTTTTTTTTTTAACCAAATTTAGTCGATTTATTAACCAATTGTTATATCAAATTATCTTCTATAAGTAGATTATAGACCTAGTCAGGATCCTTAGTTTATTCTAAATTGAGATAGCGAGATTTGGAAGCTAATCAATACTTACGAGTCCGTAGAAATACCGTTCGTGAATTCCCACCATTTTTACACGATAGCATAAGCTTAGTGTAGTATAGTGCATAATATAATATTGTCAATTAATCAGTAAATCTATTAATCTTGATAAACTTTATTGTCAATTAAATTGTATTTTTAACTCTATATATATATATATAACGACTTAATCGTAACAAATAATTAATACATAACTATAGTGGTACACGTGATACGGAAGTTGTATAAAGGGAACTCGTAGAAAACACTAGATACCGAAAAAAAATATATATAACATAACTGTTTTGGGATATAACTTAAGAATTTTATTGAATTAAATTGGAATCATGACTCTGACCAGAGCAGCAAAGCAAAAGGCTCAAGCTAATGGGAGTGCTGTGACTCAGGGGAGAACTGAGGGGGGGCAGTTGCCCTCTGAATCACAGTCTTTTAAAATGCACTGTTTGCTTGATGTTTGCGGAGCAGTCGGGTACGGGACATGATACTGCCAAGGGGGATGTCTTTGTGTGTGCACGATGTAAGGAGTGCAAGCAAATCAGGCGACAACTCAGCGTTGTTATGGGCCTTTATGAGAGCTTGAAGGACAGGGTGGATGCCCTCGAAGGAAATAAATTGAGGGGCCCATCAAGCTCTCAGCTGCCCACATCAACGCCAGAGCTTGCACTTGGTCATCCGGCAACACAGAGGCAGCCCCCTAGGCAGAATGCACTGGTCCCACAGGAACTAGTAGTTGTTGGTGACTCTATTGTCAGGGAAACGGGGAACATGCTTTGTAAAAAGGATAGGTGGAATAGGACCAGGGTATGTCTGCCAGGGGCAAAGGTTGATGACGTTGTAGAGCGGATATCATCTTTTAAGGGCACAAAAGGTGATATAGTTGTACACGTTGGCACTAATGATATTAAGAGTAGGAGACCGGCGGAATTACTTAGCAAGTACAGGTCACTGTTGAAAAAAAGCCGTGAATTAGGGATGAACTTGAAAGTGTCTGCAATTCTGCCCAGACACGATAGGAGGGAGTATATGATGAGAGCCTTGTCGATCAATTCGGCCCTGGAGGGATTGTGCAAGGCTCAAGGGGTAGAATTTTTTTCAGCCTGGACTGTACTTGTTAACAGGAGAGATTGCTTCTACAGGGATGGGATACACTTAAATAGAAAGGGTGCAAGAATTTCTGCTGATGCTGTCGAGGCAGTGTTAGGTGGGTCGGAAAACTGCTAGTTGGGGGGGGATACAAGGACTAATAGATTAACAGTAGCCACTGGCAGAGGTGGAAGTGATTCTTGCACTGCTTCTATTGAAATGAGCAGAAGCCTGGAAAACAAGATGCAGGATATTTCAGAGACTGCTGGTAGTCATTGCGGTACAAGTAAACACATGGATTGTGTTAGGGTAGCTAAGAATAGAAACAGGTGCATGTATATCTGCGTGTACACCAATGCTAGGAGTTTGGTAAATAAATTTGATGAATTTGAGGTATTGCTCAAAACATCAAAGGCAGATATTGATGGGATATCAGAGATGTGGTGTCACACAGATATAAGTAATGCGGAACTGGAATTTGGGGAATACAATGTGTATAGAAAGGATAGACAGGACAGGAGGGGAGGAGGGGTTATGCTATTAATTAAGAAACACATAAAGTCCAAGGAAGTGAAGCCAGTCGACATCGATGGACAGGGCAGTGTCGAGTCAGTTTGGTGTGACATAAGCATAGGGAAATCAAAATTGAGAGTAGGAGTGTGCTATAGGCCTAATGACTCTGATGAGTATAATAAGATATTGTACAGGTAAATAGAGTGGGCCAGTAAATCAGAGAGTCTTATAATGGGGGATTTTAATTTCCCAGATATTGACTGGAATTTGTGGATTGGTCACTCGCACACTAGCAAGGCTTTTGTGGATTTATTGGATGATTGTTTTCTACATCAGCATGTTCGTGAGGCAACAAGAGGGAGCAATACTCTTGATCTGATTATCAGTAGTGATTCTTCATGCATTAAGAATCTGCAGATAAATGAAACACTAGGTGGCAGTGATCACAGTGTGTTGAAGTGGGATTTACTCAAGGAGGTAACTACCATCAGAGGTAAAGGGAAGGGTTTTTGTTTTCGTAAAGGCGACTATGATAGTCTGAGACAGTATTTAAATTCTATACAGTGGGACCAACTGATGATGTTACCAACAGCAAACTCAAAATGGGAAGCATTCAAGGAACTAATCTTGGAGGCTACCAGGCTTTACATACCAACTAAGAAATATTGTTCAAGGTTTAGGCCTAAATGGTTGTCAGATGAACTAATGAGACATGTGGCAGAGAAGAAAAATGCATGGGATACATACAAATTAATGGGTGACATGGAGGCCTTGATAGATATAAGTTGGTCTGTAACCAAGTCACAAAGGAGATTAGGCAGGCAAAGGCAGACTACGAAAAATCCTTGGCAAAGGATGCAAAGAAAAACAGAAAAGAGTTCTTTACATATTTGAACTCAAGAAGGAAAGGGATGAATCAGATTGGTCCACTGGATATTGATGGTTCAACAGTTGAGGATCCTGCTCAGGTGGCTAACAATCTAAACGAGTATTTTGCATCTACATTCACGCATGAGGAGTTATTCAGGAAGGAGAATGATGTAGGTAAAGTAAACATTGGCAGTGAGCTGGATGATTTTGTAATAACTGAGAGGAAAGAGGAGGAGAGATTGTTGAGGATAAACATAAAAAAGGCACCTGGGGTGGATGGGATCAATCCAGTTATATTAAAGGAGGCAGCAAAGGAAGTATGCAAACCCATAGCCATAATTATGAGAGCTTCTTTGGACTCAGGGGAGGTACCCATAGACTGGAGATGTGCAAATGTAACCCCAATTCACAAAGGAAGATCAAAGGCTGACACAAGTAATTATAGACCTGTTAGTTTAACTTCTGTTCCAGGAAAATTAATGGAGGCACTGGTTAAAGAAGGACTGCAGGATCATCTAGACAAGAATTCAGTTATAGCTCAGACGCAGCATGGTTTTGTTAAGGGCAGGTCTTGCCTGACCAATTTGATTGGATACTATGATGTAGTCACAAAAGAACTGGATGCAGGGAATAACTTTGATATTATATATTTGGATCTTAGAAAGGCTTTTGATACTGTTGCACATGGAAGACTGCTGCACAAATTGGAGCAGTGTGGCATTGGAGGCAAATTGCTGCTATGGATAAGGGGATGGTCGAGTGGCAGAAGACAGAGAGTGGTAATCAATGGACACTGCTCAACGTGGACTAATGTTATTAGTGGAGTTCCTCAAGGTTCAGTGTTGGGTCCGTTGTTGTTTTCGGTGTTTATGAATGATATTGATGATGGGATATCAAGTTTAATGTCCAGGTTTGCAGATGATACAAAGGTTGGCAGGGTCGTTAAGGACACTACTGACGCTATGCTGCTGCAACAGGATCTGGAAAGGTTGAACAGATGGGCTGAGAGGTGGCAAATGAAGTTTAACATTGACAAATGTAAAGTACTACATATGGGAAACAGTAACCCCAGAGCAACGTATCAACTCTGCGGTACTACACTGACAGTGGTTGAGAATGAAAAGGACCTGGGGGTAATTGTGCAGGCAGATATGAAGTTCTCTGAGCAGTGCAGACGAGCTGCAAGAGTAGCTCATGGTGTCTTGTCAATGATATACAGGAATTTTTCTAGCAGGATCATTAATGATAAGGAGGTGATTATTCCCTTGTATAAGGCAATGGTTAGGCCACATCTTGAGTACTGTATACAGGTCTGGAGGCCTCATTTCAAGAAGGATGTAGAACTGCTGGAACAGGTACAGAGAAGGGCAACAAGATTAGTGAATGGAACAAAGGGTTGCTCTTACGAAGAAAGGCTTAAGTTTTGCAAATTACAGAGTCTGGAGACTAGGCACCGGCGAGGTGATCTGATAGAGGTGTATAAGGCTTTGAATGGTTTGAGCATGCTCAATGCCAATGGGATTCTTCATCTTGCTCAGAATAATCACCTCAGAGGGCATAAATTCAAATTGAGGAAGGACGGATGTCGGATAGATGTGCGGAAATTTGTCTTTGGCCAGCGGGTGGTTGGTTGGTGGAACAGACTTCCATCAACTTGAAGTTGTTAGCCTAAACAAATTTAAAGCTCAACTGGACAGGTATTTCGAACGAACGGAGGGGTGAAATGGGAGTGGGGTTTTTTTTTTTTTTTTTGGCTGATGCTGAATAAGCTTGCTTTCTTGCATCATATGCCTCTACTAATGCTAATGCTATTCATCTCTTCCTTGAGTCACTATCTCTTTTTTCCTCCTTTCATCCCCTGCATGCTTGGGTATAAAAAATATTCTCCTTAGCAATTGATGCATAATGTTTTGTAGCTGAGTATCCCATGATATTGTGGTCCTTTGTCCTGCATTGAGTGCATGCAAGGGAACTACAACGGTCCACTTGTGAGTGTCCATATTTTTGACACTAATGGCCTTACTGTGCAGTGCAGTGCAGTGCAGGTATCTAACTATTATGTAATTAAGAAATGTCAGCAAGTTGAAAGTCTGGATGAGATTTTTAGTGGGTACTAGATTCCTATCCATACACCTGAATATTCTCTTTACAGCTGTCACTCCTTGTGGCTTAAGTTCAGAACAAATTTCTTCCTTTGATACTTCCCAAGATCCCATTCAGGGATCATGCCACGAGACGGATTTAGTGTCTTATGAGGAAAAACTGTAATTGGAATTCCCCCAATAGCAGTGGCTCAAAGAAGCTGTCCCAAATGCTTTTAATTTTTTGTTTCTTTTACAGATTTCAGCGACCCTGCCAATCCTTCCAGACCCTTTTGAAAAAAGAAGGGTAACATCTTCCCAATAGGTTTTTCAGTGATAGAATGAAATACCAGGAAGGGTGTATATCCTGGTGTTTCTTCCATTCTGGGCTGTTTAGCTGCACTGTTGATATTTCTTTTCAAGGACATTAGCATCTGGTACAGACTGTGTTGGGGTCCCAGAAGAAAAGTTTTGAATATCAGGATTCGTGAGTGTTTTGTTTTTGGTTCAGTGTCCAGGCTCCCCACCCAGCATGGGGCCCAAACGCGATTTCCACTACCTGATTAACAAAAAATGCACTTGGGAGTGCATTGCCAGGGCTACCCAGATACCATACCCACACACCAGTCTGAATCCTGTGTCTTAGACCATGAGAGTAAGGGCATGGAATCGACACAGTTAACCTCCGCAGGCAAGCCCACTAGCCGATTGATCCTGCCAAGCCTTGTCAAAGTTTGTTTGTTATTTGGAGCATTAGCAACTAAGGCCATATTGCTCCGGGAATATGCGGTGGTCATTCCCTGACCTTTCCGCATCCTCCGTATTTGGTGGTGATGGACTCGAACCCCGGTCTAATCTAATCAAGTCTTGTCGAAACAGAGGGCCAAAGTGCTGTGTTGAAGCTGGGTCCCTCAACCACCAGATCTCCCTTTCCGAGTTTCCATGTAATTAAGTGAATGCCAAACACGGTGGATTCCTATGGTGTTAGCCTGGAACCAAATCGGTGAGCACTGGATCCCAGTGATGCTAATCTGGAGGACCAGCAGTGTCATTGGGAGGTTCCCTCACCAAATACACGTTGAAGAGACAAGCTGTATGAGAACTGTATTTTATCTCATAGTGGATAAAGCCTGTAATGTGCTTAAAGAATCAGTATATGCTATACACCTTTGATAATTATATGCTTTAATATGGTCCAGGGCTAGCTCAGTAGCATGTAACTCAGTTGCATTTTCAAGGAAATATGCTAGATTTTTGGGGAATCTTCTAAGAGAGTAATATCTGGGAAGATGACAGCAGATCCCACACATGATCCTGATTTCAAGCCATTGGTGAAGATGGGCATGATGTTAGAGGAAGTAGAGAATTAAAAAATGTTTATCAAAAAAACTAGTGAAACTCTGCCAAGCCATAATATTAAAGTTAGTTAAACTTGCTGTGGTGACCTTTAGCATAAATTTTGTATATGTTGGTTGGTAAATGTTAGCTGTAATTGAAAAGGCCTACGTGCTCTGGATTCATATATTTTACTATGCGACGCAGAGTGGAACGGAAATAGAAATAACAAGGTGCAGTTAAAATAGGTTTAATGTCAAAATATGTACAGTAAACAGTAATACAAAAGAGCTTTCAGGCAGTATGTTGCCCTTCATCAGTTTTTTAACGGTTAATCTAAGCGTCTAGAAATACAGAACCTATGTGTGTGTGTGATGGCAGTCATGTATGGTGAACTGTGTGTAGCAACAATTAGCTGTTAGAAGGCAAGGCTTGTGGCTGTGACATATGGGAACATTGTGACTGCCAACGTTTGTCAGCCATAAGGATGGCTGCTTCAGTAACAGGATGGATACATTTCTGTTAAAGGAAGTATTAGAGCACGAGATGTGCAGTGACTCCAACCAGGCGCAATGCTGGTAATGGCGGAACCGATCGATAACAATGACACCGCGACATGGGTCGTGGTTTAATAGCTGTAATATTAAAAGAAGTTAAGTTAATTTGATGTAGACACTGTTAGCATTAAAAGTAATGCTAAGAAACTGATATTAAATAGCAAATTATGTTCTTTTGTAAATTTTTATTTTGATTTAACTAAAGTCTTCTATGAATTCTAAAAACACATTCCCATTTGTGTTATTCAAAAATGTCTATTTTATTTCATCATACAAGTCATATGGGAAGTACAATCCCCATGCCTGTGATGTTTTTTGGAAATCCAGAGGGTTCCACCTTTAATTTACTTAAAGAATATTTTAGGAACAAATGAAATACTCTCATTATTATTTATATACTTTGAGAGAGTGCAGTCATCTGCTAAGAATGAACTTGTATATAATTGTTCTACACTGTTCCTTACAGATGCATTACTGATTCTCACATTTAGTTGCAAATTTTTGTATGCATAACCAGGTGTTTGCTTTTGGTACCATCGGTTTATCTGACTGCTTGAAACCTAATGACCACTGAACATACAGTGCATCTCAGTTTGTGACAGGGAACAGTTTGTCACCAGCAACATTTCCCCTTCCCATCTTGGGGCTCTGGAGAGAATATGCCACATGAATATCAATAAATGGTTGTGGCATCAATTTTCAAAGGAAATTTGAGGAATATATTCGGTGTCTGTCTAAAACAAAATTTTAAAAATTAATCTAAAGATTTTTGTCTATCAAAACCAAATATTGTTTAAAGAAAGATCCATATATATTTAAAAGTGTCTGTGTCTGTACACATATTTCAACTTGCCTCTTTCATCACAAGCACCGATGAATTCTACAATATTAGGATGATAACCAACTCTAGTCATAGAATCCAATTCTGCAAGCAGATTCCTTTGTTCTTTATCCATAAGGGCTAGAGGAGCTATATAAACAAAAAGAAATATTATAATGACCAAGAAAAAAAAAAAAAAAAACTGTGTACAAGTGTGTGTACTCTCTCTCTCTCTCTCTCTCTCTCTCTCTCTAATATAAAAACAAATTATATTTTTGAAATAACAAAAATATTAAGTCATTTTATTCTACCAGGAAGTAACCACAGCAGTTAATCTAAAAAATGTAATAACCAACAAGTGGTATATTATTTAGCAGGTCTTCAACAATTCACATATTTGATTACTTGCTGAAATTTTTTTTTTTTTTTTTTTGCGTTCAAATCTGCTCACCTTGAGATCAATCTTCTACATTTCTGATTTCTGTACAGATACCATAAGGGCACCTCCGTAGCCAAGTGGTCAGGAGCAGAAGTTCAGTAGCACACGCTCCTTGAGTAGACCGGGGTTCAAGACCCTGACTGCTAAACATGGTCGGTCTGCCAACCAGGACTGGATCAGTGTGGCAGATTATGGTCCATTTCCCTTAACATGAATAGTTGAGGAGGCTTCCATCCTGCAGTGGGTTGATAATGGCCGCAGTTTACCTTTTTTCACCATAATGTGCATGAATATCATCAGGAAAGGATAAGTGCTATTTAAATAAAATCTTTAAAAAAAATTTACAGACTTAAAAGATCAAGTTTTCTCAAAATTAAGCATATTAGAACGATGAAGAAATTTCCTGAAGTTAAAACTCCAGAATGCTAGTGAGAAGAAATGTCTCCTTCACTAGCTTAAAGTTGTCACAATCTGAAATGATGAATTTAAAGAGAATAAAGTTTTCCTTATAGTTTAAACTGCACACTTTCACCTAGATATAAAAAATTTCATCATTTATTAACATGAACTGGAAATTGTTATTATTAGTAGCAGTAGTAGCAAAGGATATAAGGAAAAGTTTAAACAGCATCAGCTGTTGTTATTGTTGTTATTTGGTTTTTAGGAGCATTAGCAACTAAAGTCATATTGCTATATCAGTATATTATGATCAAAAAAATATATATTGATAAGTATATCAATATATTATGATCACTGCCACCAAGCGGTTTCTTTATGTGGATATTCTTAATGCACAAAAGAGTCACTTCAATAATCAGATCAATAGTATTGCTTTCTCTTGTTGCGTAACATGGCACTGCAGAAAACATTATCCAATAATTATAATCAGTAATGGGAAATGATGCAAGAAAACAAGCTTATACAGCATTAGTAAATAAAAAAAAAACAAAAACTTCTCATATCACTCATCTATCCCCTCTAATAATGTGTCCAGTTCTTCTTGAATTTATAAAAACACTTCGACAAGACCAAATGATAGTTTGTCACAACAATCAACTACTCGCTTGCAGAAGGCAAATTTATACGTAACTATCCTACAACTACTCTTCCTAAATTTGAATTTATGCACACTCATATGTGAAGTCTTTGGTGTTGCCATTGGTGTTATTGTCATAAAAGGGGTTATTAAAGGTCAGATTCTGACATAATATTGTATTTTTTTTTGGAAGGTGAAAACTGCATTGACACCAGATCTCTTGTCTAAAATTCATTCCAAAGTAGAAATGATTTAGTCTAAATGCCTCAATAAGAACATAGTTTTCTGTATGATTCGCTGAGACATGAACCCGGGGTAATTGTGCAGTCAGATATTTTGAACATTTTTCGATACAGTAAGTCCCCGACTTATGCAACTGCCGATTTACGTAAATTTGTTTTCACAATTTTTTTTTTTAGTTTTTAGGATTGTAAAATTTAAAACAGAAAAAATAATAATAAGCAATCAATAATGACGATCACGGCACGCACAAATTGCAAAAGTGAGATCGGGGTAACGGGGTAACAAGCAAAAAAATAGGAAAAAAAATAGAAGATTATTACAATTATTTATGGTTTTTTTTTATATGACTGAAGATTTCAGTGAAGGGGACGCACACTTCACCATAATAATAATGTAAAACCCCACAGAATTCCAGCTATTGGTATTATCGCAAATACAATAAGATCGAGTTTACTACCTGTTTATAATAGATTGCGCTAACAGAAACGCCCAATAAAACGGAAGTACAGATTGTTTTTGTTTTTTGTTGACCTCCAGAAATGTGCTTTAGTAAAAAGTCAGCTCACGTGGGGTGATAATAGTGAGTTTTCGCCTTAACCCTGTGAAGTTCTTTACAGAAAATTTAATTTTGATCGTTATCATGGTGCTGACTAAGAGAATAAGTGACAGCGGTACTAGTACATCTACCAACAAAAGGAAAGCGATTGATATAGATCAGAAAATTAAACTAATAAGAATGTATGAAGATGGTCAAACATTAACAAGTATCGCGCTGAATTCAGATTTGTCAATAATAATATAGTAGTAATGTTACTAGTCATTCCGAGTTACGTAAAACTCAACAAATTAAGAAGTCCTGGAACGTATCTCTTACATATGTCGGGGACTTCTGTATTTTTGGATTAACTGGGAACTCAATTATTCGGGATTTGTTTTTTACAATCTATCCTGGAAAATCAAGAGTCTACTGTATTTGCCTAAATTACTATACATTAAGGTGATGTTTCAGGTATCTTATGGATACCCATCATCAGACCATGCTGTTGGAGGAACAAAAATTAGAACGAGTTACAATTTGTAACTCGTTCTAATTTTTCTCTAGTTGTAATAATATTACAAAATTACGATTACCAATATTTTGATTACAATTTGCTAATAAACAGTTATAAGTTTGAATTATTGTTACAATAGAAACCAGATATTAAATTAAATAAATCTTAAGTAAATACAAAGAGATTAAATTCTTACCTGCTGACAGACTCCTCCTGCCAATGCCACCAGAAACCAGTTAATTTATGGGCGAGGGATTAATTCCAATTGCCAATAGAATTGTGCCAGATTTTCTATCCTGGATTCGGGATTTCTTGAAAAGTGGAAGTCTGAGGTGACCTTTGTTCTTATACTCTGACGTCAGGGTTGGTGTGCTGGGTGGTTCTGATAGTCTGGAAGGGGTTCTATGTGGGCAACTCCTCTGGACAACTGGCCTATTTTCTTTCCTGGTTTTTCTTTTCTTCTTCTATTTTTTTTATCAAAAAGATGAAAATATTGTGGGTTGAACTCTATTCCCTGTTTTCTATTGATTGCTGAGGCTCTGAACATTTTTATGTAAAAGGCTACTTTGAATTTCCTTCTGTTGTACTGTCTATTTGTAGAAAGGATACAAGTGTTGTTGAAATCCCAAGTGTCACCACATTGGAAAGCATGGAGGGCTGTGTCGGACTTTAGAACTCTTCCATAGTATACATCTTTTTTGTGCTCTTTGATTCTGCTGTATAGACGTCTGTATGACTCTCCTATATATGTAGCTCCACACCTACAGTCTATTTTATAGACAGGACTCTAGGATTGTTGGGTTGCTGGGCTGTTGTTTTATGATCTGCTTGATGCAGGCTGAAATTTTGAAGAGTTAAGATACTAAATTTCTTGGCTTCTTTTGCTATTTTAGTGCTGACAGGTGGTAGGTACCATATACATATAGAGGTTCTTCTGTCCCTGCTGGGTTGGGGGTTATGTGATGGTCTTGGAGGTGTCCTTTATGGCTTTGTTGATAATGTGTAGAGGAAATCTGCTCTTCATGGCCAGCTTGTTTATTTTTTATTAGTTCCTGTTGTAGATTATCTTCTTTACAAATTCTGTAAGCTCTTAGTATTTTTTTTTGAGAAAGGACGGCAGAATTTGCAGTTTAATATGATTCCAGTATCAGTAGGCTTCCTGTAAACTTCCATACGTAGCTCTGAGGATTTTTTTGTGAACAGGATGTCCAGGAAAGGAAGGTTGCAATTGTTTTCTATTTCCATTTTGAATTTGATTTTTTGGTGGTGGTTGTTGAGACCCTCAAAGAATTTATATAGGTTTTGCTATATCGACAGCTATAACGTCATCGACGTACCTGATCCAGAATTTAGGTTTATTTAGTTGGTTTTCCAAGAAATCTTCAAATTTTGCCATGAATATTTTTGCCATGAGAGGAGAGAGAGAGTGTGTTTATCATGCTGAGGCCAGAAATCTGCATATAGAATCCCCCATTGAATGTGACTTCACATTCAACGGGGGGAGGGGGATTCTTACTGATTCCAGTATCAGTAAGCCCATAAATAACTGATTAATAAATTGATAATTGAAATTTAGTAAATTTCAATAAATTTACTTAACAGTTGGCGATGGTATAATAAATGTCTTTCTTTCTCATTAATGACATTTTCTGAAAATATTAAAATTGCCTTCATTCCATAAAAATGGCTGTCACTGTTGCTCTTCAATTGTAATTAAAAAAAAAAAAAAAAAAAAAAAAAAAAAAAAAAGAGTTGCTTGTAATTGTATCCCTCATATTCATAAAATAATGGATGCCAATGTGAAGTGCAATTTTAGACAACAATAAATGTAACTTTCTTTTTCTGAGGAGGATTAAGTTTCACAACAAAAAAATAATAATTCTTACATTGAAATATATTAGATAGTATGAACCAGAGTTGTGATGCTCAATACGTTCTACTTTGATATTAATATTTGTAAAATAATAAGAGAAGTTTACCTCAATATAGTACGTAGAACACTTCCGTATGATACTCTCCAGAAATTAGAACGAAAAACTTACATTAGAGTAACAAATAATTTTAAAAATAATTAAAAATCAATTTAACAAAATTAAATTCAATTTAACACAATTAAAAATAAGAAAATTAATTAAAAGAATTTAATGAAAAAAACTGCAAAATCATTTTCCTTCTTGATGCTAACAATGCTTTTCGATCGTATGTCGTGATCACAGGAATGAAAATTATCGAATAAGGGTGAATATGAAACTTAAATAGGAATTATTTGTCTTCGTGCATGCACGTAAAAGTGCACAAATCAGAGATGAGATATGGCTGACGAACATTAACAGAATTTTCGTGTAATTTAATAGCGCGTATAATTACGTTGGACACTTAAGTATTTTGGCCTTAAATAAAAAAGTGTTTTTCGTTAACAGCATGAAAGGCTAATTCTGACGTTGCTGAACGAGAAGCACGAACTGAGGCCACATGTTGATTAACACGAATATTCAAAGGAAAACGCGTCGAACCCTGGTAAGACGAGTCGCAATCACCGCAAGAAATGTTGTATACCAGGTCATTAATTTGTGTTGTGAACGAGGAAAGGACTGAGTGATTGTTCAGTATAGTGTGTAATTTCCATATTGGCCTACAATTTCAGTATCTTTAAAGAATCTTAAGCTGTTTGTGCCACTGTTCAACATATGGGACAGAAATAAAGTATTTTTTGATATTACTATTGTTGGTTGGTGTAGTATTTTGTATCCTATCTTTAGCTTGTATCCTAATTTAGTTTCTTGTAGGAAGGAGATAACCCCTGTTTAAGAATCTGCTGGTTAATATTTATATTTCTGAGCCCAAAGCAGATTCCGTTATTGAATATTTGTAGGCATTTAGAAATTGATTAAAGATAATCGTTCTTTTATAGATGAATGGGTGATAGCTGTTATAATGTAGAAGAATACCGGTGTTTGTAGGTTTTCGATAATGTTAAATTGGATTTTATTAGAGTCCCGAGGAAGTGTGAAATTTAGAAAATTTAATGACTTTGTATCTGTATCCTCCCTTTCCAACATAAATTTGAGCCTAGAATGAATATTATATTAAACAAATGTAAAATGTCTTGAATATACTACTATCAGTAATAACAATAACATCGTCTAAATACCTCCCATAGTATGTGATATGGGGTCGAAAAGGCATCAAATGTATATGCTCAATCATTATGAGATAGATCTCCGATATTAAGCTGCTCAGGCTCAATCTCATTGGCAAACCAAAAATTTGTTTGTAACACTGTCTCAAAAGGTGATATAGTTTGCCTCAACTAACAGTTTAATTAAGTGAAAATTTCCTTAATAGGAGGCTTCATATAATTAATCGGTATCGAGTTATTATTTAACATATCCCAAATAATGTCTAATGTGTATTCAACATTTATTCGTATATAACGAGGTAACATCTAGTGAGAATAAATTGTCATTGTCACCAAGTCTACAATCCTTAAGGTTATTAAATAGTGTATCGTAGTTCTTAATCCCAAATTGTATCACCTGTCTAAAGGGTTTTATAATGCTATATACATGTGTGTGCTAAGGATGAAAATGCTGAGTTTCTGTAGGAAACAATAGGCCGAATAGGAAATTCAGTCTTGTGTAATTTTACCTGACTGAAAATTGCAAGAATATTGTATGTGCTGGCCTTCAATTCCTTTAACTGAACCATAGTAATGTAGTCATTTTTTTGGTACGTAGTTAACGTTTTATTGTATTGATTGACTAAATTGGTAAATAGTGCCGGGTCTACTTCAAGATAAGTGGAGGTATCTGAAACAACGGATTCTAACTTATTAATATAATCAGGTTTATCGAGTATTACCACTGTATCTCCTTTATCTGCCCTCTGTATAATAATGTCTTTATTTTCCCAAAGTTCACGTAAAGCTGAACTGTCATGTGTAATTAATTTAGGAAGTCACGTTTCTTTTATGTTATTCACCACTTGGTTAACTTGTTGAATAAATAAATCTTTTTGTGGAGCATTACGAAGTCCAAATTCAATATCAATTACGCACTGTTTTTTTTAAGTAGTTTACGAGGTGGTAAATTATAATTTAATCCTTTGGATAAAAGTGAAATCTGGTTCTGCGATAGCATATAAGAGGAAAGATTTGTAACCTGTTGATCAGTCGGTTTGTTGATTGCTGGGCGAGGGGGTGTTCACTAACTAGCTGACGTATTCTGTGGTAGCATGTTGTGAGTATGTGGGGGGGGTTGTCACCCAACTTGTATGCACTTGGTCGCAAGCTTGCGACAGTGTTTTAGAATTCGTATGAACATGTCTTGACCCTCCCGATAATGTTTGTAATTTGTTAATGTGTCTGTTTTTTATATCTGAGGCCTGTGCTTCCCCTCGCGAATCTATGGAGGTCTTCAATACAGACCAATCGTCAGGATGTAGATAATTTTTTAATTTATCGTGAAGCTTCCTAACCTGTCATTTTTGTTTATTAGTACATAGAGATTTTAAGCCATGTTTAACAATATTATGCAATGTGGCAAGTGCTAGTTATTTTATGCCTGAAATTTTTTGATTGCCACATTGTGTAATATCATTAAACTTGGCTTAAAATCTCTGTATACTAATAAACAAAAATACCTTTCCCAGGTTATGAAGCTTTGCGATAAATTAAAAAATTATCTACATCCTAACGATTGGTCTGTATTGAAGACCTCCATAGATTTGCGAGGGGAAGCACAGGCCTCAGATATAAAAAACAGACACATTAACAAATTACAAACATTATCGGGAGGGTCAAGACATGTTCATACGAATTCTAAAACACTGTCGCAGGCTTGCGACCAAGTGCATACAAGTTGGGTGACAACCCCCCCCACATACTCACAACATGCTACCACAGAATACGTCAGCTAGTTAGTGAACACCCCCTCGCCCAGCAATCAACAAACCGACTGATCAACAGGTTACAAATCTTTCCTCTTATATGCTATCGCAGAACCAGATTTCACTTTTATCCAAAGGATTAAATTATAATTTACCACCTCGTAAACTACTTAAAAAAAACAGTGCGTAATTGATATTGAATTTGGACTTCGTAATGCTCCACAAAAAGATTTATTTATTCAACAAGTTAACCAAGTGGTGAATAACATAAAAGAAACGTGACTTCCTAAATTAATTACACATGACAGTTCAGCTTTACGTGAACTTTGGGAAAATAAAGACATTATTATACAGAGGGCAGATAAAGGAGATACAGTGGTAATACTCGATAAACCTGATTATATTAATAAGTTAGAATCCGTTGTTTCAGATACCTCCACTTATCTTGAAGTAGACCCGGCACTATTTACCAATTTAGTCAATCAATACAATAAAACGTTAACTACGTACCAAAAAAATGACTACATTACTATGGTTCAGTTAAAGGAATTGAAGGCCAGCACATACAATATTCTTGCAATTTTCAGTCAGGTAAAATTACACAAGACTGAATTTCCTATTCGGCCTATTGTTTCCTACAGAAACTCAGCATTTTCATCCTTAGCACACACATGTATATAGCATTATAAAACCCTTTAGACAGGTGATACAATTTGGGATTAAGAACTACGATACACTATTTAATAACCTTAAGGATTGTAGACTTGGTGACAATGACAATTTATTCTCACTAGATGTTACCTCGTTATATACGAATGTAAATGTTGAATACACATTAGACATTATTTGGGATATGTTAAATAATAACTCGATACCGATTAATTATACGAAGCTTCCTATTAAGGAAAATTTTCACTTAATTAAACTGTTAGTTGAGGCCAACTATATCACCTTTCAAGACAAAGTGCACAAATTTTTGGTTTGCCAATGGGTTTGAGCCTGAGTGGCTTAATAAAATCGAAGATCTATCTCTCAACGATTGAGCATATACATTTGACACCTTTTCGACCCCGTATCATGGGAGGTATTTAGACGATGTTCTAGTTATTACTGATAGTAGTACTATCCACGACATTTTACATTCGTTTAATAATATTCATTCTAGGCTCAAATTTACATTGGAAAGGGAGGATACGGATACAAAGTCATTAAATTTTCTAAATTGCATGCTTACTCGGGACTCGAATAAAATCCAATCGAAAATCTACAAACACCGGTATTCTTCTACATTATAACAGCTATCACCTGTTCACCTACAAAAGATCGATTATTTTTAATCAATTTCTAAATGCCTACAAATATTCAACGACGCTTTGGGATCAGAAATCTGCTTTGGGCTCAGAAATACAAATATTAACCAGCAGTTATCCCCTTGCTACAATAAACCGAATTAGGGTAAAAGCTAAGGATAGGATACAAAATACTACACCAATATTCGTGTTAATCAACATGCGGCCTCAGCCGGTGCTTCTCGTTCAGCAGCGTCAGAATTAGCCTTTCACGCAGTTAACGAAAAACACTTTTTTATTTAACGGGGCCAAAATACTTAGTGTCCAACGTAATTATACGCGACTATTTGCAGAAACCGTAGAAATTAAATTACACGGAAATTCTGTTAATGTTCGTCGGCCATATCTCATCTCCGGTTCGTGGGCTTTTATGCACATGCATGAAGACAAATCTCTATTTAAGTTTCATACTCGCCCCTATTCGGTAATTTTCATTTCTGTGATCACGACATACGGTCGAAAAGCATTGTCAGCTTCAGGAAGGAAAATCGTTTTGCAAATTTTTTTGTTAAATTCTTTTAATTAATTTTCTTATTTTTAATTGTGTTAAATTGATTTTTAATTAATTTTTAAATTATTTGTTACTCTAATGTAAGTTTTTTGTTTTATTTCTGGAGTATCATAAGGAAGTGTTCTATGTACTATATTGAGGTAAACTTCTCTTATTATTTTACAAATATTGATATCAACATAGAACGTATTGAGCATTACAACTCTGGTTCATACTATCTAATATATTTGAATGTAAGAATTATTATTCTTTTTGTTGTGAAATTTAATCCTCCTCAGTTCAAAGAAAAAGATAGTTACATTTATTATATTGATTATTATTATATTGATTATTACATTACATCTATATTGAGGTAAACTTTTATTATTTTACAAATATTCAAATATATGAAATAATGGATAGGATACACTATATTAAGAAATTATAACAGTCACATTGTTTCTTACACTGAGATTCCTGCACTAGGCAAGGTATAGCTTGTGATCTCCTATGCACTATACCTTCTCTAACTTCACCAAACTGACCAACACCAAGAACTGTCTGGTAAACATCCAAATGATTACGTGGAATCTGCCAATATCTTTCTTTAAGATGATTGTAGAAGTCTCCGACATCTGTATCTTCATCAATCTGTATCATTCCTGGTACAAATCCATTCTCTTCCTACAAAACAAAAAAAAAAAATTGTTACATTCTGTTCTAAATTCACCCAAGCACAATGAGAAAGAAGAAGTCATGAAATGGTCTGCATTAATAGCTGTGCTGTGTTTCACTTCCAATGAAAACAGCTATATTTCCACAGGAGTGTTTATCAGATAATAACGATGGAAATGTAATACAGGCCAATCATCACTAATCCTAAGTACTATAGGTTTTGATACCTTTCGTGTTTGGGGTTTTCATAAAAAAAAAAAAAAAAAAAAATCCGGCCACCGGTAATCCGGTTCCACTGCTAATTCGGGCATAATTTCCACGAATGTAATTTCAAATTTCCCCAGTCGGCACACCGACCTGATGCAACTGTTTTGGTGGCATTGGATGCAGCATCAGTTGTCAGTGCAAACTCATAAACATTGGCAAGCTATTCCTACTTGTTTTTGTGCATTTATTATTATAACCTGCTAACCTGCTCACATTTAATCCCAGCCATGGTTCCAATGCATAAAGGAAGTGCTTCTCGTGGCGTAAAGCACAAACACCGTACATTGTACATAAATGATAAAGTTGGGCATTTGAAAAAAAAAAAAAAACTCTACAGTGGTGTGTCTGTGAGAAGTTTAACTCTGCTTAGCAATTGTAAATTCCAGCAATTTCTCTGAGCTCCTCTTATTTTAGTAAATTTTTTTTAGCCATTCCTTTCTAGATTTTTTTTTTTTTTACAACACACTTGTACAAACTTGGAGAAAAACACAACACAATATGATGGATAATACAGTGCGCTAATGAACTTGTTTTCACAAACAATACTGACAAACTGATTGTGACGTTTGAGAGTATTTTATCACAATTAGTTTTATTTCAGCGCTCGCCGCGCTTGCAATAAACTAATCACAAACGACCTTCATACGTATGCCGTAATAGCTTTGTTTGTTTGTTATTTGGTTTTTAGGAGCATTAGCAACTAAGGCCATATTGCTCCGTGAATATGCAGTGGTCATTCCTGATCTTTCCGCATCCTCTGTATTTGGTGGTGATGGGCTCGAACCCCAGTCTAATCAAGAAGCGTGTGCTACGCACTGCTGCTCCTTCCCGCCTGGCTACAGAGGCGCCTTGCCGTCGCATGTATATGGCCGACATGGCTTCTCCAGAAATAAAGTGACCTACTGGGCCATGTCGGCCACATATATATGACACAAAAATATCTTTTTTTTGATATTTTAAACGAAAAAAAGACAACACTGACATTACAATATTTATTTTAGAATTACAGTACTAATCAAATTATTTGCGAAATACTTTTTGGCTCCTGGAGAATTTTTTTCTTAAACTAGCTTGGCAGTCAACATGTTAATTAAAGGTAGGATGAGGCGGTTAGCTGTTGGGTAAACTGTATGTGCTAATATAACCACTGGTGATCCGACAAACTCACTAATCTGGCATCCCGCAGGTCCCAACACTGCAGGATTAGTGATGGTCGACCTGTACAAGCATATCAATGTTGACATGACTGGCACCTCCGTAGCCAGGTGGGCAGGAGCAGCAGTGCATAGCACACGCTTTTTGATTAGACCGGGGTTTGAACCCGTGACCACCAAATACGGAGGATGTGGAAAGGTCAGGGAATGACCACTGCATATCCCCGGAGCAACATGGCCTTAATTGTAATGCTCCTAAAAAAAAACCAAATAAATAATAATAGCATGACTGACTAATATCTTTTGTTGACAGATCAATAATTAAACAAACACCTTTACAAAAATTATTGGCAAAAAGTTCATCAGAAGATAACTTAATTTTTTATAATCTAAATATGCTTCACGGGAACTAATTTTTTTTAGAATTATTTTCTAGTGCAACAAAACATAGCCCGGTTGTCACTTTCTATAGATGCCAATTTTAATGTAGTCAGTAGAAAAATTGGCAAATATTAAATAAATATCATTGAATGCGAGGAAGTCCTAGACAGGGCTAAAGAGGCTACAGCCCTCCCCTATGATAAAAATTGCAGATTGCAGCGGTAGAAATTTCCCATTGAGAGCTTGAATTTTTTTACAAATGATTTTGAGTGGAAAGATTGTGCAAGGCTCAAGGGGTAGAATTTTTTTCAGCCTTGACTGTACTTGTTAACAGGAGAGATTGCTTCTACAGGGATGGGATACACTTAAATAAAAAGGGTGCAAGAATATTTGCTGATGCTATCGAGGCAGTGTTAGGTGGGTCGGAAAACTGCTAGCTTGGGGGGAGACAAAGACCAATAGATTAACAGTAGCCACTGGCAGAGGTGAAAGAGATTCTTGCACTGCTTCTATTAGAATGAGCAGAAGCCTGGAAAACAAGATGCATGGTATTTCAGAGACTGCTGGGAGCCATTGCGGTACAAGTAAACACATGGGTTGTGTTAGGGTAGCTAAGAATAGAAACAGGTGCAGGTATACTTGCGTGTACACCAATGCTAGGAGTTTAGTAAATAAATATGATGAATTTGAGGTATTGCTCAAAACATCAAAGGCAGATATTGTCGGGATATCAGAGACGTGGTGTCACACAGATATAAGGGATGCAGAACTGCAATTTGGGGAGTACAACGTCTACAGAAAGGAAAGACAGGATAGGAAGGGAGGAGGGGTTATGCTATTAGTTAAGAAACACATAAAAACCAAGGAAGTGAAGCCAGTTGACATCGCCAGACAGTGCAGTGTTGAGTCAGTTTGGTGTGACATAAGCATTGGGAGATCAAAATTGAGAGTAGGAGTGTGCTATAGGCCTAATCACTCTGATGAGTATAATAAGGAACTGTACAGGGAAATAGAGCGGGCCAGTAAATCAGAGAGTCTTATAATGGGAGATTTTAATTTCCCAGATATTGACTGGAATTTGGGGGCTAGTTACTCACACACTAGCAGGACTTTTGTGGATTTATTGGATGATTGTTTTCTACATCAGCATGTTCGGGAGGCAACTAGAGGGAGTAATACTCTTGATTTGATTATCAGCAGTGATTCTTCATGCATTAAGAATCTGCAGATAAACGAACCACTAGGTGGCAGTGATCACAGTGTGCTGAAGTGGGATTTACTGAAAGAGGTAACTACCATTAGGGGTAAAGGGAAGGGTTATTGCTTCCGTAAAGGCGACTACGATGGACTGAGACAGTATTTAAATTCTATACAGTGGGACCAACTGATGATGTTACCAACAGCAAATTCAAAATGGGAAGCATTGAAAGAACTTATCTTGGAAGCTACTAGGCTTTACATACCAACTAAGAAATATTGTTCAACGTTTAGGCCAAAATGGATGTCAGATGAACTAATGAGGCATATGGCAGAAAAGAAAAATTCATGGGATACTTACAAATTAACACATGACACCGAAGCCTATGATAGATACAAGTTGATATGCAACCAAGTTACAAAGGAGGTTAGGCAGGCAAAGGCAGATTACGAGAAATCCTTGGCAAAGGATGCAAAGAAAAACAGCAAAGAGTTCTTTACTTATGTTAACTCTAGAAGGAAGGGGATGAATCAGATTGGTCCACTTGATATTGATGGGTCAACTGTTGATGATCCTGCTCAGGTAGCTAACAAACTAAATGAATATTTTGCATCGACATTCACACATGAGGAGTTATTCAGCAAGGGGAATGCCAGAGGTGTATTCAACTCTAGCAGTAAGCTACAGAATCTTGAAATAACTGGGAGTAAAGTGGAGGAGAAACTGTTGAAGATAAACACAAGAAAGGCACCCGGGGTGGATGGGATCTATCCAGTTATATTAAAGGAGGCAGCAAAGGAAGTAAGCAAACCCTTAGCCATAATTATGAGAGCTTCCTTGGACTCAGGGGAGGTACCCATAGACTGGAAATGTGCAAATGTGACCCCAATTCACAAAGGAGGATCAAAGGCTGACACAAGTAATTATAGACCTGTGAGCTTAACTTCTGTTCCAGGAAAATTAATGGAGGCACTGGTTAAAGAAGCACTGCAGGATCATTTAGACAAGACTTCAGTTATAGCTCAGACACAGCATGGTTTTGTTAAGGGGAAGTCTTGCCTGACCAACTTGATTGGATATTATGATGCAGTCACAAAAGAACTGGATGCAGGGAATAACTTTGATATTATATACTTGGATCTTAGAAAGGCTTTTGATACTGTTGCACATGGAAGACTGCTACACAAATTGGAGCAGTGTGACATTGGAGGCAAATTGCTGCTATGGATAAAGGGGTGGTTGAGGGGGAGAAGACAGAGAGTGGTAATCAATGGACACTGCTCATCGTGGACTGATGTTATTAGTGGAGTCCCTCAGGGCTCAGTGTTGGGTCCATTATTGTTTTCTGTATTTATAAATGATATTGATGATGGTATATCAAGCTTAATGTCCAAGTTTGCAGATGATACAAAGGTTGGCAGGGTTGTCAAGGACACTACTGACACTATGCTGCTGCAACAGGATCTGGAAAGGTTGAGCAGATGGGCTGAGAGGTGGCAAATGAAGTTTAACATTGACAAATGTAAAGTACTACACATGGGAAACAGCAACCCCAGAGCAACGTATCAACTCTGTGGTACTACACTGACAGTGGTAGAGAATGAAAGGGACTTGGGGGTGGTTGTGCAGGCAGATATGAAGTTCTCTGAGCAGTGCAGATGGGCTGCAAGAGTAGCTCATGGAGTATTGTCAATGATATACAGGAATTTTTCCAGCAGGGATAAGGAGGTGATTATTCCATTGTATAAGGCAATGGTCAGGCCACACCTAGAGTACTGTATACAGGTCTGGAGGCCTCATTTCAAGAAGGATGTAGAGCTGCTGGAACGAGTACAGAGAAGGGCAACAAGATTAGTGAAAGGAACAAAGGGGTGCTCTTACGAAGAAAGGCTTAAGTTTTGCAAATTACAGTGTCTGGAGACTAGGCACCAGCGAAGTGATCTGATAGAGGTGTATAAAACCTTGAATGGTTTAAGCATGCTCAATGCTGATGGGATTCTTCCTCTAGCTCAGAAAAATCACCTGAGAGGGCATAAATTCAAATTGAGGAAAGACAGATGTAGGATAGACGTGCGGAAATTTGCCTTTAGCCAGCGGGTGGTTGGTTGGTGGAACAGACTTCCATCCCTTGTGGTGGAGGTTGATAGCCTAAATAAGTTTAAGGCTCAGCTGGACAGGTATTTGGAACGAACAGAGGGGTGAAGTGGAAGTGGGTTTTTTTTGGCTGATGCTGCATAAGCTTGCTTTCTTGCATCAAATGCCTCTGCTAATGCTAATGATTTGAGTGTCAGTATTTTTGTTAATAGCTGAGGCGAATTTAATCCAGGAGTCATGTTTTGCTGTCTTCCTAATTTGTCTTGGACACAAGTTGAATAGTTTTCCAGTCTGCTTTATGAAAATTCCAAGAAGTACGGCCTTTAGGACATGACACCGTCTGTGTTTGAATTGAACTGATGATAGGAATGGAATGGATCGTTTAGCACTAACCATTCCATGCTTGGAAAAAGAGATGCTGAACATATGGATAAGTCTATGGCTGATGTAGTACCTGTAGGTAGTTGGATATGAGTTGGAGAGCCAGAATTTAACAGAGTCAGGTTATGGTTATCCAGGAATATTTCTATTAATTGGCCTCTCCTATCCATGGTGGAAGATCCCCACAATGGATGGTGACCGTTGAAATTTCCGAGTAAACAGACTGGAGGTGGCAGTTGTGTGATAAGATTGTCAAGTTCAGTCTGGGAGCAAGGATAATTCAGTGGGATATAAATGGATGCAAGGGTTAACAATATTCCCATTACTATCCGAACCGCTACAACTTCTAAGGATGTTTGTAGTTGGAGATGTCTTGACGGTATGTTAGTTTTGATCAGAATAGCCACCCCACCCACGAGCAGGAGTGTCAGAATGGCCTAAACATAGTATAATTTTTAATTTTCAGAGAAACTTGTGGTGATAAAAAGGTTTCCTGTAAACATACACCTATTGCTTTAGTTTGTATGAGTAAATCATTCAAGTCATCTATATTACTGCGTAATCCTCTACAGTTCCATTGAAGGAATTTATTCATGGGTTGGATTTATTTGAGGAAGATTGATCTGACTGTTTTTTCTGAGAAGGTTTGTCTGCTTAGTTTTGATTTTTAATTTCTGGGAAAGGTTGGGCATCCTGTATCCATGGTATCATTAGCATGTAACTCTAGTACTGTGTCTTCATCCTCTGACTGAACCTCCATTTCCATGTTGCTAATGCGTGGTTTCACTTTCTTCTGGTTTTCAATAGTAGCTGATTTTGTTGTTTCGGGCAAGGTCGAGATAGCATCAGTTGGGATGCTGATTGGGGTGTTGCTGGTCTCATTGACTGTAGTTTTCTTATTGTAAGTTAGCACAGTTTTGGCCTAGGTGGCAAAAGAAATATTCGGTTCGATGGAGACATCTGTTTGGGTTGCAGCTGAGCGGCTATTTTTGGTGACCGATGCATATGATCGGCTATGCATGGTTAGCATTATTTGATTTCTTGCTTCAGGGGTATGTGACTTTATGCTCCACTTTATACTTCTGGATTTTTTTCCCTGTTTTACAAAGGTCACATACTTTAGAAAATGCAGGATGGCTTCCTTTACAGTTTGGGTAAGTGGGAATGGAAGCTGTACAGTCTCCTTGGGAATGCTCCTTGGAGCCCAAATAGGGCACACAGGATCGCCTCGGCATGCCATCTGAGAATGGCCGTACTTCTGGCACTTAAAGCAGCGAATGGGATTCGGGATGTAAGGTCGAATCTTGCAGTTTAAGTAACCTGCTTTTACAGAAGATGGGAGATTCAGAATACTGAATGTCAAAATAATGGACCTGGTTGGTAATAGGTTGCCATCTTTTTTTGTCATAATTCTCCATGCACGAGTCACTTTTTGTTTGCCAAGCTCTTGAATGATCTCTTCCCCAGACACATTTAGTAAGTCCCATTCACTGATAACTACTTTAGAGGTGTTCAGAGTGTTATGGGCTGTTACTGACACAGGAATATTGTTAAAAGTTGTTAATTTTAACAATTTTTCTGAGTGACTTGCTTTAGAAGCTTCAATTATAAGGTCTCCAGATTGGAGACGTTTAACCATTTTGGGAGGTCCAACAACCGATTCTAAAAATTTCTGTATTAGAAGAGGCGATAGCTTGCCAACAGGTTGTGTGGATAGGGAATGCATTATGAGAAATGCTGGCATGTTTGTAGTTTGTTTTTCTGTCCGTAGTCTCTTTGGGCGATTCAAGTCATGCTCTGAATCAGAGTTCACAGGTCTGGAGCCCATGGGCTCTAGCGATAGATAAGCATCGTAATCCATCGCTGCTCCTTTTAGCCCTGGAAGAGGGAATTTCTTCTCCCATCTCAAAGACCTTCGTATTATTTACTCGAGTCAGTTTTTTCCTTTCTTCTTACATCTATATCAAGTGTGCATCTTACCATTCTGTAATCACTTCCAACATTCCCTTGTTCAGGAAGGTAACATCATTCACAATATATATTCTTTTAGTGAGGATGAAGTCGATTTCATTAGTTTTTAATCCATTTGGGCTCTTCCGTATCTACTTTCTGTTCACCCTTTTCTTGAAAAAGTGTTCATTACTGACATTCCTCGAGATTCTGCAAATTCCACAAGTCTTTCACCAATTCCAAAATTTCCTATATCTCCCCTTTCTGCGCTGTTTTGTCTGTTTCCAATCTTAGCATCGAAGTCCCCCATAATGATAGTGTAGTGGGTTTTCTGCTCATCTAGAACACTTAATTTCAGTGTACATTTCTTCAACCTCTTCATCATCATGGCTCAACGTTGGTGCATAAATTATTATAAACTTTAGCTTGTACCTCTTAGAAATCCTGAGTAGTAGTCTTGCCACCCTTGGTGATGTACTTTTGAATTCCAAAATGTTGTTTTTTTATATCTTTATGAACCAGAAATCCAACTCCACCTTCACTCCTCTCACTGTTTCCATTGGTGTACAGCAGATTTCCACTTGATAAACTTAAGTGATTCATTGCTTCTTCTTGTTTCAGCCAAACTGATGACATCCCAATTCACATTTTCTAATTACTTTTCCTGCTCTAATATCCTATCTTCACCAATGAGCAATCTTATGTTGTAACAGGCCAAGTTCAGTTTTTGTGCATGGCAGCCTGGTCATACCCAAAGATTCTTAGCATCCTCTGCTTCCACTCTGATCCTCTCGCTGCCATAAGAGGAGTGAAAGGCTGCTGGGGACTGAGGGCCATTTGTTTCGTCGTGTTGGAGGGTTTGGTCTTTTCTTCTTCACACTGACCAGGCATCTTGAAGAGAACCACTCTACACGTTCGTTGCCACATAAGTGACGTAACAGAGCCTACCATTAAGAAGGTGTACATGAGTAGATTTTAGGGAGGCAGGCCAACTGGACTTCTAAATCTTCTAAAATAGAAAGATATTGGATCCATCAGTGTTTTAGACAAAGTCTGATAACACACAGAATTTTAATGTGATCCAAGGCTAATTCTATAGCATAAAACTCAGCTGTATATATGCTGCATTTGTGGCAAAGCTTCCCACATATGGTTTTTTCACTTGAGAAGTTAGGACCCATAATCTTTTAGAATAAAAAAGTGCACAATATAGAGAGAGTAAGGTACAGCAGCCTACTCCCCCAATTGGAGAAAAAAAAAAATGAAAGTTGTTCAGTTATGCACTTTGTGTGGGGTTGACAGATGTGTGGTAGAAATATCAACTTATCAAATATGAGCCCCAAGAATTTTGTCTTGGGTGCTACTGGAATGATATTTTATCCAAGTTTGAGTTGTGGTTCAGGGTGAAGGTTCAGTTTGCGACAAAAGTGTAAGCAGATGGTCTTCTAAGGCAAGAACCTGAAACCATTAGCCATTGCCCACGATTTTTTGACATGGTCAATGGAGTGTTGCAATTGTCTTTCAAAAACCCTCATGTTGCATGACTGACAGAAGATGGCAAAGTCATCAACGAAGAGGGTACTGTTCATAGCTGGAGGAAGTTTTCAGTAATAGATTAACTTTGATAGCAAAAAAGCATAATGCTCAGGACTAACTCTTTGGGGATTCCCTCCTCTTGGAATGAGTGGTTCAACAAAAAAAATTTAATAAAAACCCTAAAAATTTTAATATGACCCCTAAGACCAAGATTATAGATATCTTTTAGAGTTCCAAATTTCCAAACCGTGCCATATGCTTTATGCATATCAAATAAAATTGACACCAGATGATGCCGTTAGGGAAAGTAACTCGAATAGATGTTTCCATTCTTATTAAGTGGTCAAGTGTCGATCTATTTCTTCAGAAGCCACACTGTATTTTGGGAAGAAGGTCATTTGCATCTAGATACCATACGAAGTAAGCATTGACCATATTTTCCAGCATCTTGCACAAGCAACTTGTCAGAGCAATGTTGTTATTGGGAATTTTGGGATCCTTTCCTGGCTGAGGGAAAGCAAGAATGATTGCTTTATACCGGAAACTGGGCTTCAAGGTATATTCCGTTGTACAGGCAGAGCAGCTGATTCATAGATTCAGAGGAAAGATGTTTGATCATATCATAATGGATGTCATATTGTTTGTTTGTTTGTTTGTTTGTTTGTTTGTTTATGGGCTTTACGGCTCAAGGGCAGCAAGGCCATAATAATGGATGTCATCTGGCCCGACAGCAGTTGCCTGGGATAGAGATTGTACTACTTTCATTTGATATTCTGTGCAAAGCTGGTTATATGTCTCACAGTTATTTGAAGATAACTTGAAATGGTGTTTTTCAGCTTAAGCTTTTTGTTTGGGAACCAGGAACCCATGGGGTAAGATGCTTTGGCAGATACTTTGGCAAATGTCTTCCCTAGAGTGTTAGTAATTGCAGTTGGGTCATCCATTATGTTCTAGGATCGATGTGGTGTGGGATGTCTATCTGACCTTCATTTTCAGAACTTTGTTCCAGACAAGTTTAAGTGACACCAACTGGGTAATTGACTCTGATGAATGTAATGTGCTTTCGTGCATGCACATTTGAAGGCTATTAGATTATCTGTGGTGGAATAACAATGAAATATTCCCCATGCCTCATTTTGAGTTTTTCTTGCTGCTGTATATTCAACATTCTACCATGGTTTTGGATACGGCAGAAACCGTGTCGACATCTTCGGAATTGCAATTGCTGCTGCCTGGATGATACTTTCTATGATGTTCAAAACTGCATCACTGATTGGCTCCTTGCAGACTATGGTGGTATTTAACAATGCCAGATGTTTGAAGGCATTCCAAGTCAGTGTGATCAATCTTCTGGACTTCAGGATCTCTAATTAAAAAATACTTTACTGAAACTGCATGAAACTTGGTGGGTTATTATTTGAAGTGTTACACATTAAGTACAGAAATTTTTAACAGTGTACCACTACCCTTTCATACTCAGGCCACAAATATACAGTAAATGCTTAAAAAAAGCGTTCAAAGGAATCCAGTGAATTTTTATAGTGTATAAAGCTCTATTCTAACAACAGAGCTTGATATACTATAAAAATGATAATACAAAAAATAGCAAATCACATTCATATCCTAGAAACACAATACTGCATTTTATTATGGGATAAAAACTGTACCCCGCACAGCACGACAGGCTGCAGTTTCGACAGTGATACGTAGAAAATAATGTTAAAAACAAGTCTTGATCAGCTTGCAGTACTCATTAATTCCATCATGGGGATCACTGTATCAGAGAAAAGTAGCAAAAAAAAAAAAAAAAGCAAACTTAGTGAAAGTACTCAGGAATGTGTCTAAGCAGCAGTCCTCCCAGCCTTTGCCATAAACAGTGTGGGGGGGGGGGATAAAAATAAATAAATATAATTATAGAGAGATAAGATGTGAATAATGCAATTATTCTCCTCCCCCCCCCAAAAAAAAATAAGAGTGTTCACTAATTTCCATGGGACTGTTTTTTTGGAAAGTGAAGGGGGGAGGGTCATGAATTAACTGATAATTTTGCAAAAATTATAAATTCGATTAGAATAATACTCTGCAAGCTATTTTTCTATAGGCCTGCAGTTGACCTGAAAGAATTTTTCTGGATTAAAAAAAAAATAATAATAAATGTATATATATATATATATATATATATATAAATGTATATATATATATATATATATAAATGTGTATATATATATATATATATATATATAAATGTATATATATATATATACATTTAATTATATTTAAATAATGTTGGAAAAAAATATATTACTTAATAAAAATAAAAAGGAGGGTACAGCACACATCGGAGGCAGCAAAAAGCATATTCCTCTACATGATGTTTGAAATATAGTCATATAAATTAGAATAAGGTTTAAAATAAAACAAAATAATACCAGCAGTGCGGCAAGACAAGAGCGAAAAAACAAAATTATACCTAAATTCAAATCTAAACAGGGAAGGAAGAGAGAGGAAGCAAGAATAAAATATTGCAATGGAAACTCTAAATTAATTTAGAAAATCTAATTATACGAATAATAATTCATTGAAATTTAAAGCCAATTAAATAGAAATTTAGCGGTGCCCCCTTTGATGGGCACCAGGTCCAAATTAATGTGAAATATCACCAAACAGAGATTTAAACCATACACAACAAAACAAAAATATAAAAAATAGACTGACCATTATGCCCCATCTCAACAGAGGACCACAAGGCCAATAATGGTCAGGGAATCGCTGCATTTCGAACGCTAAACAAATCACTGCAAAGGCGAAACGATCGCAAGATCAGTCCGCCACACCAATCCACAAATCGAACCGCCAATGCAGGGAATTGAACAGCGGTGGTCCTGATGCAGCGAAAATCAAAAATAGAACAGACAAAAGCACTCCAGTGCAAAGCCACACTACTGACACAAATAAACTTACCCGTTTATATAAATGAATAAACTATAGATGGCAGTACAGGCACAGCGTTAGCAATTCGCCCAATACTATCATGTGACATAATTATATTTAAATAATGTTGGAAAAAAATATATTACTTAATAAAAATAAAAAGGAGGGTACAGCACACATCGGAGGCAGCAAAAAGCATATTCCTCTACATGATGTTTGAAATATAGTCATATAATTTCTATTTAATTGGCTTTAAATTTCAATGAATTATTATTCGTATAATTAGATTTTCTAAATTAATTTAGAGTTTCCATTGCAATATTTTATTCTTGCTTCCTCTCTCTTCCTTCCCTGTTTAGATTTGAATTTAGGTATAATTTTGTTTTTTCGCTCTTGTCTTGCCGCACTGCTGGTATTATTTTGTTTTATTTTAAACCTTATTCTAATTTATATGACTATATACATTTATATATATATATATAAATGTATATATATATATGTAATATATATATATATATATATATATATATATATATATATTACAATTCTATAATAATAAATGCAAAATTTCTTCATTTTATGTATATCTTTTTAAATATAACTGAATTTCTTCCTTCATTGTTTTTTATCCCTCAGCAACAAATTGAAACTAGAATGGAACAAAGGGGTGCTCTTATGAAGAAAGGCTTAAGTTTTGCAAATTACAGTGTCTGGAGACTAGGCACCAGCGAGGTGATCTGATAGAAGTGTATAAAGCCTTGAATGGTTTGAGCATGCTCAATGCTGATGGGATTCTTCCTCTTGCTCAGAATAATCACCTGAGAGGGCATAAATTCAAATTGAGGAAAGAGAGATGTAGGATAGACGTGCGGAAATTTGCCTTTAGCCAGAGGGTAGTTGGTTGGTGGAACAGACTTCCATCCCTTGTTGTGGAATGATAGCCTAAATAAATTTAATCTCAGCTGGACAGGTATTTTGAACAAACGGAGGGGTGAAGTGGAAGGTTTTTTTTTTTTTTTTTTTTTTTTTTGGCTGATGCTGCATAAGCTTGCATCATATGCCTCTACTAATGCTAATGCTATTTATATTACTAATTCCTAGAAAAATAGACACTTTTTATTTAAATAAAAATTATACATAGACTATAGTTATGACTATTTTCATAACTAAAGTGGCCTGACAAATCTTTGAAATTTCTCAAAGTAGCCTACCAAGCACATTAAATGAACAGTCAGTCGAGAGATTTCTGTTTTTATGTAGAGGCAGAAGTGAAGTACATATGCACACTGGTGCATATTTTGTTGGGAACCACTGATAGTGCAGAGAAAAATCAGTTACACCCTGAGATACTGGGGGGGGAGGCATTTTATAGGAATGCTTAAGAAAGATTTCGTTGAAAAAAAAAAAAAATCAGCTGCTTCTGCTGTTTGGATGAAGAACTACCACCTTCACACTAACATTATTGTTTCAATGAAGGCACACTTATTCATTACGTAACAGTCTCAGTACAACTTTTTCTTTTTTTAATACTTGTTCTAATTTTTTTTTTAGAAGATATTATACACAAAAGTTTATATACTTACGGCTTCAGAGCCATGTACACGCAAAACCATTTCATCTGAAGGCCTCCTTTTTCCATAGCGTCGTCGAAGGAGAAAGTACACAACAACAGAAAGAACCAAAAGAAATCCAAATACCCCAATAGCAGCAGAAAGAATGACAGAGAGTGCTGAACTCGAATGCACTACAAATAAAATGAAAAGAAATTCTTAAATTTAATTTATTATATAACAGTATTTAATGCAAAATAAAATAAGTAATACATACAGTTACAATTTTTTTTTATTGCAATACCTCATTTTTTATTTGAAAAAAAAAAAAAAAAAAAAAAATTGATTTATGACAATAAAGAAAATCTTTTTGTTGTTGTAGTGGGATTTATTAGTGCAAGGGCTGCTATGGCAAAATTGCACCCATTACTTTGGAGTGTTCATCAATACATTAGAGATGGGTCTAGAAATGGTTGAATACATTGATCATTTTTAGATAAACAGTTCTGATAAATTGGTATTATCTCCAAGTATATGGTTTAGTTGCAGTGGTTTTTGTGAGTTTAGCAGAGATCTGAAACAAGCAATTCTAGCTGAATGGTAATGTGCACACTCAATGATAATATGCTTCACAATAAGTATTGAACTACAATGCAAGCAAGGTGGAGGATCTTCTCCTAGCAGTAAAAATAGGTGTGTTAGATGTGTATGGCCAATTCGTGCTCTTGCAAGCACAACCTCTACCTGCCTGTTTAATTGGGAACTGGATCTCCATAGCTGGGGATTCTGTGTTATTTGAAGAAGCCTGTTACTTGTTTGGTTATGCCACATTTCAGACTTTTAGCTCAGTGCATATTGGTTTGTAGTCAGAATAATAATCAGTGATTGGTTTGTAGTCAGAATAATGAACTGGGATGTAATCAAAGCAAGCAGGTGTTTTGTTGTTAATACCCACCCAAAAAGTTATTTCAGGGCTATTTGGCCCTTCATTGGTGGGTGGATATGTACCCAGTGGTATAATGTCAGACAACCCAGTTGTGAAATTAACTCCACAATATGAGCGATGCTGAAATGTGTACAGTAATTCAAAACTTAATTTTTTAGGTCTACAAGCTTCAGATGACCCTCACTCCCAACACTGATGAAGGGCCAAATATCTCTGAAATGGCCATCTGGGTGGTGGTATCCATGAGAAAAAGTAACGATAGTCTTCTCTATTGAGGAAGCATTACTTATTCAAAGTACTTTATCAAGGAAACTCATTGTGAAGGCATTCACAATTTGAGATGTAAATAAAACAATGCCATATAATCAACTTCAGTTGCCTTACTATGTGCAGACCTGATACAATGCACTATGTCTAGTGAGTCTCCGTAGTCTGAGGAATCTAGCCCTAAATATTTTTATCGAGCAAATCTTTTTGATGTGAAAATTTTTTGGCGGCACCTACTAAATTCGGACTGCAGTAAAACCAATTTATCACAAAAATACAAGACTGGAATGACATCACTTCCTAAATGATGCTAATGCAGTCACTAATGCTGATTTGGTAGTGTAAGTAGCGGGTGTGAGCATGAAACATTACATCGTTCATACTAAATATTTCAGACTGAAGTAAAACTGATCGGTAATGAAAATGACATTAACTCAGTCACTAACGTTAATTCGGTAGAGTAAGTAACTGGCGTGGGCATAAAACATTACATCATTCATAACTTCAGTTCTAGCTGTTCAATTTTAAAATGGTTCTAATTTTTGTCAAAGATATTTTCACATAAAATATCTTTCACGCATACATTGTACATATGCTTTTTTTCCCCTTTAACCCCTTTCCAGAACATTTTTTTTCCTGAAAATGTGCCATAACAGATCGACTTTTTTTATTTTACAGATTGAAAGAATGCGTCATGCGAATACTCAATGTATAGTTTGTTTTTTATAATTTTTTTTGTAGACAATACATGGGAGTAATTAACCCATTTGGGCTATCCCGAGTTATCTCATGTATGCCAAAAAGTGTGCAAATTATACAGATTTTTTTAAATAAACTAATGCTTGAGTTAAAAGAAAGGAACAGAAAAACAATCTTCACTACTCATTATATAAATAAATTTAAAAAATCAAGTGGGATGCATAAGCAGTTCCCTCCCGTCAAAAGCGATAGTCGTGTACTAACTTCATTCTGACACTCGGCCGCTGCAAATGGATAGGCAAGGTAAGCATCGCTTACGGGCTGCAGTTCAAGAGGGCATCAAAATATTTTTCGATATTGTTTTTTAATTGGTTAACGTTTATCAGTATTCAGCATTTAGGATGGCAAATTTTATTTTGCTTACTGGCAGCACATAGAAATGCGTGCTACTGTTCTGACATTGCTGTACAATAAGTAAATATATGAAAGCCAGTCATCTGCTGCCAGGTGCAAGAAAATCCTGAGATTTATCTGGCTAATGCAAAATTAGTCAGATAAATGCCCGAGAAAATGTTTCAATCATAAATTTGGTGGTATTATTGTTTGCTACTTGATGAGAATCAACCGAAAGAGCAAGCTGGCTTTATACAGCATAAGGTAATGTTTTGGGCACTGGAAATACAAGGAATAGATACCCCACATATTATGATTTTGAAGAATAATTATGAGAATGCTTCCTCCTTTATTAGACTATATAAAGACAGTAGCAAATTTAAAACTGGGAAAGGAGTTCGACAAGGAGACACAATATCTCCGAAGTTGTTTACTGCTGCTCTTGAGGAGGAAGCTTTCAGAAGCTTAGACTGGTCGCAGAAAAGAGTCAATGTGAATGGAGAGTACCTAAACCATTTACGATTTGCAGATGACATTGTAGTCATAAACAATGATCCCAAAGAATTACAGGAAAATTTTAATCAGTTAGGCAGAGTTGGTAAGGATTTTGGACTAAAGATGAATATGGCTAAAACAAAAGTAATGATAAGGGATATAATGTATGAAGGAGCAGTAATTGAAAAGGTGAAGTAATATACTTAACTGGGACAAGTCATTAGCTGTAATAATAATAAATGGCTGGAAGTCAAGAGAAGAATAAATTTTGGAGGGATAGCATTCAGGAAATATAGTCAAATACTGAGGAGCAATATCCCAATTTGTCTGAAACGTAAAATAATGAACCAATGTATACTCCCCCACCATGACTTATGGAAGTGAAACTTGGGCACTCACCAAAAGAATGGAAGAGAAGATGAGAACTACACAGCAAAGAATGGAACGAATTATACTGTGAATCAGACTGTGAGATAAGAAGAGAAACACTTGGATTAAGCAGCAAACTGAAGTAAGGACATTCTTATCAAAACTAAAGAACTAAAATGGTCTTGGACAGGGCAGAGAGCATGAAGACAGATGAACTAAGAAAATAACTGAATGGTATCGAAGAGGGGCTAGAAGAAAACCTGGAGGACAACGACAGAGATGGACAGATGAAATTCATGAGTTTGTGGGTAGCAAATGGATGGCCATTGCACAAAAGAGAAGGAACTGGAAAGTTGCTGGAGGGACCTTCATCCTGCAGTGAATTTAAAATGGCTGATGATGATTGTTCGCTTCGGGTATTATTGTATCACAAGATGTTTCGTGTAGTTCTAAATAACTTTTAAAACTAAAAATGAGATATCTCGGGCGATAATCCATGAAGGGGGTTAACAAACCCATGCTGCACTGCATCTTTAACCAGTGACTCCATTATTTTCCCTAGAACATAACTTAAACTTATTGGCATGTAATTATTCGTTTCACCCTTTGCAATCTAAAGTCCGTGGGGGACTTTAGATTGCAAAGGGTGAAATTGCAAAGGTTATATTTGCAATCTAAAGTCCGTGGGGGACTTCCCTTGTGTCCAAGGTTGCTCTCATATTAATGGCTAAGGATTTGCTTAATTCCCTTGCTGCCTTCTTCAATATAACTGGATAGATTCCATCTGCCCCAGGTGCCTTTCTTAAGTTTAACTTCAACGATTTCTTCTCCACTTTACTCACAGTTATTCCTAAATCATTAAGAATCCTGTTACAGTTTGATAAACTTCTGGCATTTTCTTCCCTTAATAATTCCTCATGTGTGAATGTAGATGCAAAATATTCATTCAGATTATCAGCTATTTGAGCAGGATCACCAATAGTCAAACCATCTATGTTAAGTAGACCAATCTGATTCATCCACATCCTTCTAGAGTTTACATAAGTAAAGAACTCTTTGCTGCTGTTCTTTGCATCCTTTGCCAAAGATTTCTCATAATCTGCCTTTGCTTGCTGAACCTCCTTTGTGAATTGATTACAGACTAGCTTATATCTGCTGTAGGCTTCTGTGTCGCCTGATAATTTATATGCATTTTTCTTCTCTGTCACGAGCCTCATTAATTCATCTGACATCCATTTAGGCCTAAACCTTAAACCTTTAAGAAATATAAGGTTTAGGCCTTATATTTCTTAATCAGTATGAAAAGACTAGTAGCTTCCACAATTACTTCCTTGAATGCTTCCCATTTAGAAATCACCATTGCTAACACCATAAGCTGATCCCATTGTATAGAATTTAAAAATTGTTTGAGACCACTGTAGTTACATTTATGAAAACAAAAACCCTTCCCTTTACCCTTGATAGCAGTTACATCTTTAAGTAATCTCACATCAGTACACTGTGATCACTGTCACCTAGTGGTTCCTTTATCTGCAAATTTTTATGCATGAATAATCACTGGTGATAATCAGATCAAGTGTATTATGCCCTCTGAGTTTCCCCTTGAACATGTTGCTGTAGAAAGAAATCCTCCAATAAGACCATAAAAATGTTGCTAGCATGTGAATGACCAACCCACAAGTTCCAGTCAATATAGGGAAGTTAAAATTACCCATTACAAGACATTCTGATTTACTGGCCCACTATTTCACTGCACAACTGCTCATTGTACTCATCAGAGTCATTAGGCCTATAAAACACTCCTATTCTCATTTTAGCTTTCCCAGTGTTTATGTCACACCAAACAGACTCAACATTGCACTGTCCACCCATGTCGACTAGATTTTATGATTTCCTTAGACTTTGTGTTTCTTAACTAATAGCATAACCCCTCCTCCCTCCCTCTCTACACTGTCTGTCTTTTCTGTACACACTGTACTTCTCAAATTCCAATTCTGCACTGCTTATATCTGTGTGACACCATGTTTCTGATATCCCAACAATATCTGCCTTTGGTGTCTTGATCAGCATTTCAAATTCATCAAATTTATTTACTATACTTCTAGCATTGATGTACATGAACTATACATGCACCCGTTCTTACTCTTATTTACCCTAACACAGCCCATGTATTTACTTGTTCCATAATGACTCCTAGCAGTTGCTTTCACCTCTGCCTGCAGCTGCTGTTAATATTTTAGTCTGTGAATCCCCACCAAGCTAGCAATTTTCCGAACCACCTAACTCTGCCTCAATAGCATCAACAAATATTCTTGCACCCTGTCTATTTAAGTGTATCCCATTCCTGTAGAAACAGTCTCTCCTGTTAGCAAACACAGACCATGCTGAAAAAAATTCTACCCCATGAGCCTTGCACTATCTCTCTAGGGCCAAATCGATTGACAACGCTCTCATCATATACTCCCTCCTATTGTGTTTAGGCAGAATTGCAGACACTTTCAATGACTTCAATTCAATGACTATACCTTTCTTCAAAGATTTCTCAAAAATCACTGTCAGTGTTTATAGTCAAATTGCAATTGTCTACTCTACTAATGAAAATATTAACATAACTTTAAAATATTTTGACAGAAAAAGTTGTAAATGGTAGCCATACAAATTTAATAAACAACTAACATATACTTACAGACATTTCTGTTTAGATTACTAATATCTTTGGCTTGAACACTAATATCCTCTGCTAGAGCAGACTTCAAAGGTGAATGAGCACGTTTAGTTACCTTAAAATAAAAATAAATATATGATATCTAAGCATAATCTTAATTTAAAGTTAAGAAGCCAACTGAAATATGTTAAATCTATGATTTTAATGAATTTTACAAGTAGAAATAAAAAACAAAACAGCAAGATAGTTAATGTGAGCAGTGTGTTACATTTCACGCATTTTTATTATTTTTTTCCATAAGATAATAAATTTTTTCCTTCTTTGATGCACTATCTCTCTAGGGATAGTGCATAGAAGAAGGAAATTTACACTCATGTGAAAGTAGTGTCATTTGTGATTAACCGAAGTGAAAAGTAAATAAAGCAAAACTTCATAGAATCATTAATAAAACTCAATAGTTTTATGTTCTCTACATTTAGCTGTTCTGTTTAATTACATTTATTACTCCTCTCCAATATTTTTTAAGTCTCTTTTCTCTCACTATATATGTATCACAAGTGACACTACATTCACAAGTCTTACATAATAATACATGCAAAGCATACATGGACACTCTAAAGCTAAGAGTTCAGGTTAAAACTGGATATAATCTATGAATTTCTTTGAAATTAGTGATGAACATAACATTATTATTTTCTAAAATAATATTTGAAAGGTTAGTGATGAGTTCTAATGTGATTATGAATGGTATATATTTTAACTCTGGCATTTCTGTAGTACATTAACATTAGAGGACATTACTTGCAGAAAACACAATTTACTATATATATGTTGGTTTAATTAGTTTATTGGTTAAAATTATTAGAACTATGCCATAATCTGTCCCAAAAAATAATTCTTATTGTATTAAATTAATTAACACAGTATTCAGGTGGTAAAATGTGATTTCTGAAATATAATTTATTCATTTATTTTTTTATTTATTCAAGATGAAAATTGTAACCACAAATGTCCGTTTACAACGTTTTGCAGAGTTATTCTTTCTTTAATAATTTTTAAAAGGGTTATTGATGATTTTTAATGTGATTATGAGTGACATTTATTTTAACTGTGATTTCAATAGTATAATTGCGATCTACTAGGTGGTAGATGACGTTCATCAACCAGTGGAATACTATTACCACTTTGCTTATTGGAGGATTGAATTGGTGAAATCCATGTTTAGTCTACAGAGCAAAATGTCTGGCATCCCCCCCCCCCATTCAATGCATGGTACTACTAGTACAAATATTAAACAGTACCACTACTAATACATAATACTAAGTGGTAGATGACTCTCATCAACCAGCACAAACCACTTTGCTTACTGGAGCCTTAAAGTAGTAAAACCGAATTATTATATTGTACTAAATATAATATAATTTAATTATTATATTATGAACTTCTAGTTCTAATGTAGCCTGATCGATATCAAAATAAAATGAAATGTGTTGTCACATACTAACTTTAATTGGCTGTTGACCTGATTAGACGCTGTATTTAGCCTACAAAAATTTAAAATAAATATGAAAATCACAAAATAAGATAAATCACATAATATTAATATAATAAGCTTGTTTTACATTGATTAGGTTGTTGTGTTAGAAAAAAAAATACTTTGTACTATATTGAGTGCATATTAAAATGAGCAGTAATGTACATTATAATATACACTTAATATATTGCACAATTTTGGAATTAACTCTAGATTTAAAAGTAATTATTAAAGCTCCACTGTTTATGCAATTGACTTGCTTTTATATCTTCAGGGATAGAAATATATTAAAACCATACAGAATTTGGCTGGAAGATATTGAATAATAGCCAGAAGTCATACATCGATGGTGTGGCAGCAGTAAACTTAAAGAATAATATATGCAACACAAAAATAAAAATAACATGCAGTACGAACAACACACAAATCGCACCCCCCAGGTAAAAATGAGAGTACAAGTGGGCTTCATAAATCCTACGTATGACTTATTAGCATGCAATGCCACTGGTAAACTTAATGCAAATGTAATACATGGTAAAGACAATGGAAACAAAAACTTGTCCTATAAAAATTACTTCATATGAAATGTTAGCCGACAAGTGTACTTCAAACATAAAACTTGTAAAAGCTATTTATGTTTAACATGACCATATATGAATAATAAGCAAAAACCTGAAGATAATAATGCCAAAATATTTTGCCACATGCAAAACATAATTTACTTGGTTACATGTGCTAAATGTGGGGCACAAATATATAGGAGATTGGAGTAATAATGCTGAATGAACTTGCACAGATCACAAATTAGTAAAAGTAGTAAATCGGATAATAAAAAAATACAGTAGAAACAAGAAAAAAGTTTTCCAAGGGATTAACCAAACACGAGAGGTATTAGAACCTATAGTACTTAGCACCACGATTGGATTGGAGGTTGAGAAGATGAAAGAACATATTTGTTGACTTAGACTTGAACTTCTATAGTTGTTATTGTTATTTGGTTTTTAGGAGCATTAGCAACTAAGGCCATATTGCTCCGGGATATGCGGTGGTCATTCCCTGACCTTTCTGCATCCTCCGTATTTGGTGGTGACGGGCTCGAACCCCGGTCTAATCAAGAAGCGTGTGCTACGCACTGCTGCTCCTTCCCACCTGGCTACGGAGGCACCTAACTTCTATAGACTGTAATTTTCAGGAAATACGTATGAAGGAAGGTTGTTCCAGAAAACGGCAATTGAATGAATAAACGAGGAAGATGAAAAGTTGGTTCTGTGAGATTGAAGTTGGACAGTAAATAATGTCGGCCGGTGGCATCATGTGTTCGGACTGGTTGGAAAGAGAGAGCGGGTATAGAACCCAATTCAGAAGAACAGTGCCCATGGAAGTATCTGTAGAAAATGCATGCAGCAGAAACAGTACGTCTATGAGACAGAGAGGGGAGAGACTCTGTTAGAGAGGAGTCATTAATTAATCTAACTGCCCTCTTCTGAATGGAACCTAGAAGCCTGAGAGAGGTTTTGGGGGCACTGCCCCAGATGTGGGAACAATATTCCATAGTAGGGCAGAGTTGCGATTTATACAGAGCGAAAAGCTGTTTAGAAGAAAAGTAACACCGAGAGTGAAAGAGAAAACCAACTTTTTTAGATGCAGAGGAAGCAATATTTGTAATGAGCTTGTACCAAGAGTGAGATTAGAAGTAAGGTAATCCCCAAAAGAGATAAGTATAGGAGAAGAATACTTTTTGCAAGATATAAGACAAGACTAAGTTTTAGAAGGATTAAAATCAACTAAGTCGTCTTTGCCCCACTGGAGATCAGAATTTAAGGAATTGGTAGCAGATATTCTAGAATTTGAAGCTGATTGAGCAGGGTAAGGTTTCTCAAAATGGAAAGTGGAATGCAATGTGCTATCATTGGCAAAACTATGGATAGGATTTCCAGTCAATGGAAGAAGGTCATTAATATACAAGAGAATTGAACTTTGGGGGAACACCAGCATTAGTTGAGAAGCTAGAAGACAGAGAGCCATCTACCATCACCCTCAGTGAGCAATCTGAGAGAAAACTGGATAACTGGATAATTACAAAAAACAGTTGGCAGTCCATAAGATGGAAGCTTGTTTAGAAGACCTTTATGCCAAACACGATCGAAAACCTTTCAGATGTCAAGAGCAACTGCTTGTGTTTCACCAAAATTTTCCATTGAATTTATCCATAAATGGGTAACATAAGCCAGAATATCACCAGTGGATCGACACTGATGGAATCCTTACTGGAGATCATTGATCAGACGGAAGATTTCTAGGTAGTTTAAGAGTTGGCGGTTAGTTGATTTCTCCATTACTTTAGAAAAAGTAGAAGTAATTGCAATGGAACGATAATTGGATGGGAGGGATTGGTAACCCTTTTTAGGAACTGGCAGGATATGAGTAAATTTCCAAGCAGAAAGAAAAACACCTTTGGAATAAGAAAGTGAAAAAAAGGTGGCAAAGAACAGGACTAAGTTCAGGAGCACAGGTTTTGAGAACAAGTGGAAAATATCAACAGGATCTGGAGTTTTCTTAGCATCAAAATTCACAAAATCCTTCTGACATCCTTTTGATGGAAGACCAAAGGAGGCATTGAATGGAGCGTGTTGGGAATGGTGGGAGGTGTTTTACCAAAGTCATTAATACATGACTTGTAAGAAAAATTGGATGCTAGCAGGTCAGCTTTATCCTTGGCTGAAGTGACAACAGGACCATCTGGTTTGGACAGAGGTGGGAGCAGAGATGGGTAAAAGTTGCGGCCAATAACTTTGGCAAGAGACCAGAATGCCCGGTTACCATTAGGGCACGAAGCAAGTTTTCTACTCTTAGTTTGTTCAAAATCTAGTGTGGACTGATTAATAACTGCTTTACAATTGTTGTGAGCTTTGGTGTAGGCAGAAAATGAAACTGAAGAATTAGAAACAAGCCAATTACGATATGCAACGTTCTGCTCTTGAACAGCCTTAGCACATTTATTGGAAAACCAAGGTTTAAATAAAGTACCAGATTTTAAAGTGAAGTGTGGAATAAAGGATTCCATTCCAAAAAGAATAATTTCAATGACACGATCTGAGCAAACGTTGACATCAGAAGTTTGAAACAGAAATCAGACCAAAGAAAAGAAATAACGGAGGTCATCCCATTTTGCATTCTTGTAAGGCCCAACAATACGAGGTTAGGAATAGCCATGAGATAAAAGCTCCATTGGAGAAGAGACAAGTTGTGATCTGAGGTGCCTAAAGGACCACTCACTTCGACCGTGTACTTAGAATTGTTGTTTGTGAGAAAAAGATCAAGTGTGTTGGCTGTATGGTTAGGATTGTCCGGTATTCTTGTAGGTAAATGAACAATATGTGCAAGGTCATTAGTAATTGCAAAAGCCTCAGCATCTCGACCAGCAGGAGTTGTGAACATTAAAATCATCAAGGAAAATTACCTCACTGTTAGGAAAGCTGGATTGGAGAAAGTCAAGTTGCAAAGAGAGGAAGTCAAAGAGCTCCAAGTGATTACTGGAGTTGGGAGAACGGTAGAGACAACAGATGAATTTGACAGAATGAGGTAGAGAGATTTTAAGTTCTTATTTGGTTTTTTAGGAGCATTAGCAACTAAGGCCATATTGCTCCAGGGATATGCAGTGGTCATTCCCCGACCTTTCCGTATCCTCCATGTTTGGTGGTCACGGGCTCAAACCCTGGTCTAATCAAGAAGCGTGTGCTACGCATTGCTGCTCCTGCCGTATGGAGGCTCCAGAGAAAGTCGAAGAGAGGAGATTCCAAATTACCAAGTCTCTGACAGGGAATATCAGAACATACATATGCACAAGTACCACCTTTGAGGCGAAAGGAATCAAACAGCGAATAATTTGGGAAACTGAGATGAGCAGTAGTTGAATCAACCGATAATTGAGATTCTGTCAGAAAAAGTACATGGGGTTTGGCAGACTGCAAGTGGAAACGGACATCGTTGAGATTGGAATTGAGACCATGTATATTTGTGAAATGAACTAGGAACTAAAAACAATTCATGGTGTATTCAATAGTAAGAAAAAGTGGGGGGGGGGGACATGCTGTATGAAGTAATGAAATTTTTGGATATGGCATACACATGGTAAGAATATACCGAGATCCTTGACATAACATGGCCTCAATGCTCCTCGCATACACACTACTTGGACTCCCTCCAGTCACTATCTGGTAGAGTAGAGGTAGCAAGATTATACACTAGCTGATCCGGAAGCCTCCTAAAGTGTTACCAACAGGTTTGGTCCGGTGTACTAACTAGCAGCCGGCCTGCGAATGCCATTTTAGAGCTGTACCCTCAAAATGTAAGGAAGATTGGATCTCACCACGATGTTCATCATAACCTCAAAAGTCATCAGTCATACTGCATGATGGAGGAGATGTGGAAGGGTTGACCAGAACTTAGCTCTGGAGACTAAACATGAGTTCCACTTTAAGCCTCCAATAAGCAAAGTGGTGGTATTGCACAGTTGATGAGAGTCATCTACCACCTAGTATTGCCTGGTAACACAGAGGGGTGGCATTCCTCCATGTGGTGTGGGTGCCACAACTCGACCCCTACTTACGCTGGTTCACACCTGGGTGATCATCCACAGTGTGCTTGGAGGTTACACCCAGGATTACTAATAGTCCCACCATTGTGAAGGTCCAGTATGGTATGGATTCACAGCAGAGTTTATAATTGGACCATTTTTCTTTGAAGAGTCTACACCTCATGGGCCCCGTAAGTTGTTTTGGTTTTGGTTTTTTTTTTAGGAGCATTAGCAACTAAGGCCATATGCGGTGGTCATTCTCTGACCTTTCCGCATCCTCCGTATTTGGTGGTGACGGGCTCGAACCCCGGTCTAATCAAGAAGAGTGTGCTATGCACTGCTGCTCCTTCCCACCTGACTACGGAGGCGGCCCCGTAAGTTGTACAGTAACTAGTGCGCTCTTCTAAGAGATTTCATTATTCCTGCTCTGCAAGAAAGGCAATGCTTGGAGACTGTAGTGTTCGTGCAAGATGGTGCCCCTCGCCACGTTCAACAAGTGAAGGAAGTGCTCCATTCAACATTCGGAAATGATCCCGTCATTTCTAGATACTTTCCGCAGCCCAATCACCAGATCTCAATCCCTGTGATTTCTAGCTATGGGGATACCCAAAAGGCAGAATTTACTGTGGTAGCAAGCATTAAACAGTATGTAGCCAACATCCCCAATGAGATGCTACGCGAAACTGTCACACACACAGTCCTCCGTTTTCAGAATGTCACCTCAAGTGAAGGAAAGCACATAGAACAATATCTGTAGATTTCTAAGTTCTGATATTAAAATCTAATCCTAAGTTAAGTATTCCATCTCGTGTTTACAGTGCCAATTTCCCTCCTGGTGGCAGAAATTTGAATTAAGTATTTTTCCTTCTACAAATCACTTCCCCATACCCTGAATGACATACTGATTTTCACAGTGCTATCTCTAACTGTTTTGACAATAGGGTCTCCTGAATAGGGAAACTTATTTTATAACTACCTGGTATATACACATACACAGATATACACATACACATCTATATAACTAACACACACACACACACACACACACACACACACACACACACACACACACACACCTATATATAAACACATATATGAGTTAAGTTAATAATGGTTAGAGTTTTTTTAAAAATAAAATATGATATACTAGCTTATCAGGTAAACCATAAACCATGGTGAGTACCCAACGTGACCTGGAAAAAATCAATCTATGCCATGACATAAGCAATAAAAATATATAAAAATACCATTAAAATGTTAGTTATGGCAATCAGTTATGGCAATTAGTTATGGTTATGTTACTACTTAATATTTATTATAATACTTATATTTATTATAACATTTAATATTTGCTTTTTATACTTGGAAATAAACACATATACATACATCCATCTATATACAAGGAGCGGTACAAAAGTAATGCCTATTTTTTTTCTCAGAAAATTTAATTCCTACAACTATGCCTTTTACATCAGTTAATCCTCATTCATTAAGAAACGGTTTATTTTTCCACAAAGTCACCATTTCCTATACATTTCCACCATCTAAGTCAGATTCAACCTGAATTCTAATCCTGTGAAAGTCCTTACTCTTGCTCTGAACGGCTTTGCGAACACTTTCAAGTGTTCGCAAAGTGTCTGCAATTCTGCCCAGACACGATAGAAGGGAATACATGATAAGAGCCTTGTCTATCAATTCGGCCCTGGAGGGAATGTGCAAGGCTCAAGGGATAGAATTTTTTCAGCATGGTCTGTGCTTGTTAACAGGAGAGACTGCTTCTACAGGGATGGGATACACTTAAAAGAAAGGGTGCAAGAATATTTGCTTGTGCTATAGAGGCAGTGTTAGGTGGGTCGGAAAACTGCTAGCTTTGGGGGATTCACAGACTAAAAGGTTAAAAGTAGCCACAGGCAGATGTGAAGGTGATTCTTGCACAACTGCTATTAGAATAAGTAGCGACCTGGAGTGAGGGGTGCTGAGGGTTTCAGAGAATGATGGCAGTCATCGTGAAACAGGTGGGTATATGGGATGTGTAAATGTATACTTGCATGTATACCAATGCTAGAAATACAGTAAATAAATCTGATGAATTTGAAGTGTTGGTAAAGACATCAAAGGCGAATATTGTTAAGATAGCAGAGACATGGTGTCACACCGATATAAGGAATGCAGAACTGGAATTTGGGGAGTACAATGTGTACAGAAAGGATAGACAGGATAGGAAGGGAGGAGGTGTTATGCTGTTAATTAAGAAAAAGAAAATCAAAGAGTGCATCCAGTTGATATTGATGAACAGTGCACTGTTGAGTCAGATGGTATGACATAAGCACTGCCAAAGCAAAAATCAGAGTAGGAGTGTGTTATTGGCCTAATGACTTGAATGAGTACAATGAACAATTGTACAGAGAAAGAGTGGGCTAGTAAATCAGAAGGTCTTATAATGGGGGATTTTAACTTCCCAGATATTGACTGGAACTTGTGGGTTGGTCACTCACACACTAGTAAGACTTCTGTGGATTTATTGGATGATTGTATTTTGCAGCAGCATGTTCGAGAGACAACCAGAGAGGGTAAATCTCTTGATCTGGTTATCAGCAGTGATCATTCTTGTATTAAGAATTTGCAGATAAAGGAACCACTAGGTGGCAGTGATCACAGTGTACTGATGTGGGATTTACTTAAAGATATAATTACCATCAGGGGTAAAGGAAAGGGTTTTTGCTTCCGTAAAGGTGAGAACAGTGGTCTCAACTGATGATGTTACCAACAGTAAATTCTAAGTGGGAAGCATTGAAGGAATTAATCGTGGATGCTACTAAAAGTTTCATACCTAATTAAGAAATATTGTTCACGGTTTAGGCCTAAATGGTTATCAAATGAACTAATGAGACTCATGACAGAGAAGAAAAATGCATGGGATGCATATAAATTATCAAGCGACTCAGAAGCCTATGGTAGATATAAGCTAGTCTGTAATCAGGTGACAAAGGAGGTTAGGCAGGCGAAGGCAGATTACGAGAAATCCTTGGCATAAGATTCTAAGAAAAACAGCACGGATTTCTTTACTTATATAAACTCTAAAAGGAAGGGGATGAATCTGATTGGTCCACTTGACATCGATGGTTCGACTGTTGATGATCCTGCTCAGATAGCAAACAAACTGAATGAGTATTTTGCATCTACGTTCACACATGAGGAATTATTAAGGTTTGAAAATGGCAGAAGGTTATCAAATTGTAGCAGTGTACTTAATGATTTTGTAATAACTGAGAGCAAAGTGGAGGAGAAATTGTTGAAGTTTAACATAAGGCACCTGGGGTGGATGGGATCTATCCAGTTATATTAATGGAGGCAGCAAAGCGACTAAGCAAACCCTTAGCCATAATTATGAGAGCATCCATGGACTCAGCGGAGGTCCCCACGGACTGGAGATGTGAAAATGTATCCCCAATTCACAAAGGGGGATCGAAGGGTGACACGAGTAATTACAGACCAGTTAGTTTGACTTCTGTTCCAGGTAAAATAATGGAGTCACTGGTTAAAGATGCATTGCAGAATCATCTAGACAAGACTGCAGCAATAATTCAGACACAGCATGGGTTTGTTAAGGGAAAGTCTTATCTGACAAATTTGATAGGATATTATGATGTGGTTACAAAGGAACTGGATGCAAAAAATAATTTTTATATCGTATATTTGGATTTCAGGAAAGCTTTTTACACTGTTGCGCATGGAAGATTATTGTACAAATTGGAGCAGAATGGTATTAAGGGTAAGTTGCTACAATGGATAAAAGGATGGTTGAGTGGGAGAAGACAGAGGGTGGTAATTAATGGGTGCTGCTCTTCGTGGACTAATGTTATTAGTGGAGTCCCACAGGGTTCGGTGTTGGGTCCTCTGTTGTTTTTTATATTTATCAATGATATTGATGAAGGTATATCAGGCTCAGTGTTGAAGTTTGTAGATGATACAAAGGTTGGCAGGGTTGTTAATGACAGTAATGGCAGTAATGGCAGAAGGCTGTCTTTTGAACTTATTGTGCAGTGAATTTTGATGGTGCTTCTGCAACAGGATCTAGATAATTTGGGCAGATGGGCTAAGAAGTGGCAACAAGTTTAACCTTGACAAATGCAAAGTACTGCATATGGGCAGAAGTAACCCCAGAGAAACGTACCAACTGTGTGGTACTACACTTAAGGTGGTAGAAAATGAAAAAGACCTGGGAGTAATTGTGCAATCAGATATGAAGTTTTCTGAGAAAAGCAGACAGGCTCCCAGGGCAGGTCATGGGGTTTTGTCAATGATATATAGGAATTTTGCTAGTAGGGAAAAGGAGGTGATTGTCCCTCTGTATAAGGCAATGGTCAGACTACGCCTTGAGTACTGCGTACAGATCTGGAGGCCTCATTTTAGGAAGGATGCCGATTTGCTTGAGCGTGTACAGAGAAGGGCAACAAGATTGGTGAGGGGAATGAAGGGATCCTCTTACAAAGAGAGGCTTAAGTTCTGCAAATTGCAGTGGCTGGAGACTAGGCACCTGCACGGTGATCTGATTGAGATGTATAAGGCCTTGAATGGGTTGAGCACGCTGAATTCCACTTGTTCAGATTATGAACCTAAGGGGGCATAAATTCAAATTAAGAAAAGACAGATGTAGAATAGATGTGTGGAAATTTGCCTTTAGCCAGCAGGTGGTTAATTGCTGGAACAAACTTTCATCTGTTGTTGTGGAAGTTGATAGGTTAAATAAATTTAAGGAGGAACTGGACAGGCATTTGGTGGGAATGGTGTGATTTTTTTTTTTTTGGCTAATGCTGCATAAGCTCATACACTTGCTTTCTTGCATCACATGCCACTACTACTACTACTTTGCTTGAGCTTATCGTCGTTCGCAAAATGGGTTCCATGGAGTGCATTTTGCAGAGTGCCAAAGATGTGATAGTTGGAAAGTGCAAGATCCATGCTATGAGTGGGGTGAGGAAAACAATGCACCCCAGTTTTGCAGTGACTTCCATCATCTGCAGACTGGTGTTGGGATATGTATTGTCATGGAGAAGAGGCTCATTAAGGTTTTCATCCAGTCAAACTCTACAGATGATGGCTTTCATATTTTTCAACCTTTCCACATATCAATTTGATTGTAGTCCCACACACCAAGAAATCCACACGTAAAACCCCATCTTTGTCTCGAAGCACTGTTGCTTTTTTTTTTGGTTTGGTTTGGTTTTTAGGAGCATTAGCAACTAAGGCCATATTGCTCCGGGACATGCGGTGGTCATTCCCTGACCTTTCCGCATCCTCCGTATTTGGTGGTGACGGGCTTGAACCCTGGTCTAATCAAGAAGCGTGTGCTATGCACTGCTGCTCCTTCCCACCTGGCTACGGAGGCGCCTGAAGCACTGTTGCAATAACTTGACCGACAGAAGGCTGTCTTTTGAACTTCTTGTGCAGTGAATTTTGATGGTGCCACTCCATCGACTGTCTCTTTGTTTCAGGGTTATAATTGTAGACTCAGATTTCATCACCCGTGACTATGCATAAAAGAAAAACCTGTGTTTCACACTTTTAGTAATGGAGAAGTTTTGCATGGATGACTTTACATTCTTTTTTGTATTCATGTGTCAGCATATTCGGGACCCACTGGGCACAAACCTTGTTGTAGGCTAGTTCCTTTGTGATGGTTATCACAGCAGGTTTCCCTATAACTACTGCATCACACAATTTGTGTGTTGTGATGGGGTGGTCTACTTTGATCAGCTCTTGTTGTCTGTTGTCACTGATGTTTCTGGCCAGCCACTTCGGGGCTTGTCAGCAATGTTATTTTCCCACTCTTAAAGTGTCTTACCCAATGTCTAGCAGAACACACACAGTCGCATCTACAGTATTTTCACCACAAACATTTTTGAGATGCATATGGAGTTCGATATAGCATCACTTCTTCCTTGATAAGAAATCCAATCACCACTCTTTGCTTGATGTGTAAATCTGTAACATCCACCATTTTGATTTTGAATTTTCAGAACATTCATGTGCTGCACTCACAAGACTGATCACAGCACCACTCAGTATGGTGAAACTAGAGACCTTTAGTGACCAACCACTTAGTGACAAGCAAAATGATCTATGGCACCACATTTGAAAGCAAAAAATTAGGAGGCATTACTTTTATATCTCCTTTCTCTCTCTCATCCCCCCTATATATACATACACACATGTGCATCTATACACACATACATATATATAAATACACACAGACACATATGGACACACAGACACATATATATACACAGACACACAGAACACATGCACACAAACACGCAGACATACATGTACACTGACACAAATATACATGCACGCGATAAACAATTTAAATAAAATAAATACAGCTTTAAAAATACGAAAAGAATAAGAGATATAAGACATGAACAAAAACGTCTGAAAAATAATAATTTCCACAAACCCCATTTAGAATGCTGGTAGTTTCCTGAAGAATCTCGTATGGTTGTTCTTCAATAAGTGGAGCATTATAAAATTTACCATAAACTCTTTCATCTCCGACCTCAAAGGGCTTAGATGCTTCTTCAGGAGTTAATTCGGCTGTTACATAGAATGGCAGACCTCTCTCTTTGGCATTTTTAAAATCATAAAGTTGGTCTTGGTCAAAAGAAATAATTGCACTTTTCTTTACAACTATTACTTTATAGCCACTGTAAAAAGGACAAATACATAAAATGTAATATATATTTGTCTAAATAGTATTTATTTTCATTTAATTGATATCACAGAGCAACTTTCCACTTCTAACAATATGTTGAATAATGCATAAAAATAATAGTTCCCAAAAAGTAGGGTGACCAGATTTTGAAGGATAGAAATCAGGACACATGAATTTAAGATGAAAAAAAAAAACTGGGACAAAATGCATCAAGAATAAGAAAAATCTGGACACAAACTATTGTATAGTGATGGTAAATATTACAAGATATTGTAATATTTACCATCACTCTGCCTTTTTATGAAATACAGTAAGTGCTGGTTATAGTGATCACGTTTGCAAATTGGATTTTGATTCTAATAAACGGTGATTCTCATAAGCGAAAATCGAAGAATATTATCCATAGGCCATAAAAATAAAGATATAAAGCACAAATTTGCACTTTATTACCAAAAGTTTATTATCAATTAAATGATGCACAAATATCGGAATAATATTATACACAGGGTAGCAAAATAAAAATATACTTATGTACATAGCTTAATTAATTTATAAGTCAAAGTCAATGCAACAAGGCGTCATATGTTTAAGAGTATAAATAATCTATATAATATTGGTGTAAATGCACCATAGAAAATTCTTAAACCGAAAAACTACATTTGTAGTGTGAAAGGGCATAATTTTATCTGTATCTCATATTGTGCTCATCCTTCACAACGAGTTGCCATGTATTGCACTACCTCAAATAAGTAACGCTTCACTTAGATGATTTATAGCTCTTCTTAATTGTTGTTGTTGTTGTTTTTTGGTTTTTAGGAGCATTAGCAACTAAGGCCATATTGCTCCGGGAATATGCGGTGGCCATTCCCTGACCTTTCTGCATCCTCCGTATTTGGTGGTGACGGCTCGAACCCCGGTCTAATCAAGAAGCGTGTGCTACGCACTAGATCTTCTTAATGCTTCACTAAAAGAGAAGACTATTGTTACTTATTCTCAGTGGGCACCACCACCCAGACGACACCATTTTGAAATATGGTATGGGATAAAGATATCAGCTATCCTCAATATCCCTATAAGACTGAGCAAAGAAAAAAAAAGAGGTAGGAAAGTGATAGTAAGAGAGGGAGAGGAAAAAATGCCGTAGAAAAATGAAAGGGATAATTAGTTATAATTCGTACAAACTCAGAGCTCCATGCCCCGGCTGGGCAATGCGTCCCCCTGATGGGGACTGTTGTTACCCAGTCAGAGTCCTGCAAAGATGATTAAGATCTTCCTCTGGTGCCATTTCAAGGCTTGTTGTCCCTTCATCGTTGGGTGGGCAGGTACCCTGGTATTGTAGACATGACAATCCAGTTGTGAACCTAATCCCACAATGAGAGTGGGATGTACATAATGTTTAAGTCAAAGTCAATGCAAAAAGGGAATCATATGTTTAAGAGTATAAATAATCTATATAATACTGGTGTAAATACACCATAGAAAACTCTTAAACGAAAAAAACTACGTTTGTAGTGTGAAAGGGCATCATTTTATCTGTACTCATATTGTGCTCATCCTTCACAACAAGTTGCCATGTATTGCACTACCTCGTAGTTTTTTTCATTTAAGAGTTTTCTATGGTGTATTTACACCAGTATTATATAGATTATTTATACTCTTAAATATATGATGCCTTGTTGCATTGATTTTGGCTTAAACATTATTATGCACACCTTTTGGCATCTCGCATATTGTGGGATTATCTTCACAACTGGATTGTGATATCTGCAATACCAGGGCACCTGCCCACCCTCCCACCGATGAAGGGCCAACAAGCCTTGAAACGGTGCCATCTGGGTGGTGGTGGTGCCCACTGAGAATAAGTAACAATAGTCTTCTCTTTTAGTGAAGCTTTACTTATTCGAGGTAGTGCAATACATGGAAACTTGTTGTGAAGGATGAGCACAATGAGATACAGATAAAATGATGCCCTTTCACACTATAAACGTAGTTTTTTCGTTTGAGTTTTCTATGGTGTATTTACATCAATATTATATAGATTGCTTAATTAATATACATATTAATTAAACAAACATCACACCTTTGTAATATGATTATAATTTAAAATAGTCACTTATTTTAGATTGCTTTAAATTATCACTAAAAAGTCTATTTATAGATTTTTCAATATTGTATAACAGTCAATATTCACAATCACTTGCACCAATTTCTTCCAACACTCTCCTCAGGATGGATATAGCTTCACAGTTTGCCATTTTTTGTAAATGGAATTCATTCGGGTTCACTTCATTTTCCTCCTCCTTGGAAAAATTATCAGTAACAGACTGGGCAATTTCTTCTTCTGTTAAAGCTGTAGTAACTACCTGTTATAAACTGGCCCAATAAACTGAAAACTGCAAATTGTTTTTATTGTTTTATGGTTGTGACCTCTAGAAATGTGACCTTCAGAAATGTGCTTTACAAAAATATCACAGAGGCGTTCAAAATTGATCGCCAAAACTGATCTTTAGAGAATCAAATTCTTTGGAATTTGATTCTCCAAAGATCAAATTCTTTGGAATTTGATTCTCTAAAGCGGTTGATTCTAATAACCAGAGCTTACTGTATTAGCAAAGCTATAAACTGAGGTGCTTGGACTCAGAGTCCACATTAAACTAGCCTACTTTGCAATCAACCTCAAAAGTCTGCAGAATTTGGATTTTTCCATTCCTACAGATATGCAAGTTTATTTTTGCTTCAAGAAATTATCAATATACAGAAATGCAAAAATCCAAATGCAAGAATAAATATCAAATATTACAGACGGAAACTAAACTTATGAACACAAAAATCATAAAACATTTAACTATTGATAGTAAATCACAAAATGGATGGGAGAAAGAAAGCAAGATGATGATTTGAACATAGCATTTGTTTTTCAAAATAATCACCAAACCTTTGTACACTTGTTCCATTGCTTTATCAAATTCTTGGAATCTACTGTTCAGAGCAGAGGTATCACTGTCATGACCAGTCACTTCATCAGAAAAATGTTTTCTACTACTTTTGTTCAGTGAGTGGATCAAAGAGAAATCACTATGGGTAAGATCAGGGCTGTCAGAAATATGACAGAGGTTCCCAGCCAAAATCGTTAATGATACCTTTCATTGCACACACTGTGTTGTCGTGCAACAGCAGTTTTCTGCATTTCAAACAGCTCAAGCCATTTTCTGTCCCTCAGTTTTGAATAATCTGATCAAGTTGAGCATTCTCAACTTGATCAGATTATTCAAAGAATGGTGCTCATTTTTTTCAGTGTTGCTAAGCATAGTGTGCACAAAAAATGAGTAAGAAACTGTCAAATCTGTGAACTACTGTTCAGTAAAAAAAAAAAAAAAAACTAGTTTTGAAGAAACTGCAGAAAGGGTGTTAATGAGACCCTAGACGTCACTGCATCCTGGCACTAGTTTTCAGGAGAGACAAAAGAATTACTGGATAGATAAATTTTGATGTTTTCATAATTCATAGTGTTTCTGGGTGAACTTTTAGTACTAATTCTAAAAATTCAAACAATTTTACCTATCATTCACAGCATTTTTTTACAAAGAGTATGAGTTATTTTCTCAGATATATATTCCATGTATATGTGATTTGCATACTGCTTCCTTTTGACTGATAGGTATAGACATGCCCAGGTATGTTTAGACATGTAAGAGCCCTACAAGTCAGGTAGTTATATAAACCTGAATAGTGTTTACTCTGCATTCACTTCTTTTCTGGTGCAGTCATACTAACTGCCTCTAATGTGATTTTCTTATTCTGTCATTGTCAAAGACAGAATATGTAATTTTCATAATCTGACTTCTTTGATTGTTCCTATTACAACTGATAGTAATATGAACAATCCAAACGTATTTTGTTATATTTGTGGCAAGGATGCTGTATATTTTGGAAATAAATTTGTCAACCAAGATAAAGGTTTGCCCCCCCATCATAAAGTGGCCCATACATGTGGAGGGCTTGAAATTGTGGTAAAAATAAAGCTATAACATTTGCCATTACCATGATATGGCGGGAGCCTCAAGATCCTATTACTGGCTGATACTTTTGTTTGGTAAATGCAGTAGGCTATAATGTAAAGAACCAGCAGATCACTGTGTACCCCAAAAATGTTACTTCACCTGTAAGGCAAGTACGCCATGGACGTGAACTACTGGTACATCTCCATAAGTTGTTCTTGAGCATACTCCATCGGACCCCAAATATAATATCTGTGGTCTAGAAGATGATATAAACTATTGACAAAAAAATTCAAAACCCTGAATCACAGCTGTTTACACAAAGTAAATGATCCCGTGAGAGGTTTAAATCTACCCAAAGGATCTGTAGAACTTTTAAAGGTCAAGACTAAAATTCAAGAATCTGCTAGCCTCAAGAGCAATCTTTTCAGGGTATAGACAATAGTGAAAAAGAATTGGTTCCCCATTTTTTTCCAAAGGCTTGATGATATTGCAAGAACATTCCTACAGTTATGACTTTTTTGGAATTTTCTACCCAACAAACAGAATGGAAAATATTTATTGACCGATCTAAGCAAAGTCCCAAAGGAATTCTCCTCCATAATGGAAACAATTATGCATCCATTCCTATAGCCCATTCAGCACACTTAAATGAGAAAACTATGAAAAATGTTAAGCTTCTTTTCAAAAAAATTCAGTATTCAGCCATGATCCTTGTGTAGAAAATTTAAAGCCTTAATTCAGCCAACAGCTTGGTTACACAAAAGTGCCTTGCTTTCCTGTGCGATAGCTGAGCAAAAAAGTGAAAGAAACAGAAAATGTGACCACCAAGGCAATCACTGATACCTTGGTGAAGGTATCAGAAGGTTTTTGGGAGCGTCGCTCAAATTTAGATAAAATAAGTGTGGGTGAGTGAGAGGTTAAGATTTGGGACCTAAAGGTGGTTTTATTTTTCGGACTGTGAACTTTTTTAAAATGGCTATCCTTATTATGTTCGGACATAGGAAAACAGGAAATTTCAAGGTCGTTAAATTTTTAAGGAACTATAATCAGTCACTGGGAATTCTTAGTAGAATAGTTGTGCAACCTGATAGCACTGATGTAGAAGTTTTCAGGATACCAAATTGTATTTAAAAATACTCACGTGTTGCTGAGTTATACATTATTGGTATTTTCAAGGTCACAGTAATTCTATCGAGTCAGCTATTTGGATGTTTCCAGGAGATAAAAGAACTAAAGCAGTGCCACTTGCTTGTTCAGTGGTGACTAGAAATTCGGCATAAATTGCGTAAAATTATTAAATTGTGACATCACGAGGAAGCTTCATCACTGAATAAGAGCTACTCCATTTATATGGTTGCGGCAGGTTTAGTAGATTGGCAGCTTAAATCCCAAGCCCGGATAAATGGTGAGGGTTGACGTCTGGAAGGGCATCCAGTTGTAAAAACTATGCCAAAGCCAATAGATATGTTCTGGTTAAGAAGTTAATCCAACTAGAGGAAAAGAAGAGGATGTAAAGTGTGAAATGGGAACATTGAATGCTGAACCCATATAACTTGGAAAAAGGCAAAGACAAAGAAGAAGGCAATCACTGATACCAGGTTCAAAGGTAGTACTGCCAATAGCAGCAATTTTGCTTTATTTTATTCATTTTAAGTGAGCTTCTATTGGAGCACAACTATCATGCCAAATAATTATGATATAATACATGCTGTGAATTCAACTTCATCACAAGGCAACTACAATCATTCAATGCTCTATTTTATCAATAACTGTAAAACATTTGAATGCAGTACTTCTTGTATCACTGAAGATAAAAGTAGTAGATGTTTAGCAGAATCAGTTCAATCAAATTCAATATGAGAAAATGAATATACAAGTGTATAAAGTAAACTTCAGCCATTATCAACCCACTGCAGGATGGCAGCTTCCTCAACAATTTATGCTGAGAGAAATGGACCATAATCTGCCATGCTGGTCCAGTGTGAGTTGGCATATCGGCCGTATTTGGCAGTCAGGAGCCTTGAACCCCGGTCTACTCAAAGAGCATGTGCTCACTGCAGTTCTGCTCCTCACCACTCAGCTACGGAGGCACTTTATTACAATATTCTGCAAGAGCTGCCAGGACAGTGTTGGCCTGTCACTGCAAGGCTTTCTCGGTGAGGAATTAATTAATTACAGTAGGCCCTCGTTATAACACTGTTTGCTTCACGCTGATTCGCTATAATGCTGTTCTTATATTATAACCTACATCTGACTATAACGCTGTCAAATCACTATAACACTCTTTTACAGATTGCATTTTTGGGTATTTAACAAATCCATTTCATTTGATGGAGTCGATAGCTTGAAAATGAATAGCAAAACAGGATTAAAACATTTCCCAAGCAGACTTGAGAAATTTCCCCATGCTCAGTGAAATATTCTTGCACTAATTTAATTGCAGTACAGTGACTTGTTACGTAGTTCCGAGATCAACTTAAAAAAATATGATCAAATATATTGCTTGTAATATTTGTGTTATACGCATTTATCCGAAGTTTAGTCATCACTCAGTACAGTATTAGACATCATGCCTAACAGACAGTTTACTCGAACATTGAATCATAATTAATGCAACCAACGCTGTTACCTTCTGTTACATTTTTGAAGATATTTTTGAAGATTAATAATGGCAGATAAGAATGAAGAAGAAAAAAAAAAAAAAAAACGTCTGGATGCAGTACAAAGACAACAAATGTAAGTAAAAGACCGAATTTGAAAATTGAATTAGTCGTTTTGAAGCGAATCGATTCCGGTCAACGACAAGCGGATGTGTGCCATACTGGCAAGTTTAACTGTAAGAACAATTGTAAAGAATTAATTTTAGCAGCGGCAAAGATAGCTGTTCCACTGCAAGCAACCAGGCAGGCTATTAGGATTGAAATGGAGAGACTTGAACTAATTTTATTGAAGATAATATCCAATGCAGAATTCAGTTAAGTTAAATATTATAAAAAAAAAAAAAGAGAGAGAGATATTAGCCTATATGATGATCTGAAGAAAACTCACCTAAAAAAAAAAAAAAAAAAATTACGGAACCACTTAAAACTAGTAAGGGCTGGTTGAATAGATTTAAAATCCAGGGAGAAGCTGCAAGTGCAGATCAAGGAGCCAAAACTATCAAAAAAGAACTAGTTAAAATGATTGAAGACGGATATTATGTGCTATACTTCTCAACAAGTTCTTAACATAGATGAAGCAGGACTTTTTTTTTGGAAACGAATGCCTAAAAGAAGTTCCACATCGAAAGAAATAAAAAACATGCCAAGTTTCAAAGTGGTGAAGGATCAGTTGACTTTATTGTTGGGTGGTAATGCTGCGGTGATTTTTAAATTAAAATCCTTTTTAGTTTACCAGGAAGAGGGTTAAATCAGCACATTTTTCATGATTAAATTCATCAGTTAAATTAAATCAATTAAATTCATGATTTTAATTGGAATGAATTTTAAGTTTAATTTTGATACGTAAGTAGTTACTACATAATTATATGCATATGTAATGCAGATTGTTTTATATGTACAAATATTTGAATATTAAATATTCTGACCGACATATATGCATCTTTTCACTACCGTTTATTATTGACTAGGATATATCCTATGGCACCGACTGCAACTCACAAATACATATATTACCTTTTTGGAATTTGGAGAAAGAACCCAAATATGTTATAGTCATATTTGGAGGGGGATTCTTCCTAGCACCTCAGTGTGCCACAAGATAGGAAAAAATCTAATCACTTCAGGCAATCATTTCTTAGGTGTATGCACTAGCATAGCTACCCTTTTTCGGGTCAGTGGCAAAGAACATGTTCGGGGCCCTACTTAATTAATGAAAATTGCAAAAACAGGAGACAGCCAAAGACGCTGGTGTCTTAAAGGACCCGGGCCCGTAGGCAATTTCCTTGCCTGCCTACATGGTAGCTACGCCACTGTGTGTGTGTGTGTGTGTGTGTGTGTGTGTGTGTGTGTGTGTGTGTGTGTGTGTGTCAGCAACAAAATCTTCCCTCCTCTCCTTGCACTACTAACTAGACTCATCCCATGATCTTGATCTGAGGGAGGCAGAGCAGTAATTGTTATTTTTTTTAAGAGGGTGGATTTGAACCAGCTATACATAAAAAGGGGGAAAAAAAGTGGATAAAAAAAATTGGTATACAACAAAAAACAGCTTAATCTGAAATCTGTGGTCGACATATCTACTGTTCGGGAGGAGATATAATAATATAATATTACTACTTACTAATACTAACAACTAAGTGGTAGATGACTCTCATCAACCGGTGCAATACCAACACTTTGCTTACTGGAAAGTTGAAGTGGTGAAACCCATGTTTATTCTCCAGAGCAAATTTTCTAGCATCTGAAGCTTTTCTATATGCGTATTCACTATATGCATATTCAAGGTGTGGCCTAAACATTACCTTGTGCAATGGGATAATCACCCCCTATCCCTGCTAGCAAAATTCCTGTATGCCATTGATAAAACTCACAGAACCACGAACCAGGACAAAGAGGTTATCAGCGTAAGAAAAAAAGCATGATGGGAAGCTGAATGAACTGTCCTGGCAGCCCGTCTGCACTGCTTGGAGAACTTCTTATGTGACTACCAGGTCTTTTTCGTTTACCAACTTTATGGTATTATACTCACTGTAGTACTATGCTCAGTGCAGTTAGTACATTAATCTAAGATTATTGCTACCCATATATAATAGCTTGCATTTGTGTCAACGTTAAAATATAACTGCCATTTCTCAGCCCATCTCCCTAATATTTCTAGATCTCGTTGCAGTAGCAAACCATCATTACTGTCATTAACCACCCCACCTTATGTCACACCAAACTGACTTGACACTGCACTGTCCAGCGATGTCGACTGGCTGCACTTCCTTGTATTTTGTGTTTCTTAACTAATAGCATAATCCCCCCTCCCTTCCTATCCTGTACACATTGTACTTCCCCAAATTCCAGTTCTGCATTCCTTATATCTGTGTGACACCACGTCTCTGAAATCCCAACAATATCTGCCTTTGATATTTTGAGCACCACGTCAAATCCATCAAATTTATTTACCAAACTCCTAGCATTGGTGTATATGCAAGTATACAATGCACCTGTTCCTATTCTTAGCTACCCTAACACAACCCACATGTTTACTTGTACTGCAATGACTCCCAGCAGTCTCTGAAATACCCTGCATCTTGTTTTACAGGCTGCTGCTCATTCTAATAGATCAAGAATCACTTTCACCTCTGCCAGTGGCTACTGTTAATCTATTAGTCCTTGTATCCCCCCAAGCTAGCAATTAGACAACATAGCAGAGCAGATTTCAGGTTTTAAAGGCATGTATATTGTTGTACACATTGGCACTAAAGATATCAGAGCAGGACATCTGAGGATATGTAACCCTTAACAAGTATAGGGCAATGCTCAGAAAAAGTTGCAAGTCAGAATTTAATTTTAATGTGCCTGCAATTCTGCTCAGACAATGGGAGAAAGTACATGTTGAGAGGCTTGTAAATCAATTCACCCCTGAAAAGACTGCACAAGGTTCGTGGGATAGAATATTTCTCAATATTGTCTGTGTTTGTTTACTGGAGAGAATGCTTTTACAGCAATGGCTTGCAGGTAGTAGTATCTCGAGGTGCAAGTACTACTACTAGTAGCATCACCCCCCTAGTAGTAATTGCCCCGACTGCACTAGCTGCTACATCGGAGAAACTTGGAGACGGCTCGAAAAACGCCTTTCTGAACACAAAAGAGCAGTCCGCTTAGCAGATGTGGAGCACTCAGATATTGCTGAACACTTTTGGGCAACCCACCATGACACTGACCCACACTGCGATGTCGTGATTGTGGATAAGTTCCACTAGCATTGACGACGCGCCTGGTTGGAGTCGTTGAACATCAAATGTTCCAATACCTCAGTCAACAGGAACAGTGGATGTCAAGTCCACCCTATCATCGAAACAGCAATCCTCTGCCTATTGACAAACTCTGGCAACATCCGCATGCATCACAGCCACAGGCTTCAACATCCAACAATTAATCACGCACTTCACGTACAAGATTGGCAGTACACACCCTCATGCTCCATTCTTAACTGTCAGTTTAACTGAGGAAGGTTGACAAAACAACCGAAAACTTTTTGTTTCTATCTATCTAATCTAATAGATGAATATTTCCTATTATTAAACTTGTTACAATCTATTTTTGTATCCGTTTTCGCTCTGTGTTACAGTAATTTTAGTTTTGATAATGAATCCACAGCGCACAGGCCTCTTTAATCATAAGGATAGGTTAACTAGAACCAGAGTATGTACGCCAAGAGCAACAATTAATGATATCACCAACAAATTATCAAATTTTAAGGGGGGGGGGGGTAAAATTGTTATTGTTATTTTGGTTTTTAGGAGCATTAGCAACTAAGGCCATATTGCTCCGGGAATATGCGGTGGTCATTCCCTGACCTTTCCGCATCCTCCGTATTTGGTGGTGACGGGCTCGAACCCCGGTCTAATCAAGAAGCGTGTGCTACGCACTGCTGCTCCTTCCCACCTGGCTACGGAGGCGCCGGGGGGGGGTAAAAGGAAATATTATTATTCATGTGGGGACTAATGATATTAAGCACACGCGATCTGATGATTTGTTAGACAAATATAGTACCATGATGAAGAAATGCCGTGAGTTAGGTCACAATGTTTATGTATCTGCAATTCTGCCCAGATACGACAGGAAGGATTATATGTTGAAAGCCTTGTGGTTTAACTCAAGGCTTGAAGGACTCTGCAAGACGTTCCGGGGAGAAATTTTTATCAGCTTGACCTGCACTTGTAGATAGAAGGAATCTATTTTGTAGAGATGGGATACATTTAAACAGATGTGGCACAAGGGTTTTTGCCAGTATCATTGAGTATAGATTAAAAGTTCCGGAACTGCAAGTTTGGGGGGGGGGAGCCAAGGGTAATACAGATATGAATTTATCTGATAATATTGGTCAAAGTAATGCATGAACATACCTCAAGAGATTTTGTTTAGATGTTCTGAGAGCAGAAACATTTAAAATGGGCGGGTAATGCCAGAGTAGTTAACTACAAGAACACTAAGTCATAATATCAATAAAGATGTAATATTATCCTTATTTTTTAATATTTTTCCTTTTAATCGTATTATATCATTCTTTTTAATTAATTAATACTATCCTACTATTGTATCTGTGTTTAAATTCTTTATAAATATTTTATTTAATGGAGATTATATATGTTTTGCATTTATAAGTATATGTAAATTTTTAAGTATATATAAGTAATCATAGAGCAAATTGTAAATCACAAATGTAATCTTTATGCTGCTGTTGTAATTAATAAAAAAGAAATAATGATGCAAGAAAAAGTGAATTCGAACTGCTGGTCAGGACAGGTAACGCTGACATAATAGGGCTTGCAGAAACATGGTGCCACCTGGAAATAGGGGATGATGAGTTTCAATACAATATGTGTAATGTATTTAGGAAGGATAGGGCAGATAGAAGGGGTGGTGAAATCATGCTTCTTATCAAAAGCAGCAGAGCATGATGAACGCTTTCCGGGATTCAGACATTTTGCATGCGAGTATAGAATCTGTATGGTGTGAGATAGTTGGAAGCAAAGGTATAATGAGAGTGGGAGTAATTAGCATTAGCATTAGTAGAGGCATTTGATGCAAGAAAGCAAGCTTATGCAGCATCAGCCAAAAAAAAAAAAAAAAAACCACTTCCACTTCACCCCTCTGTTCGTTCAAATTACCTGTCCAACTGAGCCTTAAACTTATTTAGGCTATCAACCTCCACCACAAGGGATGGAAGTCTGTTCCACCAACCAACCACCCGCTGGCTAAAGGCAAATTTCCGCACGTCTATCCTACATCTGTCTTTCCTCAATTTGAATTTATGCCCTCTCAGGTGATTTTTCTGAGCTGGAGGAAGAATCCCATCAGTATTGAGCATGCTTAAACCATTCAAGGCTTTATACACCTCTATCAGATCACCTCGCTGGTGCCTAGTCTCCAGACACTAATTTGCAAAACTTAAGCCTTTCTTCGTAAGAGCACCCCTTTGTTCCATTCACTAATCTTGTTGCCCTTCTCTGTACTCGTTCCAGCAGCTCTACATCCTTCTTGAAATGAGGCCTCCAGACCTGTATACAGTACTCTAGGTGTGGCCTGACCATCGCCTTATACAATGGAATAATCACCTCCTTATCCCTGCTGGAAAAATTCCTGTATATCATTGACAATACTCCATGAGCTACTCTTGCAGCCCGTCTGCACTGCTCAGAGAACTTCATATCTGCCTGCACAACCACCCCCAAGTCCCTTTCATTCTCTACCACTGTCAGTGTAGTACCACAGAGTTGATACGTTGCTCTGGGGTTGCTGTTTCCCATGTGTAGTACTTTACATTTGTCAATGTTAAACTTCATTTGCCACCTCTCAGCCCATCTGCTCAACCTTTCCAGATCCTGTTGCAGCAGCATAGTGTCAGTAGTGTCCTTGACAACCCTGCCAACCTTTGTATCGTCTGCAAACTTGGACATTAAGCCCGATATACCATCATCAATATCATTTATAAATACAGAAAACAATAATGGACCCAACACTGAGCCCTGAGGGACTCCACTAATAACATCAGTCCACGATGAGCAGTGTCCATTGATTACCACTCTCTGTCTTCTCCCCCTCAACCACCCCTTTATCCATAGCAGCAATTTGCCTCCAATGTCACACTGCTCCAATTTGTGTAGCAGTCTTCCATGTGCAACAGTATCAAAAGCCTTTCTAAGATCCAAGTATATAATATCAAAGTTATTCCCTGCATCCAGTTCTTTTGTGACTGCATCATAGTATCCAATCAAGTTGGTCAGGCAAGACTTCCCCTTAACAAAACCATGCTGTGTCTGAGCTATAACTGAAGTCTTGTCTAAATGATCCTGCAGTGCTTCTTTAACCAGTGCCTCCATTAATTTTCCTGGAACAGAAGTTAAGCTCACAGGTCTATAATTACTTGTGTCAGCCTTTGATCCTCCTTTGTGAATTGGGGTCACATTTGCACATTTCCAGTCTATGGGTACCTCCCCTGAGTCCAAGGAAGCTCTCATAATTATGGCTAAGGGTTTGCTTACTTCCTTTGCTGCCTCCTTTAATATAACTGGATAGATCCCATCCACCCCGGGTGCCTTTCTTGTGTTTATCTTCAACAGTTTCTCCTCCACTTTACTCCCAGTTATTTCAAGATTCTGTAGCTTACTGCTAGAGTTGAATACACCTCTGGCATTCCCCTCGCTGAATAACTCCTCATGTGTGAATGTCGATGCAAAATATTCATTTAGTTTGTTAGCTACCTGAGCAGGATCATCAACACTTGACCCATCAATATCAAGTGGACCAATCTGATTCATCCCCTTCCTTCTAGAGTTTACATAAGTAAAGAATTCTTTGCTGTTTTTCTTTGCATCCCTTGCCAAGGATTTCTCGTAATCTGCCTTCGCCTGCCTAACCTCCTTTGTAACTTGGTTGCATATCAACTTGTGTCTATCATAGGCTTCTGTGTCATGTGTTAATTTGTATGTATCCCATGCATTTTTCTTCTCTGCCATATGCCTCATTAGTTCATCTGACATCCATTTTGGCCTAAACCTTGAACAATATTTCTTAGTTGGTATGTAAAGCCTAGTAGCTTCCAAGATAAGCTCTTTGAATGCTTCCCATTTTGAATTTGCTGTTGGTAACATCATCAGTTGGTCCCACTGTACAGAATTTAAATACTGTCTCAGTCCATCGTAGTCGCCTTTACGGAAGCAATAACCCTTCCCTTTACCCCTAATGGTAGTTACCTCTTTGAGTAAATCCCACTTTAGCACACTGTGATCACTGCCACCTAGTGGTTCATTTATCTGAAGATTCTTAATGCATGAAGAATCACTGCTGATAATCAAATCAAGAGTATTTCTCCCTCTAGTTGCCTCCCGAACATGCTGATGTAGAAAACAATCATCCAATAAATCCACAAAAGCCCTGCTAGTGTGTGAGTAACCAGCCCCCAAATTCCAGTCAATATCTGGGAAATTAAAATCTCCCATTATAAGACACTCTGATTTACTGGCCCACTCTATTTCCCTGTACAGTTCCTTATTATACTCATCAGAGTCATTAGGCCTATAGCACACTCCTACTCTCAATTTTGATCTCCCAATGTTTATGTCACACCAAACTGACTCCACACTGCACTGTCCAGCGATGTCGACTGGCTTCACTTCCTTGGTTTTTATGTGTTTCTTAACTAATAGCATAACCCCTCCCCCCTTCCTATCCTGTCTATCCTTTCTGTAGACGTTGTACTCCCCAAATTCCAGTTCTGCATCCCTTATATCTGTGTGACACCACGTCTCTGATATCCCAACAATATCTGCCTTCGATGTTTTGAGCAATACCTCAAATTCATCAAATTTATTTACTAAACTTCTAGCATTGGTGTACACGCAAGTATACCTGCACCTGTTTCTATTCTTAGCAACCCTAACACAACCCATGTGTTTACTTGTACCGCAATGGCTCCCAGCAGTCTCTGAAATTCCATGCATCTTGTTTTTCAGGCTTCTGCTCATTCTAATAGAAGCAGTGCAAGAATCTCTTTCACCTCTGCCAGTGGCTACTGTCAATCTATTGGCCTTTGTCTCGCCCCAAGCTAGCAGTTTTCCGACCCACCTAACACTGCCTCGATAGCATCAGCAAATATTCTTGCACCCTTTCTATTTAAGTGTATCCCATCCCTGTAGAAGCAATCTCTCCTGTTAACAAGTACAGTCCAGGCTGAAAAAAATTCTACCCCTTGAGCCTTGCACAATCTTTCCAGGGCCGAATTGATCGACAAGGCTCTCATCATATACTCCCTCCTATCGTGTCTGGGCAGAATTGCAGACACTTTTAAGTTCAACCCTAATTCTCGGCTTTTGTTCAACAGTGACCTGTACTTGTTAAGTAATTCTGCCGGTCTCCTACTCTTAATATTATTAGTGCCAACGTGTACAACTATATCACCTTTTGTGCCCTTAAAAGATGATATTCGCTCTACAACGTCATCAACCTTTGCCCCTGGCAGACATACCCTGGTCCTGTTCCACCTATCTTTTTTACAAAGCATGTTCCCCGTTTCCCTGACAATAGAGTCACCAACAACTACTAGTTCCTTCGGGACCAGCGCATTCTGCCTTAGGGGTTGTCTCTGTGTCACAGGGTGGTTGTGAAGCTTATCATGAGAGCCTCTATATGCAAACAGGATGGGCAAGTAAGCATGAATGTCTTATTATGGGCTATTTTAATTTGTCTCCAATTGATTGGAGTATCTGTAGGAATGTAGCCAATGGAAGTATCTGTAGAAAAGGCATGCAGCAGAAACAGTACGTCTATGAGAGAGAGTGAAGAGACTCTGTTAGAGATGAGTCATTAATTAACCTAACTGTCCTCTTCTGAATAGAATCTAGAAGCCTGGGAGAGGTTTTGGGGCACCGCCCCAGATGTGGGAACAATATTCCATTGTAGGGTAGACTTGTGATTTCTAGAGTGAACAGCTGTTTAGGAGAAAGGTAATGCTGAGAGCAAAAGAGAAAACCAAGTTTTTTCGATGCAGAGGAAGGAATATTTGTAATGTGCTTGTGCCAAGAGAGATTAGAAGTCAGGTTAATCCCCAAAAGAGATATATCATCTTGCCTAGGAATCGGAGGGTCACCAAAGATAAGCATAGGAGCAGAAGAATCTGCTCCTATGAGTTTTAGAAGGATTGAAATCAACTAAGTTGTCTTTGCCCCACTTCAGAATTACCTGGAGATCGGCATTTAAGAAACTGGTAGCAGATATTCGAGTAGTTGAAGCTGATTGAGCAGGGCGAGGTTTCTCAAACTGGAAAGTGGAATGCAATGTGCTTTCATCAGCAAAACTATGGATAGAATTTCTGGTCAATGGAAGGTCATTAATAAACAAGAGGAAAAGAGTGGTGGAAAGAACTGAACCTTGAGGGATACCAACAATAGTGGAGAAGTTAGAAGACAGAGAGCCATCTACCATCAGTGAGTGGTCAGAGAAAAAACTGAATAACCAATTACAAAAAAACAGTTGGCAAACCATAAGATGGAAGTTTGTTTAGAAGACCTTTATGCCAAACACGATCAAAAGCCTTTGAGATGTCAAGAGCAACTGCTTGTGTTTCACCAAACTTTTCCATTGAATTTGTCCATAAATGGGTAACATAAGCCAGGATATCACCAGTGGATTGACATCGACGGAATCCATACTGGCAATCGTTGATCAGACAGAAAGTTTCTAGATAGTTTAAGAGTTGGTGTTTAATTGATTTCTCCATTACTTATGAAAGAGTAGAAGTAATTGCAATGGGACGATAACTGGATGGGAGGGATTTGTCGCCCTTTATGAACTAGCTGGATATGAGCAAATTTCCAAGCAGAAGGAAAAACACTTTTGGAATAAGAAAGTGAAAAAAGGTGGCAAACAACAGGAGTAAGTTCAGGAGCACAGGTTTTAAGAACAAGTAGAAAAATACCATCAGGACCTGGAGCTTTATTAGCATCAAGATTCGTCAAAATCCTTCTGGTATCCTTTTGATGGAAGACCACAGGAGGCATTGAATGGAGCGTGTTGGGAATGGTGGGAGGTGTTTTACCAAGATCATTAATACAGGAGTTGGAAGAAAAATGGGACAGAAATGGAATTCTGAAGGACAAGCAGCATGGTTTTGTAAAGGAAAAATCATGTTTAACAATTATGGTTAGCTATTTTGAGAGTCACTCGTGAGCTGGATTTAGGGAATAATTTCAACATTGTTTATTTAGATTCCGACAAAGAATTTGACTGTCTTACGTGAGTGGTTACTTTATAAGCTGGAATAGGTTGGAATCACAGGGAAAATCCTTAGATAGTAGACTGGCTTAGGGGCAGGAGGCAGAGGGTTGTGATAAATGGTATTCCTCATATGGGTTAATGTAAGAAGTGGGGTTCCCCAGGTATCAGTATTGGGACTACTGTTGTTTTTGATTGTTTTAAATGATATCAATGAAGGGATAGAGGGCATACTGTCTAAATTTGCAGACGATATAAAGGTTAGTAGAGTAGTTAATGATCACAGTGCCAAGCAGAGCTTCTTCACAGAGACCCAGATAGACTTCAGGAATGGTCAGAAAAGTGGCAGCTTTGCTTTAATTTAGCAAAGTGCAAGGTCTTACACCTGGGGAACAGTAACCCCAAAATAACTTATACACTTGAAGTTGAACTAAAGTCAGCAGTGTGAAAAGGGACTTGGGAATTACGATACGGTGAGACATGTAGTAGTATGAGCATTGTAGGCAGGTTGCAAGGAAGGCCCATGGTGTCCCATCAATAGTTTATCAAACACCTGCTAGTAGAGATAAGGATGTCATAATATAAGGCTATTGTTAAACCATACTTGGAATACCATGTTCAAATATGGAGACCACAACTAAAAAAGACAACGAACTTCTTGAAAGGGTTCAAAGACAAGTAACTTGCTTGGTGAAGATCGGCAAAAGAGCATTCACATGAGGAAAGACTTCGAGTATGTGGACTGCACAGCTTGGAAACTAGTACTTCACTGAGTTGTTTAAGGCCCTGAGAGGTAAAAGTAAAATGAACGAGGACAAAATTTTCATGATTATAAATGATTCTGGAACTAGGGGCCATAATTTCAAGTTACAGGGGAGATGTATAGATTGAATTGTAGGAAGTTTTATTTTAGCCAATTACGAATAAGTTACCTACATGGCTATGTGTATTTTAGTGCAATTGCATCATTTATACACAGCTAAATATAGATTAGCAAATTTTTTGATTAAACGATTAGCAAACGTTTAAATTACATTTCATATTGTGAATACCTTCACAACGAGTTGCCATGACATTGCACTACTTTGAATAAGTAACACTTCACCTGAAGGAGAAGACTGTTTACTTATTCTCAGTGGATACCACCACCCAGACGGCACCGTTTCAGGGCTATTTGGCCCTTCTTTGGTGGTGGATAGGTACCCAAGTGATGTAATGATGGCAAAACAGTCGTGAAGTATATCTTCACAATATGAGATAAATGATGCAATTGCACTAAAATACACATAGTCTAATCTCTTTCGCAGCTTGAGGCTTTCAGCCCTAATGCATTAGAGTCTTAACTTATCTCATACACCATCAGGCATCTCTCATATTATGAAGATATACAGTAATACCCCGACTTACGCGAACTCGGAGTTACGCGGTTCTTGATTTTTTCGTTTGGCAACACTGCCCGCCCACTATCTTCAAGGTCGTTTTTCATGTTATCGATATACGGTGCGATGGAGGAGAGTGAGAGCGAAAGATGAACAAAATTCAACATGAGCTGCACACATATACAAGAATTTGTATTCCAACTGTCATATTTATATGTGTGCATTCGAATTCGTGCTCAACATTTGTCGGAAATTACATCGTTTTCACAAGAGAAATGGATCGCGTCGGTCGAGCCATATACAGTCAGTCCTCGTATAACACGTGTGTACACTACACGAATTCGATCATACACTATTTATAAATACGGTAATGATATCTTATAATATAACACGAACCGAATTGGCTTGTGCACGATTCGCCTTTGTGTTTACAAGAAGTGGCAGTCGAATGCAAAATCACCCCAACCGAACGCAACACGATAGGAATGAAGAGAAGATCCTGAAAATGTATTTGTTTTAGGGGAAACACATTTCACCATAATAACATAAAAACCAACACAATTCCAGCTATCGGTATGCAATTAGACCGAGTTTACTACCAGTTTATAACAGATTCCACTAGCAGAAACGCAACTGGATTTTTATTGTTTTATGGTAGTAACTCCCAGAAATGTGAGGTGTTAATAGTGTATCTCTGCCTTTATGGTGTTGTTAATTCAGTTGCTACATGCGCGCAGCTTTGTTTATGTGTATTAAGCGTGCCTCCTTGTTTTGTAATTACGCTTTATTCCCTAAAAATGAGTAAAATACTTAAAAAGGTGTGAAAAGGAAGCATCCTGGTGAAGACACTGCAGATTCAGAGAGAAAAAGAAAAGCAATTATCGATAAACAGAGGCAGACTGGATCAAAAATTTATAGTGGCCTCATACTATGGTTTATGGCCAAAATCACACAGGCCCACCGGGGTTTCCCCGGTAAGGCTTATGGCCAGTCCGCCTCTGTCGATAGAGAAAAAATATGAAATTGTGAAACACTTTGAGTGAAATGAAAGACCATGTGATATCACACGGTCTTTCATTTCACTCAAAATTGTGAAACACTTTGAGTGAAATGAAAGACCATGTGATATTGCACGTGCTACAGGCCTAAATGAGGCAACAGTAAAAAGCACATGACAATTGCAAACTTGACAGGTCTCAGCTCAATTGAAAAGGGCTAAAAAATTTTAGAAAACAGATTACAACGAAGAACGCGTTATAGCTACAAAGCAAGGAATAAAAAAATTATTAGCTTGCTACGAAGAAATTCTGCATGAAAAAAAGTCTGTGTCTGCAGACGAATTTGTTAGATTTTATGAAGCCATCGACATCGAAATAACTTTTTTACATAAGTCATTTATTTTTTTAATACATATTTTTTTATTAATATGTATAAAGAACTGCAATTTTATTAATATTTTTCTTCTAAACTAGTGTTTTTGTTAGTCGTTGGTCCCAATTAAACAAAATTTATATGTATTTATATGCAAAGTTGTACCCCGACTTACGCGAATTTGACTTAAGCGATTTTCGTCGGACCCACCTATCGCGTAACTTGGAGGTATTACTGTACTTCAAAACTGTTTTGCCATCATTACATCACTTGAGTACCTACCCACCCACCGAAGAAGGGCCAAATAGCCCTGAAATGGTGCCGTCTGGGTGGTGGTATCCACTGAGAATAAGTAACAACAGTCTTCTCCTTCGGGTGAAGCGTTACTTATTTGAAGTAGTGCAATGTCATGGCAACTCGTCGTGAAGGTATTCACAATATTTTGTTATTTTTGGTTTTTTGGAGCATTAGCAATTGAGGCCATATTGCTCCGGGATATGTGGTGATCATTCCCTGACCTTTTCGCATCCTCCGTATTTGGTGGTGTTGGGCTCGAACCCTGGTCTAATCAAGAAGCATGTGCTACGCACTGCTGCTCCTTCCCACCTGGCTACAGAGGCATGGTATTCACAATATGAGATGTAACTTAAATGATGCCGCTATTACAAATTTGCTAATCTATATTTAGCTGTGTATAAATGATGCAATTGCACTAAAATACACATAGTCTAATCTCTTTCGCAGCTTGAGGCTTTAAGCCCTAATGCATTAGAGCAGGGGTCACCAAGATCCGGCAAGCGTAGCCTGTTTATCCGGCCCGCCCCCGCATTGTGCTACAAATGATCAAAATTCTAAAATATATTGTAATTATTTAGAGGGAAATATAATAAATAGTGAATCAACGAAATACTACTGTTTCAATGACAGCTTTCAATGAACAAGGCTGAGTGATGAACATTTAAAGGCAATTCACTTGGTTGGGTGTAGCAATTCAAAAGCAAACATTGATGATATTTTAAAAGATAAATGCCAGTTCCATAAATCACATTAATCTTTTCTGCTTATCTTATTCCTAATGTCACCTTCCTTGATAAGTTTTTGATAAATAAATATTTGTTATCTTTATTTTTCTACATATTCTTTATTTTTGCATATTTTGTGTATTGGTAAATAAATATATTCGTTATCTTCATTTTTGTTGTATTTACTGAATTGTACATATTGAACAAAATGATTATACGGCCTCGTCAATCTCTCGGTTATCTGGCCTGTCGTGAAAAAAGTTTGGTGACCCCTGCATTAGAGTTACCTACATGGGTCTTAGGGGCTGACAGTTTGGGAAATTCATAGGTCAACTGGATAGTTACCTATGCAAAGGGGATGGAAGCAAATAGGTTGTATATTTCCTTTGCTTTTATTATTTATTAATTTTATTATTTTACTTTTTTTTTTTTTTTTTTGGCTGGTACAGCATAAGCTTTTGGCTTCTTTGCACCATACGGCCATTACTAATACTAAAATTATATTATCAGCTTGAGTAGGGGATACACAGACTAACAGATTAATTAAAGCTACAGGCAGAGGTTAATGATTCTAGAAAGCATTGCTTCCACTGGAACATGCAACAGACTGGAAAGAAAGGTGTTGGGGATTTCAAGCACTGTTGCGAGGCGTCAGAGAACAAGTAAATACATGGGTTGTGATAGGATAACTAAGGGTAAGAACAGGTGCATAAAAACTTGAATACATGCTAATGCAAGGAACACTAAGTAAATTTGATAAATTCTGAAATTGATGACTTGATTTTACTGATCAAGTCATCAAATGCAAACATTGTAGGGATATCGGACACATGGTGTCACTCAGACAATGGTTGCAGAGTTTGAACACAGAGTATAATGTGCACAGAAAGAATGGGGGAGGGGCACTGGTTCAATGCCAGTTTTGAATGGCAATGGTTCAACTGGCATTGAACCGAGAAGAATGAAGAAAGTTGGGGAAGGCCTTTGCCCAGTACCAAATTAGCCCACTATTTTTCTGTTTGTTATATGCCTCTGTTTATTATATGTTGTGTTAGCCTGTAGAATCCCAGCAGTGGTATTCTACAGGTTAACACAACAACGTATAATAAACACAATTTGTTATACGAGCTAATAAATCAGAATGTCTTAAAATAGTGGATTTTAACTTTCCAGATAATGACTGGAATTTGTGGGTTGATCACACACTAGCAAGAGTTTTGTGGATTTATTGGAAGATATGTTATGTTAGAGAGAAAGTAATATTCTTGATCTGATTTTCAGCAGCAATTCATCATGCATTAAGAACTTGCAGGTAAAGACTGACTGGTAGTGATCACAGTGTACTGATGTGGGATTTACTTAAAGACATAACTACTGTCAAGCGTAAAGGGAAGGACTTTTCCTTTTGAAAAGTTGTGACTCAGTGGTCTCAGACAGTTTTAAATTCTATACAGTGGGACCAAGCGATGATGTTTAAATTCTATACAGTGGGACCAAGCAAATTCTAAATGGAAGCATTGAAAGAATTAATCTTGGAAGCTACTCGGATTTTTCATACCAACTAAGAAATGCTGTTCGGTGCTTAGACCTAAATGAATTTCAGATGAACTGATGAGAGCTGTAGTGGAGAAGAAAAATGCATGCAAAGTACATAAATTATCGGGTGATACAGCAGCCTATGGCAGATATAAAGTAGTTTGCAATCAAGTCACAAAGGAGGTTAGACAAGCTAAGGCAATTTAGGAGAAGTCACTGGCAAAGAAAAGCAGCAAGACTTCTTTGCTAATATTAACACAGTAGAAGGAAGGGGCTAAATCACATTGGTCCACTTGATATCTCAGGGTAGTGGAAAATGAAAAAAGCCCCGTAATTGTGAAGTCAGATATGAAGTTCTCTGAACAATGTGGACAGGCTGCAGGACAGCTCACAGTTTGGGGTTTTGTCCAAGATAAACAGGAACTTTGCCAGCAGGGATAAGGAGGTGATTATCCCATTGTACAAGGCACCGGTTAAGTTTCGTTTTAGGAACGGTGCAGATCTGTTGGAAAAGGGCAAGATTGGTGAAGGGAACAAATGGGTGTATTACCAACAAAGGCTTCAATTATGCAAATTCCTGCATCTGAAGACAGATCAGAAAGATCACCTGCAAGGTGATCTGACAGAGGTGATTAAGGTTTTGAAAGGATTGAAGAAGCACAATGCTAATGGTATTCTTCCTCTTGCTCAGTTAGTTGCTCAGACTACAGACACGATAGGGCATAAATTGAAATTGAGGAAGGATGGTTGCAGGATAGATGCTTGGAGATTTGCCTTCAGCCAGCAGGTGGTTGATTGTTGGAGCAAATGTCTATCTGCTGTTGTGGTGGAAGAAGTGGATAATTTGAATAAACTTAAGGAAGAACTAAACAAATTATTGGAGTGGATGAGCAGGTGTTGTGAGATTTTTTTTTTTTTTCTGATTCTTTATAAGCTTGCTTTCTTGAATCATATGTCCCTACTAATATTAATATGGTTATATTAACCATATTTCAATGTGAACTTATACCCCACCAAAATTGCTTATATGCAGCAATGAAGTAGTTCCTCAATATTTAAAATGACAATCTCTTGTTTCAGCCCCTCCACAAGCTCAGCCTCAGAATTAGCATTAGTAGAGGTATATGAGGCAAGAAAGCAAGCTTATGCAGCACCAGCCAAAAAAAAAAAAAAATAAAATAAACCCACTTCCACTTCACCTCTGTCCAGCTGAGCCTTAAATTTATTTAGGCTATCAACTTCCACGACAAGGGATGGAAGTCTGTTCCACCAACCAACTACCTGCTGGCTAAAGGCAAATTTCCACACGTCTATCCTACATCTGTCTTTCCTCAATTTGAATTTATGCCCTCTCAGGTGATTATTCTGAGCAAGAGGAAGAATCCCATCAGCATTGAGCATGCTCAAACCATACACCTCTATCAGATCACCTCGCTGGTGCCTAGTCTCCAGACACTGTAATTTGCAAAACTTAAGCCTTTCTTCGTAAGAGCACCCCTTTGTTCCATTCACTAATCTTGTTGCCCTTCTCTGTACTCGTTCCAGCAGCTACATCCTTCTTGAAATGAGACCTCCAGACCTGTATACAGTACTTAAGGTGTGGCCTGACCATTGCCTTATATAAGGGAATAATCACTTCCTTATCCCTGCTAGAAAAATTCCTGTATATTATTGACAAGACACTATGAGCTACTCTTGCAGCCTGTCTGCACTGCTCAGAGAACTTCATATCTGCCTGCAGAATTACCCCCAGGTCCTTTTCATTCTCTACCACTGTCAGTGTACTACCACAGGGTTGATACGTTGCTCTGGGGTTGCTGTTTCCCATATATAGTACTTTACATTTGTCAATGTTGAACTTCATTTGCCACCTCTCAACACATCTGCTCAACCTTTCCAGATCCTGTTGCAGCAGCATACTGTCAGTAGTGTCCTTAACAACCCTGCAAACCTTTGTATCGTCTGCAAACTTGGACATTAAGCTTGATATACCATCATCAATATTATTTATAAATACAGAAAACAATAATGGACCCAACACTGAACCCTGAGGGACTCCACTAATAATATTAGTCCACGATGAGCAGTGTCCATTGATTACCACTCTCTGTCTTCTCCCCTTATCAAATGTATATGATAAAGTCACAATAATCATTCATCATTAACACTGTGGTTAATACTCCACATGTTAATGTAATGTTAATATTCTTAAGATAAAAATGAACGCATATAAATATATAACAATATACACTACAGCCGAATGTTGAAAAAAAATTTTTAACATTCAGCAACGTGTGAGGTCCTTTTCTTTGATCTCATTATAGGAAACCCAAAAGTAGAATAGAGCACTGATTATCTGTGCTAACTGAGGTGGCAAGCTAGAGATTAGATAATGAAAACTATGGTTGATCCAAATTGTTTTATTATGCATATTACAAATTAAATTGTAATTTAACTTGTTTTATAATTTGTAATTTGATTTGAATTAATCTTTTTAATTTGTTTCATGATATATACACTCAGTGATCACTGAATTATGACCATCTATCTAATACTGTATTGGGCCACCGGTCGCACAGATAACAGCTGCTATTTACTTAGGTATTGACTTCGCTAGACATCTGGGCACATCCGTAGGGACTGCAACCATGTTGCCCTGCAAGGCTTTCCACAGTGTCAGAACAGATGGTTGCATGTCCACATGATCAGGCAAATTTGGAGGCCAATTTGGGGCTCAAGATGGGCAATATCTTTACTGTATTCCTCAAAGTACACATGCACAGTGAAGGTGCATTATTGTCTTGGAAGATCCTATATCTGTCTGGGAAAAAAATGCAACATGGCAAGGTGCACATGGTCTCCTAAGAGTTGCCAGTAGACCACATCAGTGAAATATTAGTCCATGCACACCAGGGATCCTAGCTCTTGCCAACAAAACATGCCCCATATTAAGCAACCACAACAACCTGCCTGGATAGCAGAGACCATGCACAATGGATCCATGGACTAGTGTTGCTTGCACCACACACAAAGGCATCCATTGACATGTTGTACCAGGTATTTGGAATAATCTGACGCATACACTCATTTCTAATCATCCAGTGTCCAACCAGCATGTTGTTGACACCACAGCATTTGCCACTGACGATGACCAACAGTGAGGTGTCTCTTTGGTCATCTGCTGCAGAACCCCATACGTCTGAGTGTGCTGCATATTGGAATTTGAGATATTGTTTTTGCATTCCCCAATATTGTACTTCAATGTGAATTGTCGCATAGTGACCTGCTGTTGAGCCAGTACAATGTGCTGTGCCCTTTGCTCACCATGAGCATCCATCTTGCATAATCCTTTACAGTTCTGTCAGTGGAAGAAGGTTTGATCTGTTCGACACCATTCTTTATACACCTTAACTACACCAGAAGAAAAGCAACTGACAAGGTGTGTCGTTTCCAAAAGTGGAAGTTCCCAATGCATGAGCTCCCACAATCATGCACTTTTGAAACTCTGTGATATCTTTACTACGTTCCATAACTACTACCTTATCACTTTGACTTGCACAACTAGATGTAAATTAGTGTGCGAAGCTATTCAGCTTTTTATACTGCGAGCTATGTGGCATAGTCCATTACTGTATCAGTGATCATGATCACTGAGTGTGTGTGTCTGTGTGTATACACACACACACACACACACACTGATGAGCCAAAACATTATGATTAGCAAGTCGTTATGCAAATCAAAGCAACTACAGGTGAACTACAGCACGTGCACAGGTTGGGACAAGGTATAAAAAACACCTGATACTGAGCTCCATTAATCAGTTTTAGTCTTGTTCTTCAGATGAGAAAGGCAGCAGACTTAAGCGAGTTTGACAAAGGCCAAATTGTAATAGCCAGATGACTGGGTCAGAGCATATCTGAAACGGCACGGCTGGTGAGATGCTCACGGTCAGCTGTGGTTGGTAACTACCAAAAGTGATCCGAGGTGGGAAAATCCACAAACTGCCGGAGAGGTGTTCGACAACCACGGCTCATCGATGCTTGAGGTGAGCTCTGCCGGATGGTACATGGCAACAGAAGGGCGACTCTGGCGCAACTCACCGGTAATTGGAATGCTGGTGATGGAAGTAATGTCACAACACAGAACATCGAACCCTGCTGAAAATGGGGCTGCGTAGCCGCAAGCCACTCCGAGTGCCGATGCTAACCATGGTTCATTGGTGACAGCACCTACAATGGGCACATGATCATCGAAACTGGACCTAGAGTGATTGGAAGAAGGTCATCTAGTCTGATGAATCACGTTTCCTGTTGCACTATGTGGATGTCTGGGTACGTGTGCTTCATTTACCTGGGGAAGTGATGGTGCCTGGATGCACTGTGGGACCAAAACAAGCCGTGGCAGTGGTGTCATGGTTTGGGCGATATTCTGCTGGGATACCTGGGTCCAGTTATCCATGTGCCGGGCCATTCCGGCATCTACCACCTACCTAAACACCATTGCTCACCAAACATCATTGCTTTTGTGGCAAACGTCTTCCCCTCTGGCGGTGCCGTCTTTCAGCAGGATAATGCGCCATGCCACACCACCCGGATTGTTCGAGACTGGTTCTCAGAACATGAGGAAGACTTCCAGGTATTGCTCTGGCTTCCAAATTCCCCAGACATCAATCCCATCGAGCATCTGTGGTTTGTGTTGGAACAGCAACTCCGAACCTTACAGGAGTTAAAGGATCTGCTGGTTACGTGTTGGTACCTGATACCACAAGACACATTTTAGAAATCTTGCAGCATCCACGAATCACTGGGTACGAGCTGTTTAGGCTGAACAGAGGACCAACATCATATTAGGTAGGTGGTCATAATGTTTTGGCTAATCGGTGTATATACACACACACATATATATATATTTATTTAATATATTTAACAGTTCTTACGTTATTGGCCCATTCTCACTAATTCCTGGGGTAAGTTTTATTGTCATTGAATGTCCTTCTCTTTTCACCATATGTACTAGTGGAGGCTCCACGGGGGCTGTAAAAAAAAAAAATACCTCATCACTATGCAAAAGAAATAAAATAAAAGTATCTGAAACACAATTTCCCTGCTTGATTAAAAATAGACCTATTCCAAATCACTAACAGTTTTTTCTCTTTAACCATGTAGCAAAAATACATGTAGCAAAAATAACATCAAGGTGATATTTGATTTTTTGGTTTTTGAATGATAAGAGATGAACTCTATGTACAGAGAAAGGCTCAGTTATTTGAAGGTCCACAAACTTATGAGAAAACTAAGTTAAATTTCTTCATCAAGAACAGATCAAAATGTACTGCTCTTTTTAAATATACAAATAATCCAAAATTTAGTTTCCAAACTCATTATACCCAAGTAAAGTACACTTTACTTTTTTTAAAAACTTTGAAATTATTAACTCTAGAAATAAACAGTATATCCTTAATCCTTCTAACTTAATTTATTTTCAGCAAAGAAAAAAAAGAAATAAATTTCAACTTGATATCTGGTATGCAGCCAACCCCCCATACCCCTAGCAAACATTATATTTGAATCTTTTATCCATTGTTATTTTCCATTCAGAAAATCAAAACCAGTGTAAATAATGAGAAAGCGTTATACCTTAGAAATTCAACAAATTATACCGATAATATCATCTGAAACTCTCGTTAATTTTAGTATCGGTATACCTCACCCAATTATACATCCATTCTGTTATAATTGTTCATAATTATTAGCATTAGCATTAGTAGAGGCATTTGATGCAAGACAGCAAGCTTATGCAGCATCAGCCAAAAAAAAAAATAAAAATAAATAAATAAATAAAAAATAACCACTTCCACTTCACCCCCCTGTTCGTTCGAAATACCTGTCCAGCTGAGCCTTAAACTTATTTAGGCTATCAACTTCCACAACAAGGGATGGAAGTCTGTTCCACCAACCAACCAACCAACCACCTGCTGGCTAAAGGCAAATTTCCGCACATCTATCCAACATCTGTCTTTCCTCAATTTGAATTTATGCCCTCTCAGGTGATTATTCTGAGCAAGAGGAAGAATCCCATCAGCATTGAGTATGCTCAAAGCTGATGGGATTGAAAAAAAAAAAAAAAAAAATTCTACTCCTTGAGCCTTGCACAATCTTTCCAGGGACGAATTGATCGACAAGGCTCTCATAATATACTCCCTCCTATCGTGTCTGGGTGGAATTGCAGATAATTGGTGGTTGCTATGTCCGATTACTATTATCATGTCAAGGAACACTGAATATCCTACAGGTGAGCAGGATCTCGCCTTTCTGGAGTTCCATGTTCTAAGTGTTCTATGAGCAGAGTTTATGTGTGCGCGCGCGCGTGTGTGTGTGCCATTTGTCTATATTCCTTATGGATTGGTAGACTGGCACTGTTTTTGTTAAAGTAATCCCACAGGTTCTTAACTGACTTTTTCCACTGTTTAATAAGTCTGTCAAATCCCTCTTTCCCTCCTCCTTTCTGCCCGATGGTCAGTCTCTCAATTGCCAACTTTGGGTGGTATTGGTGGCTCTTGGTCATCACTATGACGAGGCTAGTGGAAGCCAGACATGTTCAAAGCCGCTAAGTGGATTTTCTCATTTATTGATTTGAAATTATTGCTTTTCTAAAACTTTTCATTTAAATTTAGTAGTATAGCATTATTTTGTGATTTTCTTATTATATAATCTGGTGTATTTATTCTTTACTCGGCCTTGTAATTGAATAAAAGTATCGGTAAGGGTATCAAATCCACGTGTTACAAGTCGCAGCTCCGCTGAACGAGAAGATTTTTAGCCATATTTAGCCGCCTTATTGACCAATTGTTACATGAAATTATTTTCTATAAGTAGCTTATAGACCTAGTCAGGATTGTTAGTTTATTCTGAATTGAGACAGCGAGATTTGGAAGTTAATTAATACTTAAGTGTCAGTAGATTTACCGTTCGTAACTTGCCGCCTTTGTTATACAATACGTTATATCCCGAACTAGACAGCGTTAGTATAGTATAGTATATAATATAATACTGTCAATTAATCAGTAAAATCTATTAATTTTGTTAAACTTCATTGTCAATTAAATTGTACTTTTAACTAAATACACTTAAATTACAAACGTAACATAATTAATTAATACATAACTTGATACGGAAGTTATACAACGGGAACTCATAGATAATACTTGATATTTAAAAATATATATAGCGTTATAACTGTGTTGTGTATCCCAACACAGTTATAGCGTTATAACTGTGTTGGGATACAACTTTAGGGTTATAATTTTGTACTGAAATTGAAATTAAATCGAAATCATGACTCAGACCAGAGAAGCAAAGCAAAAGGCTCAAGTTAATGGGAGTGCTGTGGCTCAAAGGAGAACTGAGGGGGCAGTTGCCCTCTGAATCAGAGCCTTTTAAAATGCACTGCTTGCATGATGTTTGTGGAGCAATCGGGTACAGGACATGATATTGCCATGGGAGAAGTATTTGTGTGTGCGCGCGCGATGCAAGGAGTGTAACGAAATCAGACGACAACTCAGCATTGTTATGGGCCTATATGAGAGCTTGAAGGACAGGGTGGATGCCTTCGAAGGATCTAAATTGAAGGGCACCATCAAGCTTTCAGCTACCCACATCAATGCTAGAGCTTGCACTTCGTCATCATGCAACACAGCGGCAACCCCCTAGGCAGAATGCGCTGGTCCCACAGGAACTAGTAGTTGTTGGTGACTATTGTCAGGGAAATGGGGAACATGCTTTGTAAAAAGGATAGGTGAAACAGGACCAGTGTATGTCTGCCAGGAGCAAAGGTTGATGACATTGTAGAGCGGATATCATCTTTTAAGATCACAAAAGGTAATATAGTTGAACACATTGGCACTAATGATATTAAGAGTAGGAGACTGGCAGAATTACTTAACAAGTACAGGTCACTGTCAAAAAAAAGCCGTGAATTAGGGTTGAATTTGGAAGTGTCTGCAATTCTGCCCAGACACGATAGGAGGGAGTATATGATGGAAGCCTTGTCGATCAATTTGGTCCTGAAAAGATTGTGCAGGGCTCAAGGGGTAGAATTTTTTTCAGCCTGATCTGTACTTATTAACAAGAGAGACTGCTTCTACAGGGACGGGATATACTTAAATAGAAAGGGTGCAAGAATATTTGGTGATGCTATCGATCAGTGTTAGGTGGGTGGTAAAACTGTTAGCTTGGTGCGGATACAAGGACTAATAGATTAACAGTAGCCACTGGCAGAGGTGAAAGTGATTCTTGCACTGCTTCTATTGGAATGAGCAGAAGCCTGGAAAACAAGATGCAGGATATTTCAAAGACTGCTGGGAGTCATTGCGGTACAAGTAAACACATGTGTTAGTATTAGTAATGGCCGCATGGTGCAAGAAAGCCTATGGCTTATGTTGCACCAGCCAAAAAAAAAAAAAAAAAAAATCCAAACAAAACAATGATAAAAACAAAAAAAAAAAAAATAAATAATAATAATTAATAAAAAAAAAAGGAAATTAAACCTATCATCCTATGCACTTGCCTTACCCGAAAGTAGTATCCAGATGACCTTTGAATTTCCCCAAACTGTAGGCCTCTACCACCCATGAAGGCAACTTATTCCAGTAATTTATAACTCTCTGGCTAAAATAAAACTTCCTACAGTCCAATCTAAACATTTCCTCCCATAACTTGAATTTATGGCCCCTAGTTCTAGCATCATTTATAATCTTGAAAATTTCATCCTCGTTCATTTTACTGATGCCTCTCAGAGCCTTAAACACACCTGAATCAAATCTCCTCTAAGGTGTCTAGTTTCCAAACTCTGCAACCCACATATTCGAAGTCTTTCTTCATAAGGACGCCCTTTTGCCGATCTCACCAGACGAGTTACCCGTCTTTGCACCCTTTCAAGAAGCTCAATGTCTTTCTTTAGGTGCGGTCTCCATACTTAAGCACCATATTCCAAGTGTGGTCTAACATAAGCCTTATATAATGGGATTATCAAGTCCCTATCTCTACTTGCAAAAGTTCGATAGGACGCCATGGACCTTCCTTGCAACCTGTTTACAATGCTCAGAGAATTTCATGTCTGACCGTATCGTTTTTTTTTTTTTTTTTTTTTTGATTTGGTAATTGTTGGCGCATCGGCTTCTGTGGCCATATTGCACCTCCCAAGGTGTTTTTTGCAGTACTTTGATCCAAGCCCGAGGCGGGAATCGAACCCGCGACCTTTGGGTTGCCGGGCAGGTACTTTTACCCACTCGGCTAGCCCGGTCGGCGACCGTATCGTAACACACAAGTCCCTTTCCTCCAGTACTGGGTTTAGTTGAACTCCACCAAGTGAATAAGTTATTTTGGGATTACTGTTTCCCAGGTGTAATACCTTACACTTTGTTGAATTAAAGCAGAGCTGCCATTTTTCTGACCATTGCTGAAGGCTATCTAGGTCTCTCTGAAGAAGCTCAGCTTGACAGTGATCATTACTCTAACAATTTTAACATCTGCAAATTTAGACATCATGCCCTCTATCCCTTCATCAATGTCGTTTATGAAAATTAAAAACAAAAGTGGTCCTAATACTGATCCTTGGGGAAAACCCACTTCTTACATCAACCCAATCTGAGGAACAGCCATTTATCACAATCCTCTGCCTCCTGCCCTGAAGCCATCCTTCTATCCATCTAAGGATTTTCCCAGTGATTCCAAACTGTTCCAGCTTATAAAGCAACCACTCATGTGGGACTGAGTCAAAGGCTTTGCTGAAATCTAAATAAACAACGTCGAAATTATTCCCTAAATCCAGCTCGTGAGTGACCCTTTCGAAATAGCGAACCAGATTTGTTAAACATGATTTTCCCTTTACAAAAACCATGCAGAGTATCCTTGAGAATTTCAATTCGATCCAAATGATCCTGAATTCCACCCTTGATCATTGCCTCCATGATTTTCCCTACTACTGAAGCCAGACTGACAGGTCGATAATTTCCAACTTCACTTTTAGAGACACCCTTATGTATGGGAGATACATTTGCACTTTTCCAATCCAAGGGAATCTCCCCAGAGTCTAATGATGCCTTTGAACCATTGAGGCATAATCAGCCTCAATGGTTCAATGCACTCGCTTGCCACCTCCCTTAAGATTATAGGGTATATTCCATCAACTCCAGGAGCCTTACTGGTCTGTAGGCTCGAAAGCTTTTTCATTAAATAATCTTGCGAAATTTCAATATCATTAATTACATATTTTTTAACTTCGCTCCCACAATTTCCCATTGCCACAAAAGGCTTTTCATTTGTAAATATCAATGCAAAATAACTGTTGAGTTCATCTGCAACGGCAGCTGGTGTATTTAATACTATCCCCTTTCCCTTACGTAAAGGTCCAATCTGGTTTGTCCTGCTCTTCTTGGCATTTATATATGTGAAGAAATCTTTATCCCCCCCTCTTTGCTCTGTTTGCTAGTGATTTCTCATAAACTGCCTTTGCCTGTTGAACCTTTTCTGTGACTATTACACATCACCGTGTAGCTGTTATAGGCTTCAGTACATTTTATTGCTCTGTAATCTTTCCATGCCACCTTTTTCTGCTCAAGTAATGTGGCAACTTCACTATTCACCCAACTTGGAACCCTCCTCGTGGAGTATTTTTTATTGGAATATACGCATTCAAGGCATCTGTGATTAATGTTTTAAAAGCGTACCACAGTTCAAATGTATTCATTTTCTGCACGATATCTACCCAGTTAATAGAGGCCATGTAGTACCTTAAGGCATCACAATTTCCTTTTTTGAAATTAAAACCTATTCCTTTGCCTTTTACTTCTGCTACCTCTCTCTCTCGTCATCATCCACCGTAGAACTCCGTGATCATTCTTAGCTACCCTAACACGTGAGTTGTGTTAGGGTAGCTAAAAATAGAAACAAGTGCATGTATACTTACGTGCACACCAATGCTCGGAGTTTGGTAAATAAATTTGATGAATTTGAGATATTGCTCAAAGCATCAAAGGCTGATATTGTTGGGATATCAGAGACGTGGTATCACACAGATATAAGTAATGAAGAACTGGAATTTGGGGAGTACAACATCTACAGAAAGGATAGACAGGATAGGAAGGGAGGAAGGGTTATGCTATTAGTTAAGAAATACATAAAATCCAAGGAAGTGAAGCCACTCGACATCACTGGACAGCGCAGCGTCGAATCAGTTTGGAGTGACATAAGCATTGAGAGATCAAAATTGAGAGTAGAAGTGTACTATAGCCCTAATGACTCTGATGGGTATAATAAGACACTGTACAGGGAAATAGAGTGGGTCAGTAAATAAGAGTCTTATAATGGGGGATTTTAATTTCTCAGATATTGACTGGAATTTGTGGGTTGGTCACTCACACACTAGCAAGGCTTTTGTAGATTTACTGGATGATTGTTTTCTACATCAGAATGTTCGGGAGGCAACTAGAGGGAGTAATACTCTTGATTTGATTATCAGTAGTGCCTCTTCATGCATTAAGAATCTGCAGATAAAGGAACCACTAGGTGGCAGTGATCACAGTGTGCTGAAATAGGATTTACTCAAAGAAGTAACTACCATCACGGGTAAAGGGAAGGGTGTTTGCTTTCGTAAAGGTGACTACGATGGTCTGAGACAGTATTTAAATTCTATACAGTGGGATCAACTGATGCTGTTACCAACAGCAAATTCAAAATGGGAAGCATTCAAATAACTTATCGTGGAAGCTACTACATACCAACTAAGAAATATTGTTCAAGGTTTAGGCCTAAATGGATGTCAGATGAACTAATGAGACATGGCAGAGAAGAAAAATGCATGGGATACATACAAATTAACATGTGACACGAAGCCTATAATGGATATAAGTTCATCTGTAATCAGGTTACAAAGAAGGTTAGGTAGGCGAAGGCAGATTACGAGAAATATTTGGCAAAGATGCAAAGAAAAACAGCAAAGAGTTCTTCAATTATGTCAACTCTAGAAGGAAGGGGATGAATCAGATTGGTCTACTTGATATCAATGGTTCAACTGTTGATGATCCTGCTCAGGTAGCTAACAAACTAAATGAATATTTTGCATCGACATTCACACATCAGGAGTTATTCAGCGAGGGGAATGCCAGAGGTGTATTCAACTCTGGCAGTAAGCTAGTTAATCTTGTAATAACTGAGAGTCAAGTGGAGGAGAAATTATTGAAGATAAACACAAGAAAGGCAGTTGGGGTGGATGGGATCTATCCAGTTATATTAAAGGAGGCAGCAAAGGAAGTAAGCAAACCCTTAGCCATAATTATGAGAGCTTCCTTGGAATCAGGGGAGGTACCCATAGTCTGGAGATGTGCAAATATGACCCCAATTCACAAAGGAGGATCAAAGGCTTACACAAGTAATTATAGACCTGTGAGTTTAACTTCTGTTCCAGGAAAATTAATGGAGGCACTGGTTAAAGAGGCACTGCAGGATCATCTAGACAAGACTTCAGTTATAGCTCAGACACAGCATGGATTTGTTAAGGGGAGGTCCTGCCTGACCAATTTGAATGGATACTATGATGCAGTCACAAAAGAGCTGGATGCAGGGAATAGCTCTGATATTATATACTTGGATCTTAGAAAGGCTTTTGATACTGTTGCACATGGAAGACCTGCTGCACAAATTGAAGCAGTGTGGCATTGGAGGCAAATTGCTGCTATGGATAGAGGGGTGGTTGAGGGTGAGAAGACAGAGAGCGGTAATCAATGGACACTGCTGCTCATGGACTAATGTTATTAGTGGAATCCCTCAGTGGTCAGTGTTGGGTCCATTATTGTTTTCTGTATTTATAAATAATATTGATGATGGTATATCAAGCTTAATGTCCAAGTTGGCAGACAATACAAAGGTTGGTAGGGTTGTTAAGGACACTACTGACGCTATGCTGCTGCAACAGGATCTGGAAAGGTTGAGCAGATGGGCTGAGAGGTGGCAAATGAAGTTTAACATTGACAAATGTAAAGTACTATATATGGGAAACAGCAACCCCAGAGCAAAGTATCAATTCTGTGGTACTACACTGACAGTGGTAGAGAATGAAAAGGACCTGGGGGTAATTTTGCAGGCAGATATGAAGTTCTCTGAGCAGCGCAGATGGGCTGCAAGAGTAGCTCATGGTGTCTTCTCAATGATATACAGGAATTTTTCTAGCAGGGATAAGGAGGTGATTATTCCCTTGTATAAGGCAATGGTCAGGCCACACGTTGAGTACTGTATACAGGTCTGGAGGCCTTATTTCAAGAAGGGTGTAGAGCTGCTGGAACGCGTACCGAGAAGGCAACAAGATTAGTAAATGGAACAAAGGGTTGCTCTTACGAAGAAAGGCTTAAGTTTTGCAAATTACAGTGTCTGGAGACTAGGCACCGGCGAGGTGATCTGATAGAGGTGTATAAATCGTTGAATGGTTTGAGCATGCTCAATGCTGATGGATTTTTCCTCTTGCTCAGAATAACCACCTGAGAGGGCATAAATTCAAATTGAGGAAAGACAGATGTAGAATAGATGTGCGGAAATTTGCCTTTAGCCAGCGGGTAGTTGGTTGGTGGAACAGACTTCCATTCTGTGTTGTGGAAGTTGATAGCGTAAATAAATTTAAGGCTCAGCTGGACAGATATTTCGAATGAATGGAGGGGCGAAGTGAAAGTTTTTTTTTTTTTTTTTTCTTTTGGCTGACGCTGCATAAGCTTGCTTTCTTGCATCATATGCCTCTACTAATGCTATTCTGCTTAATCGCATAATCTCCTCCAGCTTGGTGTCGGTCCAATTTATTATCCCAAAATGGTATGTTAGTACTCAAACTGCATAGGTGTTAATGGCTATGACCTCATTTCTGCCGTTCAACTTTGATTTAAGCAAGCTTCTGAGGCTCTGATGGTATTTCTCAGTGAGGCAAGCCTTGACTCCTTGTGTTCTAGCTGTTGAGTCCGCATCATCGAGATATTTGTAGGTCTCTCCTTCTGTCATGGCTTCGCTCTCCTCACCAGTCTACAGCTGGTAGTTTCAACCAACTGGATACCCCTACAATGGGTCTTGCATTTATCTAGGCCAAATTGCATCATGTCAGCGTTGAATTCCTTGGTGACCTGAAGTAGCTGCTGGAGTTGATTCTCAGTTGCTACACAGAGTTTGATCAATAGCTGAAGTAGATCCTATAGAGATACTTAGAAGTGTGCAGTTCATTACTGAGCGTTACTCAGTAACGAAGCACACTCATTGATTTCCCCACGGTAGATGGTGATATTGAGGTCTCCCTAGGATACAGCAGGATTTAGGAAGGATATTACTAATTCGTCTAAGTTGGCATAGCTTATATTTTGATTAAGAGGTAAGTATAATTAGACTAGAGTTAAATCAAGGTTAACATTGACCCCATGTTGAAACTGCTTCAAGATTTGTTTTTAATGGGAATAGTTGGGTATCTGAGAGTTGATTATCAGTGCTAAACCTCCATAAGCCAAGTTGTTCAGTTGTGTGTAATGAAATCTTGCCAATGTGTTATGTAGTTCTGGAGTGAAACAGTCATACGCAATATCAGACTGGTTTCCAGTAGACAGAAGGCAACAGGGTCATGTTGTGAGAGGAGATTTCGGATGTCAGTCAAGTTACCACAATAGCCTCTACAGTTCCACTGCAAGATGGTAAGCATTATTATTTGGATTTAGTGGAACCCTCAATCTTCTTTGGAGGGGCTGAAGGTTTATGTCACTGAACTTTACCTTTCCCTATTTTTGGAAAGTATGGTTTTCCTGTATCCATTTTCATCTCAGTGAATAGTTTTAGAATCTGATCATCTTGGTGAACTATCTTTAAGTCCATGCAGTCTATTTGCTTTGAATCAGGAATGGCAGACACTGCTGTATTCTGCAGTGGAACAGCATTACTTTATTCATTAGTTGTTTAGTGTGTATAGTGCGATGGTCAATACCTTCCTAATTGGTCAAGCACTTTCTAATTCATTTCACAAATATACGTGGTCTCAATTATAATTTCAACGATGTCCATTTCCACTTGCAGTCTGCCAAACCCCATGTACTTTTTTTGACAGAATCTCAGTTATCGGTTGATTCAACTACTGCTCATCTCAGATGCCCAAATTATTCGCTGTATGATTCCTTTCACCTCAAAGGTGGTACTTGTGCATATGTCCGTTCTGATATTCCCTGTCAGAGACTTGGCAATTTGGAATCTCCTCTCTTTGATCTTCTCTGGCTTAAAATCTCTCTACCTCATTGTGTCAAATTCATCTGTTGTCTCTACCGTTCTCCTAACTCCACTAATCACTTGGAGCTCTTTGAATTCCTCTCTTTGCAACTTGACTTTCTCCAGTCCAACTTTCCTAACAGTGAGGTAATTTTCCTTGGTGCTTTTAATGTTCACAACTCCAGCTGGCTTCCGTTTTCTAGTCACACCAACCCAGCAGATCGAGATGCTGAGGCTTTTGCAATTACTAATGACCTAGCACAGATTATTCATTTACCTACAAGAATACCGGACAGTCCTAATCATACAGCCAAAACGCTTGATCTTTTTCTCACAAACAACCCTTCTAAGTACACGGTCGAAGTGAGAGGTCCTTTAGGAACTTCAGATCACAACTTGGTGATTGCCTCTTCTCCAATGGAACCTTTATCTCATGGCTATTCCCAACCTCGTGTTGTTTGGCATTACAAGAATGCAAAATGGGATGACCTGCGAGAATTCTTTCCTTCTTTTCCATGGTCGGATTACTGTTTCAAAACTTCTGATGTCAACGTTTGCTCAGATTGTGTCAGTGAAATTATTCTTGCAGGAATGGAATCCTTTATCCCACACTCCACTTTAAAATCTCGTCCTTTATCTAAACCTTGGTTTTCCAATAAATGTGTTAAGGCTGTTCAAGAGGAGAATGCTGCAAATTGTAATTGGCTTGTTCTAATTCTTTAGTTTCATTTTCTGCCTACACCTAAGCTCGCAACAATTGTAAAGCAGTTATTAATCAGTTCAAACTAGAGTTTGAACAGGCTAAGAGTAGAAAACTTGCTTCTTGCCCTAATGGTAGCCAAGCATTCTGGTCTCTTGCCAAAGCTACTGGCCGCAACTTTTGCCCATCTCTGCTCCCACCTCTGTCCAGACCAGATGGTTCTGTTGTTACTTCAGCCAAGGATAAAGCTGACCTGCTAGCATCCCACTTTTCTTCCAGCTCATGTATTAATGATCTTGGTAAAACACCTCCCACCATTCCCAACACACTCCATTCAATGCCTCCTGTGGTCTTCCGTCAAAAGGATATCAGAAGGATTTTGATGAATCTCGATGATAAGAAAGCTCCAGGTCCTGATGGTATTTCTCCACTTGTTCTCAAAACCTGTGCTCCTGAACTTACTCCTATTCTTTGCCGCCGTTTTTCACTTTCTTTTATTCCAAAGGTGTTTTTCCTTCTGCTTGGAAATTTACTCATATCCAGCCAGTTCCTAAAAAGGGTGACAAATCCCTCCCATCCAATTATCGTCCCACTGCAATTGCTTCTACTCTTTCTAAAGTAATGGAGAAATCAATTAACCACCAACTCTTAAACTACCTAGAAACCTTCCGTCTGATCAACAATCGCCAGTATGGATTCCGTCAGTGTCGATCCACTGGTGATATTCTGGCTTATGTTACCTATTTATGGACTAATTCAATGGAAAGGTTTGGTGAAACACAAGTAGTTGCTCTTGACATCTCAATGGCTTTTGATCATGTTTGGCATAAAGGTCTTCTAAACAAGCTTCCATCTTAAGGTTTGCCAACTGTTTTTAGTAATTGGTTATCCAGTTTTCTCTCTGATCGCTCACTGAGGGTGATGGTAGATGGCTCTCTGTCTTTAACTTCTCCACTAATGCCGGTGTCCCCCAAGGTTCAGTTCTTTCCCCCACTCTTTTCCTCTTGTATATTAATGACCTTCTTCCATTGACTGGAAATCCTATCCACAGTTTTGCCGATGATAGCACACTGCATTCCACTTTCCATTTTGAGAAACCTTGTCCTGCTCAATCAGCTTCAACTTCTCGAAAATCTGCTACCAATTCCTTAAATGCCGATCTTCAGGTAATTCTCCAGTGGGGCAAAGACAACTTAGTTGATTTCAACCCTTCTAAAACTCAGTCTTGTCTTATATCTCGCAAAAAGGATTCTTCTGCTCCTATGCTTATCTTTAGTGACACTCCGATTTCTAGGCAAAATGATATATCTCTTTTGGGGATTACCCTGACTTCTAATCTCTCTTGGCACAAGCACATTACAAATATTGCTTCCTCTACATCTAAAAAACTTGGTTTTCTCTTTCGCTCTCTGCGTTACTTTTCTTCCAAACAGCTGCTCACTCTGTATAAATCGCAAATCCATCCTGCCATGGAATATTGTTCCCGCATCTGGGGTGGTGCCCCCAAAACCTCTCTCAGGCTTGATTCCTTTCAGAAGAGGGCAGTTAGGTTAATTAATGATTCATCTCTAACAGAGTCTCTCCACTAGCTTTCTCATAGATGTACTATTTCTGCTGCATGCTTCTTCTACAGATACTTCCATGGGCACTGTTCTTCTGAATTGGCTTCTATAATTCCCGCTCTCTCTTTCAAAACAGTCCGAACACGTGCCACCACCAGCCAACATCCATTTACTGTCCAACTTCAAACCCACAGAACCATCTTTTCATCTTCCTCATTTATTCATTCAACTGCCGTTTTCTGGAACAACCTTCCTTCATACGTATTTCCTGAAAATTACAATCTACAGAAGTTCAAGTCCAATGTCAACAAATATCTTCTTTTGTCTTCTCAACCTGCAACCCAAGCACGGTACTAAGTACTATAGTTCTAATACCTCTCGTGTTTGGGGTTCACATAAAAAAAACCAATCTTGCCCACCCAGCCAGTGATTTGCTTGTTCGTATGGTTACCTTCATTTGGAAAGCAATTGACATTTGCCTTGTGGTTACTTGGGCATAAGTTGGCTTACTGGTATTTAGAGCTGGTAAATAAAAACAAAAATCACAATCTAGACAATGTAACCTACGTTGTGTATACACTGTGTTCAGTTTTTGTATAGCTGCATTGCTTTTTTTTTTTTTGTTGTTGTTTTTTTTTGTAGGGTTCCCAGAGGGGGACACAGTTTGGAATATATACCAGATGTGCTTCTCTGCGGTTAGGACACTTAGCTACTGTGTCTGTGCAGTCAGTATTAGTGAGCACAATGAATCCACAAGTGGCACAGGCAGCTGCTACTCTGCAAACTGACTGCAAGTGCCCAAACATCTAGCACTTATAGCAGCATAAGGGGGTTTTAAATGCAGTCTTTAACATGGCAGTTAAGGTAGCATTACTTTGATCATTGTTAGTGGTAGAGGATTGTCATTAAAAATTAGAATTATGTTCTGAGTGGGAACTAATATACCATCCTACTTCGTCATAATTCCTGTGACACTGATGACTTATCTTCTTTGAACTTGCAGTTCTTGTTTTAGTTCTCTATCTGACAGATTGAAGAGGTCCCATTTGGTGGTGACACCGCCTGACTATGCATTCAGAGAAATGTTTGGCAAAATGGTAATAATTAGTTCTCTATCTGACAGATTGAAGAGGTCCCATTTGGTGGTGACACCGCCTGACTATGCATTCAGAGAAATGTTTGGCAAAATGGTAATATTAAAAAAAGATAAGTTGCAAAAATTATTATCTTTAGTATTAAAGCCTATCTAATGCACCGGCAAAAATCACATAAGAGTTATTAATATATTGTGGAGAATTCTGGTGGAGTAAAGCAACTGAAAATGTGAATTTCAATGGATGTGCCCATGTACGCACATGGGCACACACAAACACAAAATGCTTATGACAAAATTAATGCAATAAAATATTGCAATTAATAAGTAAGGAAAAATAAACTACATCAACTGGTGTACATATAAATACAGTTAGTTGTGCTATAATGCGTCACATGTGTTCCTAAAAATATCCACATTATGGTATTTTGTGCATTAAAAACAACAGGGCTTATGGGAAAAACAGGGATAGGGGAAAAGCACTCAAAAAAAAAAAAAAAAAAAAAAAAGTTCCGTCCGGTAACTAAAACACTAAAAAAATTTAGAAATCAAATAAAATTGCTAACACAGGTTTAAATATCTTAAATTTCTAATAAATAAATAAATATTACAGTAAATATAGCACTTTACCTTGACAAGATATGTTTTGCTTGATTGATATTTCTGTTCACTGACATTTTTTTTTTTTTTTTTTTATTGTAAACTTTAAAACAGTAAAAAAGATAGGCAATCAATAACAATGAACATGGGACACAAATGAGATACAGAGTAACAAGTTTATGAAGCTTAAAAAGTAGGAATAAAGGGAAGATTCTGACAATGTATTTATGTTTTTTTTTTTTTTTTTTTATATGATTGAAGATTTCATGGAAGGAGAAACACATTTCACCACAATAACGTAAAAATCCACAGAATTCTAGCTATCAATATTATCACAAATGAAATATGCTACCCATTTATAATATTGTTATAATAGATTACTAGGGGGCTCTGCCCCCTGCTCCCTGCGCTCGCTTCTTTTGATAAGATAAAATAAAATACTTAGAAGCTTGCGACTCTGTGTGTGCGTGTGTCTCTTCCTCAGCTATGAATACAAAAATACATTACTATATCATATCGGTGTAGATACATCATAGACAACTCTTAAAGAAAAACTACGATCGTAGTGTGAAAGGCATCATTTCATCTGTATCTCATATTGTGCTCATCCTTCACAATGAGTTACCATGTATTGCACTACCTTGAATAAGTAACGCTTCACTAATAGAGAAGACTATTGTCACTTATTTTCAGTGGGTGCCTTTCAATACTACGATAGTAAGAGTTGTCTATGGTGTATCTACACCAATATTATATTGATATAGAATCTTAAACTCTTAAAATATTACGCCTTGTTGCATTTAGTTTATTTAAATAAATACGTTACATATGGAAATCAAGAATGGTACTGGGTGGTCAGTTTGTTTTACCACAGTAAAACAAGCTTCTGGTATGATAAGATTTTCTGGTATGTATTTTAGTATTTGTTACGTATTACCACATAACCTACATCTCTCTTCTCCCATTGGCTGAAAATTATTTTAATGTACAGAAAGATTATATCCATTATAATTATAACTATAATCTCCACTCACACCATCCTGCCTCAAAATTTCTGTTCAAACAGAAAAATGTGAGCTCCTGAAAACGTGAGTTGGCCTACAATATCACTTATTATCTTGTGAATACAGTGAATGACAACAGTCTCCAACCAATACAACTACAGTAAACAAGAAATATAGCTCTCACACATTTAAATGTTTGACATTCTTTAAGCTTTGTAAACTCATATGTATTACTGCACAGGTTGCTATGTTCAGCTGGGTGCCGAGTTTTGCATTCACCTGGTGTTACTTGCATATGAAATTGCATGTAAGCCAATCTGAAAATTGCATTATACTCACATTGTTCCCTAATACATCAGTCACATTGGAGCAAATTCATGTTGCGAAAATGTGCATTACAGCAGAACTGACTGTAAATAACATTAAACTGCAAATGTTTCCATTCCAGAATATCATTATTAAGGAGGAAGTGCTGATGCATATATTTTTTGCCTGCTATAATTAATTACCTCAGTTTATTTTTTACTTTTCTGGCTTTTTTTTTTTTTAAATGAAGCGTCTGTGTACCCAATAAAAATTTATTCAAAATAAAACAATTTTTAGTCATATTTGATTTTTCTCAAATTTTGACTATGATTAATAAATGCTGTATATGCTATAAACTATAAAATTTCAGATTATATAAATGGGTTTAAAAATTGAACTAAAAACTGATTAAAAAGAAAATTATCCACTTATATAATTTCTTACAACAAGCAAAAAAGATAACAGATACAACAAAAAAAAAAAAAAAGCTTATTTCAAAGTTTATTAAAAAGCATCAAATTTCAAAATTTCTGTTCCATTCTGAACTTATGCCATAGTCTGCCAAGTGACTACAACTTCTTGTTAATGAAATTACTTATGATAGTTTTGTTCAAATGCCAATATCATAGAAAAATTATAGCAGGCTAAGATTTATATCTGACAGGCTGATATCTACATCCATACTAAAATTCATTATATGATCAGATGACCTGGATGTCTTATTTGCTATACGACAAAAAGTAAACTTTCTTACCATTGTTAATATTATTAACATTATCAATTATTCTTAACATTAGCAATATTAATGTTAATATTACATTATTAATATAATTATTAACAAGAAAATTTGCCTACCTCCCACTTCAGTCCACATAATCTCTGTGGATGGGTCTGTAATACCTTCACTTGTCATAGCCCATACACTAATATTGTACTGTGTTCCTGGATGCAGTCCAATTAAATCAGCTTTTGTTGTAGTATTGGAAAACGTCCATTCATTCCTACTTAGCAACTGATCTGTATATGACTTTAGAGGATATGCTGATACCTAAGAACAAACATTTTATAATTTATACATACATGTGTTTCAAAGACTGTGGTTGTTTTCAGTAATCTGCATAATAAATTCCATTCTTCTAATTATGTTATTGTGAATTTCTAATTACAAAGTGTATGCAATTCAAAAATAAGTATTCTGCAATCTCATACAGATAAAAGACGACCCTTCATAACGAGGTTCGATTTGATTTCAGTTTTTATGCCGCAAAGGTAACTAAGGCCACGATTTGCCGTCCAATATCTAAAAATAATATATCAGTATATACAAATGACTATAAGACAAGTAAATTTAGATAAAAATAAATTCAGGTAAAAGAGAAATATATATGATGCATACTAAAATTATTTATATACAGGTATAAAGGTTTGTGATTCTTAAAAAGTTAAAAATTGTGGTCATATCAGCTTTGTCAGTTAAAATCCGACTGAGTGTATAAGGTTAGTCAAATGGGTAAAAGTGCTAAAACATAAACAGCATACATTAAAAAATCTATGACAGTCAATAAGAACATGTTTCAATGTTAAAATGGTGTCATAATGCTCACACATAGGACAGTCATCAGCCCTCACCAGAAAAGCATGCATCAGATGACTGTGTCCTACAGAAGCTAGAACAACTTCCTCTTTGTGATTCCTGCACAGACTAGACTGCCAGATTACAGGCAGTCTAGATCGAGCTTATTTGTTACCTGCCCATGCCAAGATTGTTGCCATTGGGAAAGTAATGTAGGGTGTATCACCTCCCTGTAGTCTGTATAGGGACAATGTGTGTTGTGGGGTTCTGGTGATTTGGATGCCGAATCTGCCAGTTAAGTTAATTCTTCTGATCCCAATGTGGCCTGAGATCCGGCAGAAACGAAGGTCAAACACTCAGAAAGAGAAAGTAACATCTGCTGGACAGAGTCAGGAATGGATAAGGGTTATACCTCACCCCCAATAAAGCCTGCAGTATACTTACAGAGTCAGTATACACCATACAACTTTGGTACTTGTGAGTTTTAATGTGATCCAAGGCTAATTGTATGTTTGCTTGTTTGTTATTTGGCTTTTAGGAGCATTAGCAACTAAGGCCATATTGCTCCGGGTATTTGTGGTGGTCATTCCCTGAAAATGACCTTTCTACATCCTCCGTATTTGGTGGGCACGGGCTCGAACCCTGGTCTAATCAAGAAGTGTGTGCTACGCACTACTGCTCCTGCCTACCCGGCTACGGAGGCACCAGCTAATTGTATAGCATACAATTAAGCTGTATACATGCTGCATTCATTGAGAATCTTCCCAGATAAAGTGTGATCTGGGAAGATGGCAGAAGATCCCACAGACAGCTGACTTCGAGCCATCAGTGAAGACAGGCAAGAAGTCAGAGTATTCAATTCAGTGGGCAGCATAGAGTTGTCAGTAGACAGAAGGTGGGCCTTACTCCAATTTTTGATGAAGTCGTATGATGGTAGGCGAGCATGCCAGGGTTGAAGTAGTTGCGTGCGTTGGTGACTAGGTAACATTGTCTACCGTAATGTCGAGCTTTCTGAGCAGCTCTTGGACACGGATACCAAAGGAATGGTTAGCAGTCTGACGAGTGTTTTAAAGAGCTTCCCATCGTGGTGCGAAGACAGATGTCCACATAAGATTGTCTGGCAGGGATTTCAATTTAAAAGTATATTTTAGTGACAATTGCTTTTGTTGCAGGGACAGTGGCTGTTCACACTCTTCAATGTATAAACTCTAGACAGGGGAAGTTCTAAATGCCCCAATAGCAATATGGGTGGCGTGGTGGTGAACTGGGTCTAGTCACCGTAGTACGCTGTTTCTAGTCAATGCACACACTTAGAACCCATAGTATAATTTAGATTGGACAAGTGCATGATAAATACGGAGTAAAATGCAGAGGTCTGTAACTCAGTTATCAGAGGAGATAACACATAGGAGGTTCAATCTCCTTGTGCACTTCGTCCACAGTCAACAGACATGTGGTAAAAAAGTCAACTTCCAATCAAATACAAATCCCAAGAATTTAGTTTCAGGTGCTACTGGAATGACGTTTTGTCCGACCTTGAGTTATGGTTCAGGGTGAAGGTTCTGTTTGCAAAAAAAAAAAAAACTGTACGCAGGTGGTCTTCTGAGGCAAGAACCTGAAACCGTTAACTACTGTTCAAGATTTGACATGATTAACGGTGCGCTGCAATTGTCTTTCGATAACCCTCACATTGCATGACTGACAGAAGATGGTAAGATCATCAATGAAGAGGGCATCATTTACAGTTGGAGGAAGTTGTTCAGTAATAGAATTAACTTTGATAGCAAAAAGCGTAACACTCAGGAAGACTCCCTCCTCTTGAAAAAAAGATCGAGAGAGTACTGTACCTAAACGAACTTGGAATGAAATGTTCATTAAAATTTTTTAAGAAAAAGGGGTAGATGGACCCTAATACACAGATCATAGATATCCTTTAAAATTCCAAATCTACAAGCCGTGTTATATGCTTCTTTCGCATCAAAGAAAATTGACACCAGGTGTTTGCGTTTGAGGAAAGCATCTTGGATAGATGTTTCCAGTCTTATAAGATGGTAGAGTTTTGACCTGTTCCTTCAGAAACCACATTGTACTTTGAAAATTAGGTAATTTTCTTTAAATACCAAATAAGACAGGCATTCACCATCCTTTTCAGGAGTTTGCACAAGCAGCTTGTCAGAGAAATCGGACGGTAATTATCCGGATTTTTTCCTGGCTTCGGAAAAGCAAGCACAACTGCCTTATGCCAGGAGTCTGGAAATTCATCTTCAAGATAGAACCTGTTGTACAAACAGAGCAACTGAACCAGGAATTCAGATGAAAGGTGTTTAATCATCTCATAATGGATGTCATCTAGCCCAACAGCACTTGCCTGGGGTAGTGTTAGTGCCATTTTCATTTCCCATTCCATGAAGGGTAGATTGTCTTCTTCACAGTTATTCACAGTTATTTGATGACAACTTCAAATGCTGCTTTTCAGCATTTTGTTTAAGGGTCAGAAATTTTTATTTTTTATTATTACTAGCCATATAGTGCAAGGAAGCCCGAGGCTTTTTTTTTTTTTTGATTTGGTAGTTGTTGGCGCATCGGCTTCTGTGGCCATATTGCACCTCCCAAGGTTTCTGCAGTGCTTTGATCCAAGCCCGAGGCGGGAATCGAACCCGTGGCCTTTGGGTTGCCGGGCAGGTACTTTACCCACTCGGCTGAATCCTGAGGCTTATGCTGCACCAGCTAAAAAAAAAAAATTCCGAGTTACTCAGAAAGAAAGAGAGACAGAGAAAGAAGTAGAAGGGAATCGCCAAGAAACAGAAAGTGATATCCAGCTCAGGACTCTGGGTGTGCCAAGTCCATACTCACCAGATGTGAGCCCCTGTGGGGGGGGTTAGATGTTTTGGTGGACACTAACAAATATCTCCTCTGGACTGTTTCCAATTGTAGTTCAGTCTGCAACTGCACATCCATTATGCTCCAGGATCGATGATATGTATCTGCCCTTCATTTTCAGGATTTTATTCCTCACAAGCTTAGATGATGAAGCCTGGTTAATAGAAGATGTAAAGTGGATCCAAGATACTTTCTGACTCTAACGTACCATGCTTTGGCATGTTTGAAGGCTATTAAGTTATCTGTGGTGGGGTAATGGCAAAATATCCTGCACGCCTTCTTTTCAGCCTTTCTTGCTGCTGGGCATTTAGTGTTCCACCATGATTTTGGAAATGATGGAAACTGAGTCGACGTCTTTGGAATTTTAATTGCCACTGCTTGGACAACAGTGTCTGTAATGTGCTTTACCACTTCATTAACTGGCTTCTTGCTGACTGTGGTAGTATCAAACGATCCAAGACCTTTGAAGGCATTCCAGTCAGCATGATCGATCTTCCACCATGGTATCCTACACCTTGGCATGGTCTCCCAATGCAAACGGTGGAAATCATTTTCCACTGTCATGGTGAAGTGGTCACTACTGTAACGGTTGTCTTCAACATACCACGTACAAACAGGAAAGAGGGGGGGCATACAGACAGATTTATCGCAGTAAATGCATAGATGGGCATTCACTGCGATAAATCTGTGGAAAAAGGTGTCACATCCCACATTTAGCAGGGCCAGGTCACTGTTTTCGAGCATTCGCTATATAGTCCAGCTAATTTCACTGATGTCAACACTACCTCACCCAGTACTGTGTCCATTAATCCCCTAGTAACAGAAAAGAAGGCAAAAGTCTAAAGTAAAGTGTGTTAGTTGTCTGACAGCACCGGGGGTTTACCCCCATCTCCATGTTGTATTCTTTGTAAGTATGACACAGAACTCTGTGACGGCCAGAGATTTAAAGGTGTATGGGGAGTGGAATGTTGTGTAGTATGTTCTGTTGTTTCTCTGACCATTTAGCCATTGGGCCCCTATTGGGACCCACCGTTGCCCACACTCTGCTATGAGGAGGTCAGGCACCCAGTAAATTATTTAAGTGCTCCGGCAGACCCTGCCACCTAATTTCTGAGAATTTCAGTGCCAAAGCCTAAATGGAGAAAAAAAAAAAAAAAGGGTGAACACTAGAATTTGAAAAGATCGAAAGAGGTTTATGAGAAAGCAGTTCAATTTAGACATTGATTAGAATTTGGCAGCATTGTTAGGGGCTTACTGTTGGATTTAGAGTGGGGGGGAAGACAGAAGACTGAGGAAAAACAACAGGTAGAAGGATGGGGATGATACAGTAGGCATCTGCAAAGAGATGGGTGGGGACAAACCCCACCAGGCAAAGTATGCAAGAGGCAGGGAGGGGAGGAGACAAGAGACCCATCTCCCCCCTTGTCTGGGGACAAGGGGGAATGGGGTTTTAAATGGAACCAAGTTTTAGTACCCGGTTCAGATTGCCAAATGGCATATCAGCAGCAGAGCTGCAGAAGGTCTCAGTTGGTGATCGTTGTCAGGTTCTTGTAATTGTTGAATCCGGTAGGAAGGTCAAACTGTTATCTGTGGTTGGGTAACAGAGAAATATCCCACACGTCTTGTTTTGAGCCTTTCTTGCTGCTGTGCATTTAGTGTTCCACCATGGTTTTGGAAATAGTGGAAACCGAGTCAACGCCTTTGGAATTGTAATTGCCACTGCTTGAACAACAGTGTATGTAATGTGCTTTACCACTTCATTAACTGGCTCCTTGCTGACTGCAGTGGTATCAAATGATGCCAGATCTTAAATGCATTCCAGTTAGCTTGATTGATCTTCCATGGTATCCTAGACGGGTGGCAAGGTCTCCTAATGCAAAGGGTGAATATCACGGGGAAGTGATTACTACTGTAAAGGTTAGCATTAGCAGAAGCATATGATGCAAGAAAGCAAGCTTATAGAGAATTAGCAAAAAAAAAAAACCTTCCCATTTCACCCATCCGGTCACTCCAAATGTTTTTCTAGTTCAGTCTTAAATTTATTTAAGCTATCAACGTCCACAACAAACAACAGATGTAAGTCAGTTTGCAATCAACTACCCACTGGCTGAAGGCAAACTTCTGCACATCTATTCTACAAACTGTCTTTCCTCAGTTTGAATCTATGCCCCTCAGATCCTTAACCTGAGCAAGTGGATGTATCCCATCAGCATTGATCCTGCTCAAACCATTCAAGTCCTTGTATACCTCAATCGGATCACCTTGCAGGTGCCTAGTATCTAGATGCCGCAACTTGCAGAATTTAAGCCTCTCTTAGTAAGAGAACTCTTTGTTCCTCTCACCAATATTGTTGCCCTTCTCTGTACTCATTCTAGCAACTCTACATCCTTCCTAAATGAGGTCACCAGACTTGTATGCAGTACTCAAGGTGTGGCCTGACCACTGCCTCATAGAAAGGTATAATCATCTCCTTGTCTCTGCTAGCAATTCCTATATATCATTGAAAAAACTCCATGACCTGCTCTGGCAGCCCATCTGCACTACTCAGAGAACTTTACATCCAACTGCACAATTACCCCCAGGTCTTTTTCATTCTCCACCTCCCTGAATGTAGTACCACATAGCTGGTACGTTTCTCTTGGGCTGCTGCCCATTTTCAGTACTATGCATTTGTCAATATTAAACTTCAGTTGCCACTTCTCAGCCCATTTACCTTTCTAGAGATCCTGGTGCAGTAGCATAATGTCTTTACTATCATTAACAATCCTGCCAACAATTGTATCATCTGCAAACTTGTTCATTAAGCTTGATATACCTTCATCGATATCATTAATAAATACACAAAACAACAATGGGACTAGAACTGGACCCTGGGGGATTCTGCTAATAAACATTAATCCACATAGAGCAGTGTCCATTTATTGCAACTCTCTGCAGTCTCTTGCTCAACCATTTCTTTATCCATTGCAGCAACTTACCCTTAATGCCATACCAGAGGTTGTCTTCAATCTCCCATGTACAAACAGGAAAGAGAGAGAGAGAGAGAGAGAGGGGGGGAGGGAGAGACAGATCAAGCAGGATAAATGTATAGGTAGGCATGTGGAAAAAGGTGTTATATCCCACATTTACCAGGGCCAGGTCATTGTTTTCAAGCATGTGCTGTATAGTATGGCCCCTTCCATTGATGTCAACACTACCCCACCCAGTATTGTATCCATTAAAATTAACATTAGTAGAGGCACTTGATGCAAGAAAGCAAGCTTATGCAGCATCAGCCAAAAAAAAAAAAAAACCACTTCCACTTCACCCCTCTGTTCGTTCAAAATACCTGTCCAGCTGAGCCTTAAACTTATTTAGGCTATCAACTTCCACGACAAGGGATGAAAGTCTGTTCCACCAACCAACCACCCACTGGCTAAAGGCAAATTTCCGCACATCTATCCTACATCTGTCTTTCCTCAATTTGAATTTATGCCCTCTCAGGTGATTATTCTGAGCTAGATGAAGAATCCCATCAGCATTGAGCATGCTCAAACCATTCAAGGATTTATACACCTCTATCAGATCACCTCACTGGTGCCTAGTCTCCAGACATTGTAATTTGCAAAACTTAAGCCTTTCTTCGTAAGAGCACCCCTTTGTTCCATTCACTAATCTTGTTGCCCTTCTCTGTACTCGTTCCAGCAGCTTTACATCCTTCTTGAAATGAGGCCTCCAGACCTGTATACAGTATTCCAGGTGTGGCCTGACCATCGCCTTATACAATGGAATAATCACCTCCTTATCCCTGCTGGAAAAATTCCTGTATATCATTGACAATACTCCATGAGCTACTCTTGCAGCCCGTCTGCACTGCTCAGAGAACTTCATATCTGCCTGCACAACCACCCCCAAGTCCCTTTCATTCTCTACCACTGTCAGTGTAGTACCACAGAGTTGATACGTTGCTCTGGGGTTGCTGTTTCCCATGTGTAGTACTTTACATTTGTCAATGTTAAACTTCATTTGCCACCTCTCAGCCCATCTGCTCAACCTTTCCAGATCCTGTTGCAGCAGCATAGTGTCAGTAGTGTCCTTGACAACCCTGCCAACCTTTGTATCATCTGCAAACTTGGACATTAAGCCGGATATACCATCATCAATATCATTTATAAATACAGAAAACAATAATGGACCCAGCCCTGAGGGACTCCACTAATAACATCAGTACACGATGAGCAGTGTCCATTGATTACCACTCTCTGTCTTCTCCCCCTCAACCACCCCTTTATCCATAGCAGCAATTTGCCTCCAATGTCACACTGCTCCAATTTGTATAGCAGTCTTCCATGTGCAACAGTATCAAAAGCCTTTCTAAGATCCAAGTATATAATATCAAAGTTATTCCCTGCATCCAGTTCTTTTGTGACTGCATCATAGTATCCAATCAAATTGGTCAGGCAAGACTTCCCCTTAACAAAACCATGCTGTGTCTGAGCTATAACTGAAGTCTTGCCTAAATGATCCTGCAGTGCTTCTTTAACCAGTGCCTCCATTAATTTTCCTGGAACAGAAGTTAAGCTCACAGGTCTATAATTACTTGTGTCAGCCTTTGATCCTCCTTTGTGAATTGGAGTCACATTTGCACATTTCCAGTCTATGGGTACCTCCCCTGAGTCCAAGGAAGGTCTCATAATTATGGCTAAGGGTTTGCTTACTTCCTTTGCTGCCTCCTTTAATATAACTGGATAGATCCCATCCACCCCGGGTGCCTTTCTTGTGTTTATCTTCAACAGTTTCTCCTCCACTTTACTCCCAGTTATTTCAAGATTCTGTAGCTTACTGCTAGAGTTGAATACACCTCTGGCATTCCCCTCGCTGAATAACTCCTCATGTGTGAATGTCGATGCAAAATATTCATTTAGTTTGTTAGCTACCTGAGCAGGATCATCAACACTTGACCCATCAATATCAAGTGGACCAATCTGATTCATCCCCTTCCTTCTAGAGTTTACATAAGTAAAGAACTCTTTGCTGTTTTTCTTTGCATCCTTTGCCAAGGATTTCTCGTAATCTGCCTTCGCCTGCCTAACCTCCTTTGTAACTTGGTTGCGTATCAACTTGTATCTATCATAGGCTTCTGTGTCATGTGTTATTTTGTATGTATCCCATGCATTTTTCTTCTCTGCCATATGCCTCATTAGTTCATCTGACATCCATTTTGGCCTAAACCTTGAACAATATTTCTTAGTTGGTATGTAAAGCCTAGTAGCTTCCAAGATAAGTTCTTTGAATGCTTCCCATTTTGAATTTGCTGTTGGTAGCACCATCAGTTGGTCCCACTGTATAGAATTTAAATACTGTCTCAGTCCATCGTAGTCGCCTTTATGGAAGCAATAACCCTTCCCTTTACCCCTAATGGTAGTTACCTCTTTGAGTAAATCCCACTTCAGCACACTGTGATCACTGCCACCTAGTGGTTCATTTATCTGCAGATTCTTAATGCATGAAGAATCACTGCTGATAATCAAATCAAGAGTATTACTCCCTCTAGTTGCCTCCCGAACATGCTGATGTAGAAAACAATCATCCAATAAATCCACAAAAGTCCCGCTAGTGTGCGAGTAACCAGCCCCCAAATTCCAGTCAACATCTGGGAAATTAAAATCTCCCATTATAAGACACTCTGATTTACTGGCCCACTCTATTTCCCTGTACAGTTCCTTATTATACTCATCAGAGTCATTAGGCCTATAGCACACTCCTACTCTCAATTTTGATCTCCCAATGTTTATGTCACACCAAACTGACTCCACACTGCACTGTCCAGCGATGTCGACTGGCTTCACTTCCCTGGTTTTTATGTGTTTCTTAACTAATAGCATAACCCCTCCTCCCTTCCTATCCTGTCTATCCTTTCTGTAGACGTTGTACTCCCCAAATTGCAGTTCTGCATCCCTTATATCTGTGTGACACCACGTCTCTGATATCCCAACAATATCTGCCTTCGATGTTTTGAGCAATACCTCAAATTCATCAAATTTATTTACTAAACTCTTAGCATTGGTGTACATGCAAGTATACCTGCACCTGTTTCTATTCTTAGCTACCCTAACACAACCCATGTGTTTACTTGTACCGCAATGGCTCCCAGCAGTCTCTGAAATACCATGCATCTTGTTTTTCAGGCTTCTGCTCATTCCAATAGAAGCAGCGCAAGAATCTCTTTCACCTCTGCCAGTGGCTACTGTTAATCTATTCGTCTTTGTCTCCCCCCAAGCTAGCAGTTTTCCGACCCACCTAACACTGCCTCGATAGCATCAGCAAATATTCTTGCACCCTTTCTATTTAAGTGTATCCCATCCCTGTAGAAGCAATCTCTCCTGTTAACAAGTACAGTCCAGGCTGAAAAAAAATTCTACCCCTTGAGCCTTGCATTTTCCAAGCATTTCTGGATTAGAAATGGGGATAATCTGTTCACAGGAAAATCTGATTCAGAATGAATAAGGAGAAACACTGGGTGATCTTGCTAACATAGATCTGGTTTTTGTCTTTTATTTTGATAGGAGTCATGATCGGGTTGGTCTTTATCAGTAGGTGATCTCAACTGATCAAATGGAGGAAAGGTTTCTTTGTCCATTTTTGTACCAGGATCTGGATGTGTAGACCAATTCAATGCATTGCAGCAGAAATGAATTGTAGCTATTTTTTTGTTTGAAGAGTTAGTATCTTCCTCCCTCCTCATTTTTTCAACTTGTTTAACAGTACAGCAAACCCCCGCTATTCGTGGTATCTGTATTCGCGGTTTCGCGTATTCGCGATCGCCGATTTAATATAAAATGAAACCTGAAAAAATGTGAATTTTAAAGCGCCGTGAATATTTTCCGCCATAAAAAACATGGGCGTGGCTAAAATTATCTTTCCTGGTCAAAACAGCGCTCAGTGGGTGGGGGGAGAGGGGTGAAAAAATCGCGAGCGTGGATGTTTCTCGGTAATCTTTGTTCAGTATGTGTTAGTCATGGAAGGTTTCGTCGTTTGCTTTTAATTTATATGCTTATAAACTGAATAAATTTATCAATTTATAAATTGATATGCTTACAAAAATGATAAATCTACTGTTTTGCAGTGTAAAACAGACTTTTTCGAGTGTGTTAACGGAAGAAAGTGACTTTATTGTGGACAAGTTCTTTCTAACCCCTACAAAAATATGGCTACGAATAAAAAGAGAAATGTGAAAATATCAAAGAAGGTGATAACATTAGCGAATAAAATTGAGTTATTAGACAAAATTTCTAATGGTGAAAGTGTCTCCTCAGTGGCAAAATATTATAAAATCAATGAGTCAACAGTACGATCAATCAAGAAATCGGAAGAAAAAATCCGCCGTAGTGTCCGTGAAAACGCGCTAATTGCTTCAAAAATTTGCTCTGTAACTCGTGATGTTAAATTAGAAAAAATGGAAAAGGCTTTAAATCTGTGGATAGAAGACCGAACTCGAAATAAAATTCCGTTAAGTTCACTCATCATTCGCGAAAAGGCAAAGCTCCTCTATCAACACTTTAGCGAAACTGGTGATAGCACTGGCGGGATGTTTTTTTTTGCTAGCAAAGGCGCTGGTTTGAAATTTCTAATAAATATTACATTTAATATTAAATTGTTTGTTATTTTCATTTCAATGCCATATGCTTGCATTTCACTATGTACTGTCTATGTACATGTCATATTATGAAGGTACATATAATACATACATAGACAAAATTTTAGACTAGTTTTTCTTATATATTTCATACTTTGGAACGGAACCCCTTTATTACCATGGGAGCCATAACTCAGTATTCGCGTTTTCGGTATTCGCGAATTTGTCAGGAACGTAACCCCCGCGAATAGCGGGGGTTTACTGTACTCTGTAGTTATCTTTCTGTAGTGATATATTTTGATATTAATATGAGATAGCAAGATCTTTCAGCATAGAGATATGCTTCAACTATATTAGTTATACATTTAGTGATAGAATTAATACTTACTTAAATAGCATGGAAATAAGAGCATTGCCTCAAGGGACTCCTTCCCGTCTTTTCTCTCCTTTTCTTCTTTCTTTCTTTCCCTCCTTTCTTTCTGTTCCTTTCTTTCCCTTCTCTCTCTCTCTCTCTCTCTCTCTCTCTCTCTCTCTCTCTCTCTCTCTCTCTCTCTCTCTCTCTCCTTTCTTTCCATCCTTTCTCTCCATTTCTTCTTTTTTCCCCTCCTCTCCAATCTCCCTTCTTTCTCTGCATTGCAAAACCAAACTTCAAATGAGCTGAATTTTGTAAGAATACCAAGCCAAACATATGTATATTTTGAATGATGCCATATCAGCATGTGGTATCATAGGCTTTTTTTGATGTCAAAGCAAATCATAACTAGATGACTATTTCGAAGAAAGACTTTAACCAACATATTGGTGAATAGCAGGATTGGTGAATGGAACAAAGGGGTGATCTTGCGAAGAGGGGCTTGAGTTTTGCAGGTTGCAGTGTCTGGAGACTAGGCACCAGCGCGGTGATCTGATAGAGGTGTATAAAGCATTGAATGGTTTGAGCATGCTCAATTCTGATGGGATTCTTCCTCTCGCTCAGAGTAATCACCTGAGAGGGCATAAATTCAAATTGAGGAAAGACAGATGTAGGACAGACGTGCGGAAATTTGCCTTTAGCCAGCGAGTGGTTGGTTGGTGGAACAGACTTCCATCCCTTGTGGTGGAGGTTGATAGCCTAAATAAGTTTAAGGCTCAGCTGGACAGGTATTTTGAACGAACAGAGGGGTGAAGTGGAAGTGTTTTTTTTTTTTTTTTTTTTGGCTGATGCTGCATAAGCTTGCTTTCTTGCATCAAATGCCTCTACTAATGCTAATGCTAAATACATGGGCTATATTAGAGTAACTAAGAGTAGAAACAGGTGCATGTACACAAATGCTAGGAGTATAGTTAATAAATTTGATGAGCTTGAAGTGCTAGTCAAGACATCAAAGGCAGATATTGTTAGGATATCAGAGACCTGGTGTCACGCAGACATAAGCAGTGCAGAATTGGAATTCGGGGAGAACAATCATAATGTGTACAGAAAGGATAGACATTAGAGGAAGGGAAGAGGGATTGTGCTGTTAGTTAAGAAACATATAAAATCTAAGGAAGTGCATCCAATTGATGTTGGTGCACAATGGAATGTTGAGTCTGTTTGGTGTGACATAAACACTGGGAAAGGAAAAATGAGAGTAGGTGTGTGTTATAGGCCTAATGAATCTGATGAGTATAATGAGCAATTGTTCAGAGAAATAGATTGGGCCAAGAAATCAGAGTGTCTTATATTGGGGGATTTTAATTTCCCAGACTCTGACTGGAATTTGTGGATTGGTGACTCGCACACAAGCAATGCTTTTGTGGATTAATTGGATGATTGTTTTCTACAGCAGCAGCATGTTCAGTAGGCAACTAGAGGGAGTAACACTCTTGATCTGATTATCAGTAGTGATTCTTCACGCATTAAGAATCACATTAAGATAAAGGGACCACTAGGCAGTGATCACAGTGTGCTGAAGTGGGATTTACTCAAAGAAGTAACTGTCATAATGGAGTTTTAATTTATTCCTATTAATTGTTTCTACCCCCCCCCCTTTTTTTGCATATTTCTTATTACAAAATTATCCTTCTTTTAGTACTCCTCTATTCCTTTGTTAAGCCCACTTAATGATTTCTACAGAATCTTTTACTTGTAATATTCAATTATTAACTCCATTATAACGAAGCATAGAAGTACATAAAACTCTCACAAAGTTCTACTGAGCTGTCTCTTAAAATAACCTAAATTATAAACAGAGGAGTCTTACACTACTAGCTTGGACATAAATCACACGCCTTTAGTGATATTCACGCTTATGGGTGTCAGCAGTTGTGCCAAATATGGAAATGCGCTTGGTACTTCGGGTAGTCGCCAGACAGGGCCGGACAGAGATTGCGAGAGTAGGAGGACATTGCGATCATTCCTTTTCCATCACGTGCCGTCCAGGTGCATGAGACGAGCACTGGAGATGCCAATCATATCTGACATTTATGTAAACTATGGAGGAATTTCTCCCTTTAAAAACTGGGTCCTGGGAGACCCAAGGAGTTAGAACAGAAACGAACAGTAAAACGTCCAATAGAGCCGAGAGTGGAGAGTGTCGGGAGGTGTGGCTGAAGCAGTTTTTGAAGAATGTCCTGATAAATGTCCTGATAGTATTTTTTTGTGGTATGGGGTCTGTGTCGTCACCAAGGAGAAGGCCGCCGCCCAGTTACAGCAGATGAAGGTGCCCATGAGAGCAGTGGCGGATTTAGCACTTGAGAGGCCCCAGGCGCAATTCAATTTTGAGGCCCCAGGCGCATAGTGACAGTGTTTTTTGACAGGCGGCACCGGTGCTTTCGCACAACTCCGCATTTGAATCTCTTGTGAAGTAAGACAGTACTGTCAAGGCCAGATAGCATATGTTAGTGTATGTTCATGTTTGCTTAGTGCGGGTTATATTGTTCATCTGGTCGCTTAGCCTAGGGTCTGTGCAACACCACAGACTGCTAGTTACCGTCACTGGCACTGGGAGCCGGAGCAGGTAAGTGGGAAGAGAACTCTGGCTGGCCGAACCTGGGGTTAGCCTGAGCTTCCCAGGAAGAGCCAAAAAAAAAAAAATAAATAAATAAATAAATAAATAAATAAATAAAAATATAAAAAACATATATATATATATAATAATAAATAAAATAAAAATAAAATTTAAAAAAAGAAAAAATAATAATAATATAATAAAAATAATAATAATAAGAAAAAAATAAGAAAAAATAAATAAAAAAAAATAAATAAAATAAATACATAAAAAATAATAAATAAATAATAAAAAATAATAATAAAAAAATAAAAATATATATATACTTATATATATATTAAAAAAAATATATATATAATAAAATAATAAAAAAAATAATTTTTTTTCTTTTTTTTTTCCTCTTTGAAATAGGAGAAGGGGTGAGAGATTGAGGAGAAGAAAGAAGGTAAGCAGAAGAAAGAGAGCGAGGTACGGTGGGCTCCCCCCTATTGGGGGGAGCCCACCCTACCTCAGGAGGAAGAGAAAAGATTGTGAGGTCAAGTGACCCACAAGGTCAGGTTGCCTAATAGCATGACCCTGCATTTGAAAAGTCAAATGCCAGTCCCACTCCCAGAGGAGTATTTATGTAAGTTCCTACACAGCTAGGAAAATCAGTATTTTCCTACACCTCGAAGAGAAGAGGTGCCAGCAAGTGAGTGGGTCCCACATTGGGCAAGAGCCCAGTGTCAGCAATTTAATCTTCAGCCAAGGGTTACTTGTAGAGGACTTGGATAATCTTCTCCTCTCTCTCTCTCTCTCTCTCTCTCTCTCTCTCTCTCTCTCTCTCTCTCTCTCTCTCTCTCTCTCTCTCTCTCTCTCTCACACACACAGGGTAACTCAGAAATTTTTTTTGGCTGGTGCAGCATAAGCCTCAGGCTTCCTTGCACAATATGGCTAATAATAATAATAATAAATAATAATAATAATATCAGGTGTTGACCTGTTTTTACGAAATCCATATTGATTTTTATTCAATTAAGTGGTTTGCTTCAAGGAACCACGCAATGAGTATAGAAAAGATAATTAACCTCCACATAAGCTGGAAGTTAATTTTTTTTTTCTAGTTTTTCTAGAAAACAAGTAAGATTGATATGACAATAGTTTGTAGGGTCAGTGAAATCCTTTCCTGCTTTTGGCAAGGCCATAAAAATAGTGTGGTGCCAACTATTAGAGTAAAAGGTTTGTGGAATATTCTATTGTAATAACAGCAAGTGAATCTTAAGTTTTTGTTAATTGAATAATAAATTCTATTAGCATCTGTGGCACTATTTCTGATGAAGAGTAAGTTGCAGCTCAAACACGGTTAAAGGTTTATCATATGGTAGATTGTGGAAAGAAATGAAATTACAGAAATGTTGCGAAGGTATTCACAATATGAGATATAATAAAACAAAGCATGCATACCTGGATAGTAGCAATGATGGAGATGCATTACCCATGCTTAAACAGCCTTTTTCACACTCTGACATTTCATCAAGAAATATATTTAGATTAAACCATGACACCATCAAGCATCTCTCATATTGTGGAGTTATACTTCATAACTGGGTTGTCACTATTGCAATAGGGTACCTGCCCACCCACCAATGATGAAGCCAACCAGCTTCAAAATGGTGCCGTGTGGGTGGTGGTGCCCATCTGAGAATAAGTAACGGTAGTTTTCTCTGTCAGAGAAAATGTTACTTATTCGAAATACCTAGGCAACTCAAAATGAGATATAATAAAAACAATGCATGCATACTACCTGGGTAGCAGCAATGATGGAGATACATTACCCATGCTTAAACAGCCCTTTTCAGAAATGAAATTGGTTTGAATTTCTCTGTTTGTGTTTTATAAGTTTGAAAAGAGTTTATAATTGGTTACAACCAAAAGGTGCCCCTAATGTATTGGCAATATTAATAGGTTCTGAAATTTCGTGTAGCATTGGGGTTGCAATAGCAGGATATTTGTTGCTACATTTTCTAATCTTATTCCAAATTGCCCTTATGTTAGAGGATCTATTAATGGTCATAATGTACTGAGCACATATTTCTTTTTTACTTTTCCATCTTATGAATCAAGCTTTGGTCTCTGACTTCTTATACTGGATTATATTCGAAGTTGTGAAAGTTTACAAAAAATATTTCAGAATGTTTTTTTTTTAAATTTTTTTTCCCCTTCCTTTGCAGTATGCAGACTTAATTCCGTTAACCCTTAGGGTGATGAAAAATTGAGGGAACTTTCGGTATGGTATATTCAGCAGCTGTTATCTGATGAGACTCCACTAGAGAATCAATTGAGATTAGCATTAGCATTAATAGAGGCATACGATGCAAGAAAGAAAGATTATGCAGCATCAGCCAAAAAACCCTCCAATTTCACCCCTCCATTCGTTCCAAATGCCTGTCCAGCTCAGCCTTAAATTTATTTAGGCTATCAACTTCCAAAACAAAAGATAGAAGTCTCACCAATCAACTACCAGCTGGCTAAAGGCAAATTTCCAGACATCTATTCTATAACTATCTTTCCTCAATTTGAAACTGTGGCCCCCTCAGGTTCTTAATCTGAGCAAAATGAAGACTCCCATCAGAATTCAACGCGCTCAACCCATTCAAGGCCTTATACACTTCAATCAGATCACCTCACAGGTGCCTAGTCTCCAGATACTGCAATTTGCATAACTTAAGCCTCTCTTGGTAAGAGGATCCCTTCATTCCCCTCACCAATCTTGTTACCCTTCTCTGTACACGGCCAAGCAAATCTAAAATCCTTTCTAAAATGAGGCCTCCAGACCTGTACGCAGTACTCAAGGAATGGCCTGACCATTGCCTTATACAGAGGGACAATCACCTCCTTTTCCCCTGCTAGCAAAATTCCTGTATATCACTGACAAAACACCATGACAGGCCCTGGCAGCCTGTCTGCATTGCTCAGAAAACTTACACCTCACCGCACAATTACTCCCAGGTCTTTTTCATTTTCTACCACCTTAAGTGTAGTACCACACAGTTGGTATGTTCCTCTAGGGTTACTTCTACCCATATGCAGTATTTTGCATTTTTCAATGTTAAACCTCAGTTGCCACTTCTCAGCCCATCTTCCCAAATTTTCTAGATCCTGTTGCAGTAGCACACTGCCATTAACAACCCTGCCAACCTTTCTATCATCTGGAAACTTCAACACTAAGCCTGATATACCGTCATCAATATCACTGATAAATATACAAAACAGTGGATCCAACACTGAACCCTGTGGGACTCCACTAATAACATTAGTCCACGAAGAGCAGCGCCCATTGATTACCACTCTCTGTTTTCTTACACTCAACCATCATTTCATCCATTGTAGATTTCCTGAAATCCAAGTATATAATATCAGAATTATTTTTTGCATCCAGTTCCTTTGTAACCACATCATAATATCCAATCAAATTTGTCAAACAAGACTTTCCCTTAACAAACCCATGCTGTGTCTGAATTATTGCTGCAGTCTTGTCTAGATGATCCTGCAATGCATCTTTAACTAGTGACTCCATTATTTTACCTGGAACAGAAGTTAAACTAACTGGTCTGTAATTACTTATGTCACTTATGAATAGTCACCAACAATAACTAGTTCCTTTGGGACCAGCACATTCTATGCCTTGGAGATTGCTCACTCCTGATGCCCGGGAGTGAGCTCTGGCATTGAGTTGGACAGCTGAGAGCTTGATGGGCCTCTCATATAAATTTCTTTCAGGGCATCTACCCTATACATCAAGCTCTCATAGATGCCCATTAGAACGCTGAGTTGATGCCTAATTTCTAGACACTCTGTGCACCTGGCACACACAAAGACACTCCTTGGCTAGATCACGTTCTGTTCCAGAGAGTTTGGAAACAATTCACAAGTTGCACATTTTTTTTAGGCTGTGATACGTTGGAGAATAGCCCCCCTTCAGTTCTCCTCCCAAGTCACAGCACTCCTGTAATTTTGTGCCCATTGCTTTGCTACTCTAGTCTGGGGGATGATATTTTAAATTAATAAGATCAATAAATTTAATTAATTAATTGTCAATACTACACTATCTAATAGAATCCTAAATGCAGTGATGCATATTATATGCTATATATTTTTACGATAGAGCTACCTAACAACAATTAAAAATTTGAATTCCCTACCACTCTATACAAAAACAATAGCTGCAAGATTCGAATGAAGCAATGGTTTTATGTATATTAAGTAGTAATCTACAAAAACTCTTATCTATATTAAAAATAAAAATAACCAGCGTAACTAGAACTTAAGGCTACTTACGAAGTACAATATAAAATAACAATTAGGTAAATAAAATGGCAAACACTTATAGCTTTTTCGGAGCCTGTAATTCACAGCTGTAATTTTTAAAGAGAGTTAGCACCCTCTCCAAGAGTACTGTATACAGGTCTGGAAGCCTCATTTTAGGAAAGATGTAGAGCTGCTGGAACGAGTACAAAGAAAATGAAACTGGTGAGCGGAACAAAGGGTTGTTGTTGCCAAGAAAGGCTGGCTTAAATTCTGCAAATTGCAGCTTCTGGAGACTAGGCATCTGCGAGGTGATCTAATTGAGGTGTATAAGGCTTTGAATGGTTTGAGCAAGCTCAATGCTGATGGGATTTTTCCTCTTGCTCAGATTACTCACCTGAGGGGACATAAATTCAAATTGAGGAAAGACAATTGTAGAACAATGTGCTGAAATTTGCCTTTAACCAGCAGGTGGTTGATAGTTGGAACAAACTTCCATCCCCTGTTGTAATGGAGGCAACTTAAATAAGTTCAAGGCAGAACTAGACAAACATTTGGAGTGAATGGATGGGAAGGGTTTTTTTTTTTTTATGATACTCTATAAGCTTGCTGTCTTGCATCATATGCCTCTACTAATGCTAAAGTCACCACTTGTAGTTGTATATATAATAGTTTGGTTCCTGATTGGTATCAAAGAATTCACATGCATATTTTCTTAAGGAAGGTAAACAATTCATCTGATTTTAACTATTTCCAATAATGAGGGTAAGAGATAAAGGTTCTTGCAATTGTGACAAAGAGTGGAAGGCTTTTTCTGCTTTTCTTCTCTTTCTGAAAATATGGTAATCTAAAAGTTGCATTAGAGATAATTTTGCAACTAGAATCTCTTTTTTTTTTTTTTAACGATGTGCATCCATAAAACAAAAACTTTTTTTTTGGTACCATTTTATGGTTTTACACACCAGCTTTATATCAGGTATATCCACTGAATGCTTTTGCTATATGCATTTACACCTTATAGCTTCACTATTTTATTTTATTATTTTTTTCTTGCTGACTCTACTGTATCAACTATCTCAAATGCCTGAAGTGTTGTCAGAATTCTAACTTCATTTCTGCCCACCCAAGAAGACTGCCATTATAAAATCTGGACAGAATGGTTGGCAAAATTCAAAATGTTGAAATTGGTCACTGCTGCTGCTGGCCTCTATTTCAAACAACACATCAGAATCTTTGACATCCAATTCAAAATTTTCATATATCACACAATAAACATTTTAAAGGAATAAAACTGCAATGTGGCCAATCTGCCATCTTCAAGTGTTTACATAAATAAAGCTTTGAAGCCAAGTGTATATTCATGATTTATAAACAAAAATTCCATTTCTGACAATCCAACATTTGAGTGAATGGTTTATTTGAAATCCAATATCAATACGAAGAACTTTTTATTGCATACACAAGGCACACACCATACATAAACATCCTTCACAGCTACAAGCCAAAAGTTTACATGAAAGGATGTGGTTTGTTTGAAATCCACTATCTGACTATAACCAAGCACAGCCTTAAGGGTAATAAAAATGAGATTTTTCTATTTTTTGTTTTATCATAATTTTCATCCCTTAAATAACTGCTCCTTCCCTGGGGACAGTTATTTTAGAGAAGTACACTCATTGCCCTGGGTAGCTGCCACATACATATTAAGTAAACTGATAATTGTGGCGAGATACTGTGATTTATTGGCATGAATTCCTAATCACAATTACACAATTAATCAAGAAGTCACTTAAATTGATTTCATAATCTAATTATTAAAATGAATGAATAAACTTATAATTTAGTAGTATTCATTTTTATGATTCAGAAAGTAGGGTAATATTCAATGGGTATTCTGTTGGCTCACCTGATACTTTTCTACCACCGTGGATGGAAAAGTTAATGGAGTCCATTTAACAACCATCCCTCTCTCTGTGCTGTTCAAAACAGTTAAATAGGGCCCTCTAATCGAAAACACAACTGTAAGATAAAAATCTCTTTTTAATTCCTATCGACTTAATTTTCAACAATATAACAATACATATGATACAAGGATGGGTAAGTTGATTTGAACTTTATTTGCTTTTAAGAAGCCCACACAACAACAAAATAGTTTTAATGGCAGGTTTTGGCATAAGTTATTAGGTGTATGTCATTTTTCCCATCTTTTCTCTGTACCTGAATAAAGGAAATTTGCTAAACAGATACATAAAGCAAAATTAATGTTAATGTGCACACAGGGAGCCATGAGGAATGTGAACTAAGCAGGAATTAGAAGAAAGAGAACTTACTCTGGCTAAGTCTACAGATGTAACAGATAATATGATAGCATGGAGAAAAATAGTGAAAGGGCTGATAACTCAGACTGATTTTTATTATCATAATGAAACAGAGACAATGAGTACAGAGGATGGTTCATCAATAAGTGAAGTGTTCATTAATAAATAACACTAGCCAACATGATTTTTATCTCCAAGAACTTGAATGTTGTTTTTAACCAATTTTTTGTATAGATTTCAAAAATCACAATGATAGTTTCACATCACATCACAGTTATTATATATAGAGCAAGTTATGTTTTGCCAAAATTTCGCATAATCTGATTTATTTTAACAGATATAAGCTAATTCTCTTAATTTTAACAATCAATTCTGGCCTCGTTTTTCTTGTGATAAACAATCAGACTTCTACCTATGGTTCTTAGGTTCAAATTCTGATGCAACAATTTAAAGAGAGCATACTAAGCATTTTTGGTGAGGATTTTTGTAGGCTATGCCAAGGTTTTCCAAGTATTAAATGATCATGACATGTTCTCAGGGTTGTACATCTATCCTCCAAACATAAACAGCCCCTAGGGAACGTAAAATTTTTTTACACTTGTATTATAAACATGAATTATATATCTCTTTATTTTAATATTAAATGTTGGTATATCTTTTGATGTAGACATGGAGACTTTTTATAGTGATTTTTGGAATCAGAGCTTGTATTTCCTCTAGAATCATGTGACAAAAAATATTTTTTGTTGGCTATTGTAATCATATGAAAATACAGACTATCACCTAATCCATCAAAAAATTACAGGAAAAATATTGTTGATTAAAAAAAAAATGGAGTTCAATTTGTAGTCATTTTCATATACAATCCTCCTCATCAAGGCTACTTAATACTTTTGCTGCCACCTACATTTCAGAAAGCACATTCATCAACATGTTGATTTTGGAATGTTGAGAAATAACAACATTGTAAAATCCTGAACATTATGAAAATTTCTAAATAATTATTAAAAAGTAAGAATCTGGAATTAATAGCTAAAAGTGAACACTTACTTTTGGGCTGAGCTGTAAATCAGAACAAAATGCAATATTTTATCAAAAGTTTATTTTACATATATAAATTAACTTAAATACAAGTAAAAAATAAAATGTGTACCAAACTATAATCAAAAATGAATACAAAAATTGCTGATGCTAATGGCCCAGAGTTCAATCAATATGTTAACTGAATCAAGCAGTTAATTTAACGTGCCTTTAGTTTTATGCCACTCATAACAACATTAAAAATGACTACTATCTGCATATGGCACTCAAACATATGTTGACTGAAAGCAAAATAACTGTTTCCATGAATTTTTAGTATTTTCCCAAGGCAAGACAGTTGTCTATATATTCCTGTTGAATATAAAATTTCATGTGCAAATTTCTCGAAAAATGCTAACTGTCGTTAAAATCATTAGATATTTGGTTTACTATTCACAAGTTCCCCCCATCATTTCCTCTTAAAGTAATATTACTTTGAGAGATGAATTTTTTTCCAAATGAGAGTTGCAGTTCAAGTGTCAAAGTTCCACATGTAGCTTGTCTCTGCAGTTGGGCCAAGTTCGTATATTAGCATTAGGAGAGGCATATTATGCAAGAAAGCAAGCTTATACAGCATCAGCAAAAAAAAAAACCTCCTCATTTCACCCATCCATTCATTCCAAATGTTTGTCTAGTCTTAGCTTGAATTTATTTAAGCTATTAATTTCTATAAAGTGTTTAGGGCGTAAGCCTCAAGCTACGGAAAAGTCTAGACTATGCATAAGTATAGTGCGAAAGCATCAATAATACATAGCCAAATCTGAATGAACAGAATATTAGCAAAGCGGAATCGTTTTAAGTTATATCTCATATTGTGAATACCTTCACAACGAGTTGCCATGATATTGCACTACTTCGAATAAGTAACCCTTCACCTGAGGAGAAGACTAATGTTACTTATTCACCACCCAGACGGCACCCGTTTCAGGGCTATTTAGCCCTTCTTCGGTGGGTGGGTAGGTAGGTACCCGAGTGATGCATCACTCGGGTACCTACCCTCAGACAATTAATCTGGGCAAGAGGAAGAATCCCATCAGCACTGGGCATGCCCAAAACATTCAAGCCCTTATACACCTCAATCAGAGCACCTTGCCGATGCCTAGTCTCCAGGCACTGTAATTTGCAACACTTAATAAAGCTTTCTTCATAAGAAGAACTCTTTGTTCCATTCACCACTGGCTAAAGGCAAATTTCCATACATTGATTCTACAACTGTCTTTCCTCAATTTGAATTTATATCCCCTCAGGCAATTAATCTGGGCAAGAGGAAGAATTCCATCAGCACTGGGCTTGCTCAAAACATTCAAGACCTTATACACCTCAATCAGCCCACCTCACAGGTGCCTAGTCTCCAGGCACTGTAATTTGCAACACTTAAGCCTTTCTTCATAAGAACAACCCTTTGTTAGATTCTCTGTACTTATTCCAGCAGCTCTACATTCTAAAATGAGGCCTCCAAATGTGTGGCCTGACTACTGCCTTATACAACGGGATAATCACCTCCTTATCCCTGCTAAAAAATTCCTGAATATCACTGACAAGACACCATGAGCTACTCTTGCAGAATGTCTGCACTGCTCAGAAAACTTCATATCTGATTCCACAATTAACCCCAGGTCCTTTTCATTCAGGAATTTTTCATTCAGGCCTCTGTAGCCGAGTGGTCAGGAGCAGGAGTGCAGTAGCACACGCTCTTTGAGGAGACCGGGGTTCAAGCCCCTGACTGCTGAGTACGGTCGATCTGCCAACCTGCACTGGACCAGCATGGCAGACTAAGGTCCATTTCCCTCGGCATGAATTGTTGAGGAGGCTTCCATCCTGCAGTGGGTTGATAATGGCTGCACTTTACCTTTTTTACCTTTTCATTCTCTACCACCCTGAGTGTAGTACCACATAGTTGATATGTTACTCTGGGATTACTGCTACCCATATGCGTGAATTTTACATTTGTCAATGTTAAACTTCAGTTGCCACCTCTCAGTCCATCTGTTCAACTTTTCTAGATCCTGTCGCAGTAGCGTTCTGTCATTAGTGTCCCTAACAACCCTGCAAACCTTCATATCGTCTGCAAACTGTAATTGATGATGGTATATCATTAAGCCTGATATACCATCATCAATATCATTAATAAATACAGAATCCAACAATGAACCCTGTGGGACCCCACTAATAACATTAGTCCACAAAGAGCAGTATTCAATGTTTGTTTGTTTGTTATTTGGTTTTTAGGAGCATTAGCAACTAAGGCCATATTGCTCCGGGATATGCGGTGGTCATTCCCTAACCTTTCCGCATCCTCCGTATTTGGTGGTGACGGGCTCGAACCCCGGTCTAATCAAGAAGCGTGTGCTACGCACTGCTGCTCCTTCCCACCTGGCTACGGAGTCACCCAGTGTTCAATGATTACCACTCCACTCTCTATCTTCTCCCACTTAACCATCCCTTTATCCATAGCAGCAATTTTCCCTTAATGTCATACTGCTCCAATTAGTACAGTAGTCTTTCATGTGCAACAGTAACAAAAACTTTTCCTAAGATCCAAGTATATGATATCAAAATTATTTTTTTTGAATCCAGTTCCCTTTGTGACAATGTCATGGTATCCAATCAAATTGGTGAGACAAGATTTCCCCTTAACAAACTCATGCTCTGTCTGAACTATTAACTGAAGTCCTGTCTAGAGATCCCGCAATGCTTCTTAATAAGGCCTTGAATGGATTGAGCACGCTGAATTCTGATGGGATCCTTCCACTTGTTCAGATTACAAACCTAACGGGGCAAAAATTCAAATTAAGAAACGACAGATGTAGAATAGATGTGCGGAAATTTGTCTTTAGTCAGCGGGTGGTTAATTGCTGGAACAAACTTCCATCTGTCGTTGTGGAAGTTGATAGGTTAAATAAATTTAAGGAGGAACTGGACAGGCATTTGGAGGGAATGGTGTGATTTTTTTTTTTTTTTTTTTTTTTTTCCTGATGCTGCATAAGCTCATACACTTGCTTTCTTGCATCACATGCCACTACTACTACTACCACCACCACCACCCCAGGTGCCTTTCAATTTCTGCTCCACTTTGCTTTCAGTTATTACAAAATAATTTAGCTCATTGCTAGAGTTGAATTCACCTCTGGCATTCCACTCCCTGAATAACTCCTCCCTCATGTGTGAATTTAGATGCAAAATACTCATTCAGTTTGTCAGCTACCTGAGCAGGATTATCAACAGTGGAACCATTGATATCAAGTGAACCAATCTGATTCATCCCCTTCCTTCTAGAGTTTACATAATTAAAGAACTCTATGCTGTTTTTCTTTGCATCCTTTGCCAAAGATTTCTTGCAATCTGCCTTTGCCTGCCTGAACTTCTTTGTAACTTGATTACAGAACAGCTTATATCTACCATAGGCTTCTGTGTCACCTGTTCATTTATATGTATCCCATTCACTTTTCTTCTCTGCCACATGTCTCTCGGTTTAGCTGCCGGTACCGGCAGCTAAACAGAGAAGTCCGACAAAGAATGACAGCAGAAAGAGAAGCATACTGGAACCAAGTGGCAGACGATCTTGAAGTGGCGGCATCCAAAAATGAGTACCGCACTCTCTATCGCACCCTCAGATGTCTGAGTGGAAAGACTAAATTGACTAGTGACAACATCAAGAATGCTGATGGGACCTTCGTGCGATCACCATCCGAACGCCTGCAACGGTGGAGTGAATTCTTCAAAGCTCTGTATAATCACGACCCACCTCAGGGACCGCCAGCAACAGCACTCTCGATCGACCCCCCTGAGGTCTCCATGGTCGATGTTGAGCCTACAGTAGAAGAAGTGAAAGCAGCCATACAATCCCTGAAGAATGGCAAGGCACCAGGAGTGGACCAAGTCACCACAGAAGCGATCAAAGCCGGGGGAGATGTACTGCTTCGCCGACTACACTCACTCCTCAAAACCATCTGGTGCACTGAACAAATTCCGTTAACATGGAGGAAAGCCATTATCGTACCAATCCACAAGAAAGGTGATAACCGGGACTGCAAGAACTACCGTGGCATCAGCCTCCTTTCCATCATTGGAAAGGTCTTTATGAAGATTATCCAGTCAAGACTGCAAAAACATCGCGAGCAAACCAGTCGAGAAGAACAGGCAGGATTTAGACCCGGGCGAGGATGCTGTGATCAAATCTTTGCCATTCGTCAGCTGATGGAGGAGAGGATCCGGTGTGGACAGCGAACCGTCATTGTTTTCATTGACTTTAAGTCTGCTTTCGACTGTGTCCACCGGCCTGCCTTATGGAAACTACTAGAGGTTGAACATGTACCTCGAAAAGTCATCACACTCCTCCAAACTGCATACAACGGTTTAACCAGCCAGGTGCACATCCAGAACGATTTATCTGAGGAATTTACCATCCAAACTGGAGTCCGCCAAGGGGATGTAGCCTCCCCGTTGCTTTTCAACATCGTGGTCGACGCCATTATGAGGCAAGCATTCAGAAACAGACAGGGCATACAATATGACAAGGATCACTATGTGACTGACCTGATGTTTGCTGATGATAGTGCTATCCTTGCCGGTAACAACGCTGAAGCCACGGAAATCCTCTACGACATTGCCCGCATTGGCCGGCCATACGGTTTGAAGATCAATGCTGGTAAGACAAAGGCCCTGACAACAGATGGGTCGCAAGCCACCATCTATCTCGAAGGCGTCCAGATCGAGCAAGTGCAGGACTTTAAATACCTTGGGTCGCTGGTCCAGGAGAAGAAAGTTGCATCCACCATGGAAATTCACAGCAGAATTGGACAGGCGGCCACTGCGTTCGCCTCGCTCAAATGGTGTCTGTGGAAGAGGACCAACATTTCCACAAAGACTAAAATCCGACTCTTCCGGACTTTGATCCTGCCCATTCTTCTTTACGGATCGGAAACATGGATTTGTCTCAAGTTAGATTTGAACAAACTTGAGGTATTCCAAATGCGATGCCTGCGGCAGATCTTGGGCATCTCTCTTCGCGACCGCATCACTAATGATACCATCCGCGCCAGATGCCAACAGCAACCAACCATTGCTGACCAAATCCAGAAGCGAAGGCTCAGATGGTTTGTCCACGTATGTAGAATGGGCACGAACAGAATACCATCCACACTCCTTTGGAGACAACGACCCACCCAATGGAGCATCCAACGGACCGCGCCTAGGAAAACGTGGGCCAAGCAAGTGGAAGATGACTTGAAGAGCCGACGTCTCGACCTTAACCAGGCCAGGACTGAAGCCATGGATCGTAAGGTATGGAAGAACATCACAGAGCAAGTCCGAAACCCTGCGGCACCTACAGCAGCATACTGGTTGCGTGGCCAACCGCCTCCCCCAGCTGCCAGCTAAGGACCAAAGAAGAAGAAGAAGATTAGTTCATATGACATCCATTTATACCTAAACCTTGAACAATATTTCTTATTTCGCATGAAAATCCTACTAACTTCCAAGATTAATTCTTTGAATGCTTCTCATTTAGAATTTGCAGTTGGTAACATCATCACCTGGTCCCACTGTATAGAATTTAACAACCATGTGAAACCACCGTAGTCATCTTTACAAAAGTAAAAACCCTTCCCTTTACTCCTGATAGTAGTTACCGCTTTGATTATTCTGCCTTGGGGATTGCTGCTGTGCTGCCTGATATTCAAGTACAAGCTCTGGCATTGACGTGGGCAGCTGAGAGCTTGATGGGCCCCTCAATTTAAATTCTTCAAAGGAATCTACCCTGTTCTTCAAGCATATATAAAGGCCTATTAACAACGAATGCTGAGTTGACGTATAATTTCCTCATACTCTGTACATCAAGTACACTGAAAGGTAATATTCCTTGGCAATATAGTATCCTGCTGCTGACAGCTCCATAAACAACAAACAAGCAGTACATTTCAAAAGGCTGTGATTCAGAGGACAAGCCCCCTCAGTTCTCCCCTGAGCCACAGCACTCCCACCATCTTGAGCCTTTTGCTTTTCTGCTCTGGTCTGAGGCATGATTTCGATAAAATTAAAAATATAACATTAAACTTATATCCCAATGCAGTAATAACACTACACAGAACGTCTACCCACATATAAACTTATATCCCAATGCAGTAATAACACTACACAGGCTACCCACATATAACACGGTACTTCTACAACAAGGCACCTCCGTAGCCAGGTGGGCAGGGGCAGAAGTGCGTAGCACACTCTTCTTGATTAGACCGGGGTTCGAGCCCTTGACCACCAAATATGCAGGATGCGGAAGGTCAAGAAAGGGCCACCACATATCCCCAAAGCAATATGGCCTTAGTTGCTAAAAAAAAAAAAAAAAAGTTGCTAATGCTCCTAAAAACCAAATAGCAATAACAACAACTTCTACAACACTGTTTGAGAATTACAGAAATACTGGAAAATCTCAAATAACACAGTATTTTTGAACTTTTCTGCTGGGAAAACCCTGCTATTATGTTAGATGTGATTTTCAACATTTCCGTTTCTTTTTGTGAATCCCTGCTGTTGACTTGCTAGTTGTTATCACCTTTGCGATATTCTTCTAAATAAGATTTCTGGAGGTCAGTACCATAAAACAATAAAAACAATTTGCAGTTTCCTGTTTATTGCACTTTTCTGTTAGTGTAATCAATTATAAATGGGTAGTAAACTCAATCTTTCTTGCATTGGCTATAATACCAATAGTTGGAATACTGAGGGTTTTCATGTTATGGTGAAATGTGTTTCCCTTCCCCTTTCATTTTTTTTTTTTTTTTTTTTTTTTTTATGTAAACCCCAAACACGAGAGGTATTAGAACCTATAGTACTTAGTACCGTGCTTGGGTTGCAGGTTGAGAAGCCAAAAGAAGATATTTGTTGACACTGGACTTGAACTTCTGTAGACTCTAATTTTCAGGAAATACGTATGAAGGAAGGTTGTTCCAGAAAACAGCAGTTGAATGAATAAACGAAGAAGATGAAAAGTTGGTTCTGTGAGTTTGAAGTTGGACAGTAAATGGATGTTGGCTGGTGGCGGCACGTGTTCGGACTGTTTTGAAAGAGAGAGCGGGAATTATAGAAGCCAATTCAGAAAAATAGTGCCCATGGAAGTATCTGTAGAAGAGGCATGCAGCAGAAACAGTACGTCTATGAAACAGCAAGTGGAGAGACTCTGTTAGAGATGAATCATTAATTAACCTAACTGCCATCTTCTGAATGGAATCAAGAAGCCTCAGAGAGGTTTTGTGGGCACCACCCCAGGATTTTGGGAAAAATATTCCATGGCAGGGTGGATTTGCGATTTATACAGAGTGAGCAGCTGTTTGGAAGAAAAGTAACGCCGAGATTGAAAGAGAAAACCAAGTTTTTTAGATGCAGAGGAAGCAATATTTGTAATGCACTTGTGCCAAGAGAGATTAGAAGATAATCCCCAAAAGAGATATATCATTTTGCCTAGAAATCAGAGTGTCACTTTAGAAGGGTTGAAATCAACTAAGTTGTCTTTGCCCCACTGGAGAATTACCTGAAGATCAGCATTTAAGGAATTGGTAGCAGATTTTCGAGAAGTTGAAGCTGATTGAGCAGGACAAGGTTTCTCAAAATGGAAAGGGGAATGCAATGTGCTATCATTGGCAAAACTATGGATAGGATTTCCAGTCAATGGAAGAAGGTCATTAATATACAAGAGGAAAAGAGGGGAAAAGAACTGAACCTTGGGGGACACCGGCATTAGTGGAGACGTTAGAAGACAGAGAGCCACCTACCATCACCCTCATGAGCGATCAGAGAGAAAACTGGATAACCAATTACTAAAAACAGTTGGCAAACCATAAGATGGAAGCTTGTTTAGAAGACATGCCAAACACGATCGAAAGCCTTTGAGATGTCAAGAGCAACTACTTGTGTTTAACCGAACCTTTCCATAGAATTTGCCCATAAATGGGTAACATAAGCCAGAATATCACCAGTGGATTGACAGTGAGGGAATACTGGTGATTGTTGATCAGACAGAAGGTTTCTAGGTAGTTTAAGAGATACCGGTTAATTTATTTCTCCATTACTTTAGAAAGAGTAGAAGTAATTGCAATGGGACAATAATTGGATGGGAGGGATTTGTCACCCTTTTTAGAAACTGGCTCGATATGAGCAAATTTCCAAGCAGAAGGAAAAACACCTTTGGAATAAGAAAGTGAAAAATGGCGGCAAAGAATAGAAGTAAGTTCAGGAGCACAGGTTTTGAGAACAAGTGGAGAAATACCATCGGGACCTGGAGCTTTCTTAGCATCAAGATTCGTCAAAATCCTTCTGACATCCTTTTGACGGAAGACCACAGGAGGCATTGAATGGAGTGTGTTGGGAATGGTGGGAGATGCTTTACCAAGATCATAAATACATGAGTTGGAAGAAATATGGGATGCTAGCAGGTCAGCTTTATCCTTGGCTGAAGTAACAACAGAACCATCTGATCTGGACAGAGGTGGGAGCAGAGATGGGCAAAAGTTGCGGCCAATAGCTTTGACAAGAGACCAGAATGCTCGGCTACCATTACGGCAAGAAGCAAGTTTTCTACTCTTAGCCTGTTCAAACTCTAGTTTGGACTGATTAATAACTGCTTTACAATTGTTGCGAGCTTTGGTGTAGGCAGAAAATGAAACTGGAGAATTAGAAACAAGTCAATTACGATATGCAACATTCTTCTCTTGAACAGCCTTAGCACATTTATTGGAAAACCAAGGTTTAGATAAAGGACGAGATTTTAAAGTGGAGTGTGGGATAAATGATTCCATTCCTGCAAGAATAATTTCTTGCAGGAATGGAATCACTGACACGATCTGAGCAAACGTTGACATCAGAAGTTTTGAAACAGTAATCCGACCAAGGAAAAGAAGTCTCGCAGGTCATCCCATTTTGCATTCTTGTAATGCCAAACAACATGAGGTTGGGAATAGCCATGAGATAAAGGTTCCATTGGAGAAGAGACAATCACCAAGTTGTGATCTGACGTGCCTAAAGGACCTCTCACTTCGACCGTGTACTTAGAAGGGTTGTTTGTGAGAAAAAGATCAAGCGTTTTGGCTGTATGATTAGGACTGTCCGGTATTCTTGTAGGTAAATGAACAATCTGTGCAAGATCATTAGTAATTGCAAAAGCCTCAGCATGGGTTGGTGTGACTAGAAAACGGAAGCCAGCTGGAGTTGTGAACATTAAAATCACCGAGGAAAATTACCTCACTGTTAGGAAAGTTGGACTGGAGAAAGTCAAGTTGCAAAGAGAGGAAGTCAAAGAGCTCCAAGTGATTAGTGAAGTTGAGAGAACGGTAGAGACAACAGATGAATTTGACACAATGATGTAGAGAGATTTTAAGCCAGAGAAGATCAAAGAGAGGAGATTCCAAATTGCCAAGTCTCTGACAGGGAATATCAGAACGGACATATGCACAAGTACCACCTTTGAGGCGAAAGGAATTATACAGCAAATAATTTGGGCATCTGAGATGAGCAGTAGGTGAATCAACCGATAACTGAGATTCTATCAGAAAAAGTAAATGGGGTTTGGTAGACTGCAAATAGAAATGGACATCATTGAGATTAGAATTGAGACTACGTATATTTGTGAAATGAATTAGAAGTGCTTGGGAGGTTTAGATATTTTCGCAGATAAGCTTGCTCTATTAGTTTGACAATTCATGGTGTATTCAGTAGTAAGAAAAAGTGGATGGGACATGCTGAATGAAGTAATGAAATTTTTGGATATGGTGTTCATGTGGTAAGAATATACCCAGATCCTTGACATAACGTGGCCTCGACAATGCTCCCTGCATACACACTACTCGGACTCCCTCCAGTCACTATCTGGCAGAGTAGATGTCGCAAGATTATACACTAGCTGATCCAGAAGCTTCCTAGAGAGTTACCAATAGGTTCCGTCCGGAGTACTAACTAGCAGCCAGCCTGCGAACACCGTTTTAAAGCTGTACCCTCAAAATGCAAGGAATATTGGATCTCGCCACAATGTTCATCATAATCTCAAAAGTCATCAATCATACTGCATGATGGAAGAGATAGGAAAGGGCTGACTGGAACTTAGCTCTAGAAACTAAACATGGGTTCCACCACTTCAAGCCTCCAATAAGCAAAGTGGTCGTATTGCACCGGTTGATGAGAGAGAGAGAGTCATCTACCACCCCTAGTTCTGCCTGGTAACTAGGAGGGGCGGCGTTCCTCAATGTGGTGCGGACGCCACGCCTCGACCCCTGCTTACGTTGGTTCACACCTGGGTGGTCACCCACCATGTACGTGTGAAATATTCTATCATAAAAAACATATATAAATTTTCAGAAACTCATTACTCCGTATCTCACTTGTACATATTGTGTTTGTTGCTACTTGTGCATGTAATGTTCTTTGTTATTAATTGCTTATCATTTTTATTGTGTTTAATTTTACAACAAAAAAAAAAAAATTCAGTGAACAGAAATATTAATTAGTATGTACATATTATAGTACGTATTAATTAAGCTTTGTACATAAGCATAAATTTATTTTTATTTTGGTAACTAAAAAATATTCTTCCAATTTCACGTATCATTTAATGTGATACATGAAACCTTATCAATTAACTTTGTTAATTGATGAGATAATAAAGTTAAATTTATGCTTTATATCTTTAAAGTGGGGGTCCACTGTATTTTGTTGGGATGTTGCTGTTGTTTGTTTGTTATTTGGTTTTTAGGAGCATTAGCAACTAAGGCCATATTGCTCCGGGGATATGCAGCGGTCATTCCCTGACCTTTCCGCATCCTCCGTATTTGGTGGTCACGGGCTCATTTTGTTGGGTGATCCATAGGTTAGGTTCTGTGCTATTGAACTTGTGCTTGTTTGAGAGCATAAAAAATTGTGACTTCAAAGCGTGCATACTGTGACTGATTGTGACAGAGAGCAGAAGGTACATGAAATCTAGATGCTGCAGAAAAGATTGTGCTTAGCAACAGTGGACAGGAAGAAAATTAAATGACATAAGTATCACAGTTTGTAAGTTAAGATGGTTTGTTCAGTTATTACTATTTAAGTTACTACTATTATAAAAATAAAGTATAAAAATTAAATTTCTGATTGTTATTAAAAAAAAAAGTGTATTTTTGTTAGCTTTTGGAACGTAACTCCCCTTTTTGTACTGGTTCTTAGTCCCATATAACACAGTTTCGCATTACGCAAGATTTTGTAGGAACCAAACTACGTGTTATACGAGGGTTACCTGTGTGTGTTTCAGTATTGAGTTTTATCTCCTACCAAGTTACATTATATGAATTTCGTATCTCCTATCAAGTTACATTATATGAATTTCGAATCTCCTATCAAGTTTAAGTTATATGTATTTAGTTAAAACGTTACATTTGTAAAATCTAAGTAGTTATAAGAGATAATAAATTTACCTATCTATTGCCAACCATATGGTTTGAATGCTCACGCTGGCTATCTATGCCAAATCATCGATTCTAAAAGATGTACAAATATTAGTGTTGTAAATTACAATCTACGTGACAAGTTAAATTATTAAAACATGTTACTAGTGCTATAATTTATAATCCTCTGCTGATCCTGATTACACTGTTACAAGTTACGTAGAAACTACCAATATCTGCTGTATCGATACGAAAACAATGGCAGCAGATTCGAATGCTACTATTGATACAATGTCAGCAGAAATAGACTGTGGTTTTCTATGCAATTACAAGGATGAGTAAAAAATAAATGCATCAATTTAATAGCAAATCACTAAAAAAACTATACTACTAAATTTAAATCAAAAGTTATACAAAAGCAATTATTTCAAATTAATAAATAAAAAAGTTCACTTAGCAGCTTTGAACACGTCTGCCTCCCACTAGCCTCGTCAGCAGACTCCTCATTATTAAACATTGTATTTTCACATTATTAAGCACTCTATCAATAAAAGATTCTTTGAAAGACGTGGGTGTCCTGTTACTTTTAGTAAATAGGTATTAAACTATGAAATACATAGGGTATTTACTTACACTTGTGAAAAAAAAAATAATAATAATAAAATAAATGACAATATACACCGAGTTAGTTTTTAATTAGCAAAACCCACCTTGTGAAGGAATAGACTCATCTGTGATGCCGGTGAATGTTCAACATCAGGAATGGCTGATATAATTAGTTTACACATGTGGTGATCGGTTTTTCAGTGTCTCAAATGGATCAGCACAGAGATCGTTCTGACTTCAAACATAGAATGATCACGGGGGAAAAGACATGCAGGTGCTAATATCAGTCAAAATACTTTGTCGTCGTGCTGTGGTGTCACAAGTCTACCATAACTGGTTTAACAGCAGTCAAACAACCAGCCAAAAGTCATACAGGGGACACCCCGTGTAATTGACACCCATAGTGAGCATTATGTATCTCATCTTGTAACACAGCAATGCAGTATAGTGACCCAGCTAACCACCAAGTACAATGGAGGACTAGCAAGACCAATATCCATATGGATTTAGTGTTACAAGCCAAGCAGCACCAGGGGTCTCCCCCAACATGGACATTAGCCTGTAGAGGCTATGGCAGTCAAAAATGGCACCATCAGATCTATTAACAGTCATCACTCCCAATCATTTCAGAACTGTCTCAAATTCTATATGCAGCAGTGTTTATTTTCAACAGGGAATCTCCTTTACCACAGTTTACCTGGGCTGATGCAAGAGAAGTTTTGGATGTAATGGTACTTAGGGATACATTGTATGTTCAAGATCATACAATATTAGATAGGCATCCTGCTGTTCAAGCAAAAATGAGAGCTATATTACTAGACTGGTTAATAGAGATATGCAAAGTGTACAGACTTCACAGGGAGACTTTCTACTTAGCTCAAGACTACATTGATAGATACTTGGCCATACAGTCTAATGTGCCAAAATAACAGCTACAGCTCCTAGGAATTACAGCTCTTTTTATAGCTGCCAAAATGGAGGAAATTTACCCACCTAAGCTTCATGAATTTGCATTTGTTACTGATGGTGCTTGTACAGAAAATGAAATACTGGAAAAGGAAATACAGGTGACCCCCACTTAACACTGATAATTCGTTCCGGAAAAACAGAGCGCTAAGTGAATCCGCACTAAGCGAGCGCCGCATTCCCATAAGGTAACATATGTATTTGTGAGTTGCGGTCGGTGCCATAGGATATTTCCTAATCAATAATAAACAGTAGTGAAAATATGCACAAATGTCGATCAAAATATTTGATATTCAAATATTTGTACATATAAAATAATCTGCATTACATACGTATATAATTATGTGGTAACTATTTACGTATCAAAATTAAACTTAAAATTCCAATTAAAATCATGAATTTAATTGATCTAAATTGATTTAATTTAATTGATAAATTTAATCATGAAAAATGTGTTGATTTTGGGTTGAACTTTGGCCCTCTTCCAAATAAACTAAAAGGGGTATTAATTTTAAATTCCCTGCAGCGTTACCACCCAACAATAAAGTCAACTGATCCTTCGCCACTTTGAAACCTGGCATGTTTTTTTTTTTATTCTTTCAATATGAAACTTCTTTTAGGCATTCGTTTCCACAAAAGTCCCGCTTCATCTATGTTAAAAACTTGTTGAGAAGTATAACACATAATACCCCTCTTCAATAATTTTAACAAGTTCTTTTTTGAAAGTTTCGGCTCCTTGATCTGCACTTGCGGCTTCTCCCTGGATTTTAAATCTATTCAACCAGCTCTTACTAGTTTTAAATGGTTCCACATTTTTTTTTTTTTTAGGTGAGTTTTCTTCAGATCATTATATTGGCTAATCTCTGTTTCTCTCTTTCTCTCTTTTTTATAATATTTAACTTAACTGAATTCTGCATTGGATATTATCTTCAATAAAATTAGTTAAAAGTCTTTCCATTTCAATCCTAATAGCCGGCCTAGCCCTAGTTGCTTGCAGTGGAACAGTTATCTTTCCCACTGATAAAATTAATTCCTTTTTTTTTTTTTTTTTTTTTTTTTAAATAATTGTTCTTACAGTTATGCAAGAACATTTTGAAGCGAATTGATTCTGGTCAAAGACAAGCGGATGTGTGCCATAATTTAGGACTTGCAAGTTTAACAACTTGCAAGTCCTAAATTATGGCACACATCCGCTTGTCTTTGACCAGAATCAATTCGCTTCAAAATGTCTAATTTAATTTTCAAATTCGGTCTTTTTCTTACATTTATAGTCTTCGTACTGCGCCCAGATGTTGTTGCTTTTTCATTCTTATCGGCCATTATTAACTCTTCGAAAATGTAACTGCGTTGGTTGCACAATATTCAAGTAAACTGTCTGTTACACACAATGTCTAATACTGTACTGAGTGATGACTAGACTTCGGATAAATACATATAACGCAAATATTACAAGCAATATACTTGATAATTTTTTTTTAAATGTTGATCTTTGAACTACGTAACAAGTCACTGTACTGCAATTAAATTAGCGTGCGAGAAAATTTCACTGAACGTGGGAATATTTCTCAAGTTGGCGTGGGAAACATTTTAATGTTGTTTTGCTATTCATTTTCAAGCTATCGACTCCATCAAATGAAACGATTTCGTTAAATATGCCAAAAATGCAATCTGTAAAAGAGTGTTATAGTGATCTGTGACAGCGTTATAGTCAGATACGGGTTATAATATAAAAACAGAGTTATAGCGCATCAGCGTAAAGTGAACCGCGTTATAACAGGGGCCTGCTGTAGTCATATTAAAAGTATTAAACTGGGATCTTACACCAATGACAGTCAACAGTTGGTTGAATGTCAATTGTCCAATAATTCAGTTGAACATCCAACTGACAGTGAATGGGCTTTAACTAGACACATTGAACAATGCATGGGTAGCACTACTACAAGACACCCAACAACACCAGGTGGAGTGCATGTCAAGACATGGATAGGCTGTATTACAGACAAAAGATAGTCCTGCAAAGTATTAATGTTGCTAATGCAAAGCCAGCTGTGTGTGTGTGTGTGTGTGTGTGTGTGTGTGTGTGTGTGTGTGTGTGTGTGTGTGTGGAAAGATATAAATAAATAAGAAAAGGGAAATGAAAAAAAAAGAAATAGAAAAGAAGAAATAAAGGAGTAAGAAAATTAAATCAATAAAAGCATATATAAAAAAAAAAATTATACAAAAGAATATTGTTGCATAACTCATAACCCTAGTCTCTTCTTCAGGTGTGAACCATAAAGATTCAAGATCATCATCATTAGCTATTTTCAATCCACTGCAGGATGAAAGCTTCTCCGGCAACTTTCCAGTTCCTTCTGTTTTGTGCAATGG